>NC_092353.1:62964186-63579901 GCF_963676685.1 Mytilus edulis | reverse complement strand
TACCCCGGCACCCTTTGCCAAAAAAAACCTTTCTTTTTTCTTATTTGTGCCTTTGGACTTTATGTTTTGAATTGTAGTTTCACTTTCCATATTCGGTATCAAATCTAAGCTCCACGTGGTAAAAATCACATGGTGCAGGAATATAGTGTCTTGGAGTTGGGCTATTTCTTTCTTTTCGGGAAGGGACTCCAAGCAAACAACATGCATGTGTATAACGGCACTGTAGATTTTCGTATTAAATAAAGAAAGTTGCCGGTCCGGTACATGAATAGATTGGTTAGAAAGCAAGTTTTTTTATTTTAATTAGATTGGAAAGCTTAATTCGAGGGTTAAACATATTATTTTTTTTATTTAATTAAAAAAGAGAAAAACAAGTTGCTTTCTTTAAAAAAAAGAAAAGCAATACATGAACCTAAGACCGCTGACTGCCGGGTCACCAAAAGATTGTTGCTGAATTTGTGTTTACTTTTGAATTGAAATAATTGACTGTGAATAGAAGAAGCCAGTTGAACGTATTTATTTACAGCTTCTATTTGAATACTCATTTTAAAGCTCGACTATATATTACTTGGGAATGTACTTATTTTTTCCGATTATAACCCATTGGCAAATCCTAATTTCTACTAACCGCGGATGACTAATGCTAATTTCACAAACCTAGCGCAATATAAATTTATGCATTCAGTTTGCTTTATGATCTGGAATTCTGGATGCATTTATTTTATCTATTACATCTTTATATTTTGTTTCCTAAATGAATGCCTTTATATTCTCAACTCGTATTTGAAGCTGTCTTTACTCATGGTATAGATGTTGTATGTGGTTAAACCTGTGGCATGCAATTGATTGGGACCTCTTATGAAGAGACTTATTTTGGTCTCATGAAACATATCAAATTTTAAGGATTTCCTGATTTTCTTAAATCAATTCAAACATTATACAGAGAAACTTAGTTTTGCCAAAGAATTTCTTAATTCAGAAGTTTATGAATACCTGTACACACTTTCAAAATAACCAATTTATGTTACAGTAAATAGGTGAAATTAGGAATTACACGTAATTACTAAACACTTCAGTAAATACCTGTAATTACTAGCCAATTTAGTAATTACATGTATTTACTAGTTGTTTCAGTGATTACTGGTAATCACTGATTTTTTTTGGTCATTTTTACAGCTATTTACTAACTTGATGTTTTTGTTTTAAAATTAAAAACATAATTCAAGATACCAAATAAGAAAGTAAAGGGGTAGGGATTTTAAGGGCGCTAACTAAAGGATGCAGGAATATAATGCACATCCAAAGTGCATACTCTTTAGTGTTTGTGAATTGAAACTGGAAAATGGTTGTTTTATAGGTTTTGAAACTCCGTAAATATATGTATGCAAGTCAATGATATCTATCCAAAATCAAACTAAAATCTCTATCATGCACTATGGTTCAAAACTTTAAAAAAAACTTTCTCCAAATATCCTGGATTTCTACCAAACTTGGACAGAAGCTAAATGTCTATGATCAATAAATAATATCCAAAAGTAAAGTTTGAAAAAAAAATCCTTTTTTTCGTATATTACTTATAAATGGACTATTTTGTTCCCAGTTAACATTACATACACTCTGTAGTTAAAGTTTTCAAAACATTAGATTTTATAAACCATCCTGGATTTTTACCCAATTTTGACTGAAGCTTCTTACAGTACTAGTCAAAAGATAGTATTTAGAGGAAAATTTTAATATTTTTTCCTCATTTTTGTTGAGCTTGCGATTAACAGCAAAAGTAGCCGAGACTATTTGTTCTGCAAAACCCTTACAATTTTAATAGCTTAATACATCGATAACCCATCTCCAGCTAGGGGTTGATTTGAAGGTCACATGAATACGTATTCAATGAGGTCCAAATATTAACTTGCAAGTGCACAACTCATCAACTTTTTTGTTTTTTTGTTTAATCATTTATAAAAATGATATAGTAAAATTATAATTCACTGTTAGCAGCCATTCTGGTTTTATTTTGTTAAATTAGCTGAGAAACAAGGTTGATGAGTTGTGCACTTGCAAGTGAATATTTGGACCTCATTGAATACGTATTCATGTGACCTTCAAATTAACCCCTAGCTGGAGATGGGTTATCGATGTATTAAGCTATTAAAATTGTAAGGGTTTTGCAGAACAAATAGTCTTATCGGCTACTTTTGCTGTTAATCGCAAGCTCAACAAAAATGAGGAAAAAATATTAAAATTTTCCTCTAGATACTATCTTTTGACTAGTACTGTAAGAAGCTTCAGTCAAAATTGGGTAAAAATCCAGGATGGTTTATAAAATCTAATGTTTTAAAAACTTTAACTACAGAGTGTATGTAATGTTAACTGGGAAAAAACTAGTCCCTTTATAAGTAATATACGAAAAAAAGGATTTTTTTTTCAAACTTTACTTTTGGATATTATTTTATGATCATAGACATTTAGCTTCTGTCCAAGTTTGGTAGAAATCCAGGATATTTAGAGAAAGTTTTTTTAAAGTTTTGAACCATAGTGCATGATAGAGATTTTAGTTTGATTTTGGATAGATATCATTGTCTTGCATACATATATTTACGGAGTTTCAAAACCTATAAAACAACCATTTTCCAGTTTCAATTCACAAACACTAAAGAGTATGCACTTTGGATGTGCATTATATTCCTGCATCCTTTAGTTAGCGCCCTTAAAATCCCTACCCCTTTACTTTCTTATTTGGTATCTTGAATTATGTTTTTAATTTTAAAACAAAAACATGAAGTTAGTAAATAGCTGTAAAAATGACCAAAAAAAATCAGTGATTACCAGTAATCACTGAAACAACTAGTAAATACATGTAATTACTAAATTGGCTAGTAATTACAGGTATTTACTGAAGTGTTTAGTAATTACGTGTAATTCCTAATTTCACCTATTTACTGTAACATATATATATATATATATATATATATATATATATATATGTTACAGTAAATAGGTGAAATTAGGAATATATATATAAATGTCTAAGAATATAACTTAAACACACTAATTAATACATTACTCGTGTCTGGCGTTTTTTTTTTTTTATATCTACATACCTTTTTACATAAATTGGTTATTTTGAAAGTGTGTACAGGTATTCATAAACTTCTGAATTAAGAAATTCTTTGGCAAAACTAAGTTTCTCTGTATAATGTTTGAATTGATTTAAGAAAATCAGGAAATCCTTAAAATTTGATATGTTTCATGAGACAAAATAAGTCTCTTCATAAGAGGTCCCAATCAATTGCATGCCACAGGTTTAACCGCATACAACATCTATACCATGAGTAAAGACAGCTTCAAATACGAGTTGAGAATATAAAGGCATTCATTTAGGAAACAAAATATAAAGATGTGATAGATAAAATAAATGCATCCAGAATTCCAGATCATAAAGCAAACTGAATGCATAAATTTATATTGCGCTAGGTTTGTGAAATTAGCATTAGTCATCCGGTTAGTAGAAATTAGGATTTGCCAATGGGTTATAATCGGAAAAAATAAGTACATTCCCAAGTAATATATAGTCGAGCTTTAAAATGAGTATTCAAATAGAAGCTGTAAATAAATACGTTCAACTGGCTTCTTCTATTCACAGTCAATTATTTCAATTCAAAAGTAAACACAAATTCAGCAACAATCTTTTGGTGACCCGGCAGTCAGCGGTCTTAGGTTCATGTATTGCTTTTCTTTTTTTTTAAAGAAAGCAACTTGTTTTTCTCTTTTTTAATTAAAAAAAAAATATGTTTAACCCTCGAATTAAGCTTTCCAATCTAATTAAAATTAAAAAACTTGCTTTCTAACCAATCTATTCATGTACCGGACCGGCAACTTTCTTTATTTAATACGAAAATCTACAGTGCCGTTATACACATGCATGTTGTTTGCTTGGAGTCCCTTCCCGAAAAGAAAGAAATAGCCCAACTCCAAGACACTATATTCCTGCACCATGTGATTTTTACCACGTGGAGCTTAGATTTGAATAAATACCGAATATGGAAAGTGAAACTACAATTCAAAACATAAAGTCCAAAGGCACAAATAAGAAAAAAGAAAGGTTTTTTTTTTTGGCAAAGGGTGCCGGGGTAATGCTCTCGGTGTTCAAAATATACATGAAATATTTGAAATAAAAAATCATTAATAATGTCTAAAAATAGCAACAATCAACATTCAATCTATTTAAACGTGGATCAGTTTGTGAAAATAAACTGATACAGTTACTGAATTAAACTAACAGATAGAAAACTCAGGGTCAAAATTCATAGAACAGAAAAGGGGCAGTGGATATATGTTTATATTTGTTTTACAGATGCTATTCCACATAAACGTTAAAACGATATGAGTATGAAACAGAAGTATACCAATATGATGTCCAAAAGATTTCATACTCGACCACTCGGACATATTGTACCAGAAAGCAGGGTTGAACTTCAAGTGGAGAAGGCTCTTTTTAAAACTAACATGCGTTTGCTCTCTGACATGATCACCACTGAAAGATATCCCAAGTCCTTATATAGTCCCTATTATCAACAGGAACAGACACATAATTTACAAAAGCGTCTTTTTCAGACGAGAAGTGAAAGACTTCGCAAAGTAAACGATGCTGAGTACCAGGCTAAATACACAACAACAATTCAAGACAGGGTTGTAAGTGCCGATCAAACAAGGCTCGATACATTACGATTGCTTCAATATCAAACACCCATTTGTGACAGGCATTATAGACATGATCGAATGACAAATAATAATGCGCACTGTGATGTGTTAGGTCCATATTATTGTACAGACTGTATTCAGTTAAAAAAGAGAAAAACAAGCGCAAAAACTCATCAGAACAATTTTCCAAACATTGAAGTGCATCCAAGAAGTCTTGTAGCTCCAGACAAAATTGACAGAGTTCTTATGTCAAGAGAAAAACTATTACTGAACGGTTATATGTCTCCTGTTATGAAACCCGAAATCCAAGCGACTTACGATGAAAATGTTTATCTTCCAGTTTATACCGAAAACGAGATACACGAAAGACTTCGCAATTCGCTTAGAGATAAAAGTTCATGCAGTTCACCTCGGAGTCCAAGGTCACCTTTGACAACATACCGAAGTTCAGTACCAAAAGTACTGTCTGCATCATCTAGTACTTTACCTTTGGAGATGAAAGTATCTGTGACGTTTGCACCAAATAAATGGTAACTATAGGTGACATTTTTAAATTAAAAAACATTAAGGAAATAGGTGCATACATTTGTGAACTCGTTGATTTAAATTGAATCCTAAAAGTACTAGACAGAGTAAGTGCATCTCATGCAATTTAGTCCCTCCTATCGTGTATCTACACATAACCAAACGTTTGACATTTGGTAACTGAAACATATGCAATATCTCATTGCATTGTTATAAATGTGGCATTGTAAAGAGAAATAGAATAGATTGTTGATGTTAATGTCACTTTCAACGCACTAATGAAATAGCCAGTTTTTATTGGTGGAGGAAGCCGGAATACAAGGAGAAAACCACCGCCCTTCGCCTTCCGCAGAAGAACTTTAATATGAAATAAAAAGTTGTATTGATAGAGACATCAGGGCCGTAACTACCTATGAGGCAGGGGAGGCAGTTGCTGCCCTGAATTTTCTACACCAAATTTTTTTTGAAGTAATAAAATGAAATATTGACAATATATACACAAAGAACTTGAATTTATATTATAAACAACACTAGTTTACAGTTTTAACATTGTTATCATGATACGTGATATGTCTGTCATTTTCCGGATTTTTGATCGAAAGTGAACCGTTTCAGTATTTATTTTATTTATTTTTTTCGTGTGGCCGTCCGTCTGTTATTCAGTATTCGTACGAGAACATATATATGAAACTTTGCTTTCGACGATTTTGAATAAAACATAACTATTCACATTTATTTAGGGGCTCATCCCGATCGTACGAGAACATTATGGCCAATGCCTCCCATTTGTTGTAGCAGGGACTTTCTATACTTAGTATATGCTAGCATAGAAAGTACCTGGTTGTAGTTATTTTAAAACATGTCTGTTCAGCTTTCAACAATATTGAAATTCAAGGTCCTCGATAAAAAAAAAATCTTGCGTTCATTAATCTTGCTTTACAAGTCACGGTCAGGAAATCGAAGGAAAACGGGTTATTTTTAGCCATTTTACTAAGAGAGAAAAACCTTCAAGACGGAGCCTTGGCTCACCCCGAACAGCAATCTCAGCTTGTTTTTGGATAAAAATTGCTTCCAGGTTCAAGCAAAACTGAAGTTTCTTAAAGTAAGGAAATCGAAGTGAAACGGGTCATTTTTAACCATTGACTGAGAGAGAAAAAAATCGGCGGGGGGCTACCCCCCCCCCCCCTAATCTAGGGGGCCTCAATCGGCGGCCCCCAAACCCCTGCCTCCCCTGAATTCGAACCCCAGTTACGGCCCTGGACATCTTTATCATTTGTATAGTTTAACAGTTTAACCTAAGGCAAGACAGAGAACTTATTAGAAAGGGGATTGTATTAAGATATCTCTTAACAGTACATCACGAACGCCACTTTCTTAGTCTGTAAATAGATAGTCTCACAATTTAAAAAAAAAGAGGTACTGATACATATTTTATAAAAACAATTTGATCATGTTATTTATTGCTTATAGAATACATATTCAGCATGAATCATAGAATTTATATAACTCTGTATCATAAATTAAGTTGACTTGATATACAAATATTGTTACGGATTAAATGTTGAAACCAATGTCAGCAAAGAAAGACACGGCCGACACTGGGCTAACCGAGAGATTGGTCGGTTAATCTATATTGAGTATGCGGCTATATCGGCGGTTGGTCTGTTAATCGGGTTGGCTAAAGTCTGTTTATCAGGTGTTATCGAGAAAATCATTGAAAGTTCAGCATGTTTCATTGTATAACTTTTTAAATATATTTTCATCATAAAAAGTATTCATGTCTAACAAAATAGTTCAATGTACTGAATTCAGTGGTGAAGTTATTATTTTTCTAGCTTCGATGTACGATCTATAAAATGAAAAGGCGGGTTACTCATCAATAAATTTATACACATTTTACACACATAAAATGTACACAAAATGACCCATTTGTTAGATTAACTTGCATTCAATATTTTGAACATCGAAAAAAGAAAGGCATTATGTTTGTTAACCATATTGATATCATTGTGTGAAAAATCCACACGAAAATCTGTATTTTGGTGACATAAATCAATCTTTATTTAAAACCTGGTCTGTTAATGGGTCGGATGTATAAAACCCGGTCTGCTAAGAGTTATGAATGGCAATACAAGTATAATTTTATTGCTGTATGGGGTGTTATCGGATCAAATGAGAAGGCTCAGGACGAGCGGCTTAAATATACGAAAACAACACATGAGCAATGAAACATAACATATATACGGAAACAACACATGAAATTGAAAATTGATAAAAATAGTTTCAAAAAGTGTAATATTAAAGTAATATTAATTTCATCCAAGAATGATCGCATATATCATGTTGATTCTGTTTAATTGTCATGAATGACAAATTTGTCATCTACATTGGTAACCAGTATATAAATCAGAGATAAACGTCGTAATGTAACTAAACATCAGTAAGTAAAATATATTGGGATGACAAAATATGAAAAATAAAGAAAGAATAATGAGTAAGATAAATAAAATGTAGAAAAAAATGACATAACAATTTAAAGAATACAGAAATAAACAATACCCCGAATCCGGACCCTCATGGTATACACGAGAATCTGGATGGAAACGCAGAATATAGAATAATATAAAAGGACAGTAGAGAGTGATACATTGCTAAAAACGAGAGAGAAAAATACTTGTTTAAGAATACACACATGAAACACCGGTGGCTGTTGAAACAGTAACGGATTGCGATGTACTTATATTGGTGACAAATTCTAGAAGTTTACATGCGGACAACTATGGTGGCAGATTAATGTTATTTTGCGTTTTAAATAGCGCTTTAGCGTTTTAGCGCTGTAGCGTTTTCACCTTACATATTCTATAGGGCGAAAATTGCGAAGTCAAAAACGCGAAAACGCGAAACCAATTTCTCGTTTCCGACTTCGCGTTTTCGCGTTTTTGACGTCGCGATTGCGCCTTTTCGCGTTTTCGCCCTATAGAATATGAAAGGAGAAATCGCGAAATGGACTTCACCTGCCACCATAGACAACTGTAGTTCTCCTCTGAACTTATGTAGAAAGGAACTAAACGGAATAAAATTAATTAAAACTTAAAATAACTGAATGTAGCTTCATTCGCTCCTTTTCGTTTACTTCTTTAGAGTGATTTGTAAACAACATATGATTAAGTAATAGAAGAAAAGAACCAATTGGATGATGCTGACGAATTAGGGTTTAACGTCCAGTGACAAATATCATGTTCATATGTGAACGAGAACACGTTATATGTACCCTGTGTTGTATTAGAAAGACACTTTCGGAAGTGAGAACGTGCTACTTCGAACAGACACAAAAATTAAGGCTGATTGAAAACGTCAATAAAAAATTCATGCATATTCCAGAGGCCAATCCATATCACGCTATATTGGAGTGACACATCTTTCAATAAAATGCAAAGAAAGTCAAAATAAAAATGCTCTTTCTAGGATACTGTGGCACCGTATTGTCATTTTTGTTTACTCAGGAACATCTCATTGTTAAATTTTTCAAGGGGAAAATATAAAGGTAGCAACATTATTGTGGTGGCTAAATAACTCTTAACTGACACAATTTCAATTGTCCAACCCATTAACAGACTTTATTCCCATAATTTTCACTAAAACGTGGTATTATCCACGTTATTTTACAATTATGAAATATTTACTAATGTCAATTTATTTTTTAGAACGACAGTACTATTTTTTGTCCTTTAAATGATATCTAAATTTGTTTGTTTCGCCTTTTATTAAAAACATTGCTATTCGTATAAGCATAAATACTACATATAGCGCGACGCCTTTTAGTTTTACTGAAAGCTGCGCAGACTAAGAAATGTTTTTACAAGTGCAAAATGTTCTATGATAGATATCATTTTGTCAGACACTTTTCTTTTTTTTATTTGGTTCTTATAACATGCCAAAAAATCTGTATATTTAATAGAGTTTAACATTAAATTAAGCGTTTTACTCTTAACAGACGTATAACCAACCCGATTAACAGACCAATCGCCCATATAGCCGCATACTCAATATATAGATTAACCGACCAATCTCTCGGTTAGCCGAGTGTCGGCCTTGAAAGAGGTTACAATTAAAACTGTATTACCATAAAGCATTGTGGTATTGACGGATGATAACTAAAGAAGAAATCTGGTTATATAGGATTGCCAATATCTTGATTTTACAATAAATTAATGACAAAGAGAGCATGGTGTTTGTTTTTCATATCGCAGTCCATATAAAGCCTCGACCTATAAACGAATCCTCAACTTTATCACATCTGATTTATATGGAATGCATTACATATGAAAAACGATCTATCTATGTTTATCCAATGATTGTACTAACAGTAACTGGTTCTGGAGCTTTGTATTCATAATAACAGTAATGAAGTTCATGGTTCCTGTTACAGTTTGGATCATAGGGATGAGCGCCAGAGCATTTGTCTTTGTTGAAGAGATTTTCTGTGTCTATGGAGAAGACTTCCTCTTTCACGGACATTCCGAAAACTTCCTGGCAGGTACTGGTGTATCTCATTAGATAAAATGGTCGATCGATTGGAAGTAAAATTTTTCTCTTGGAAAAACCATCGCTTCTGCAAAAAAAAAAACGTTAAAGGAGGATGGTACAAAAAGTGATCTTATATTATTACGCGTCACATTTATTTAGACATCAAAATTCTAATAAAACATTTCCACAAATCTCTAATATACAGAAAAATATTGTTTGACAAGAGTTTTAGTCTGCCTAACACGCCAGGTCTTGGGTACAATCTCAAATAAATTGCTAAAATCTAGAAACCAAAATGTTAAGTTCAGATCAATCATCTGTCATGTGTTTAAAATACTTATAAAATGCTCTTTTGGGACTCTTTTGAAAAAAAATATGTACAGGGAAACACAAAATTTGAAAAATTTCATTGGATATATAAAATAAATAAGGATATGTGGCAGGAATGACAATGCTGCATGCGAATAAGACAACCGTACACTTCATGAAAATGATGCAGATGTAATTAAGCAACTATATCAAGCAGTATTTATGTATGCTTTGTGTCCCATTCCACAATCTACCACTTGTTTAAGTTTAATCATATTTGTTTTTTTTACTGATAACGACCTGTATATTTAAGTTCCACCTCTTCTTTTCTTCAATTTATTTAAGTTTTGTTATAGTTTCAAAAATAAAGGTAAGTTTTATCCGGAAACCTCTTGTTTCGGACGGACGATTATAACTATAAGTTCCAAGCATTTATTCAGGGGTCATAAAAAGAACCTCTTTATGATATACACAGAGGAATGTCTATTGTCCTTCCCTATTATACGCCTATATCGCCCTGCTCTGTCGCTCATAATTCTCGTATCAAGGCTTCAAAACGAGAATAGGCATTATCAGCGACGTCACAATATATAAGGAGGTTATCAGCGACGTCACAATATATAAGGAGGTTATCAGCGACGTCACAATGCGAGAGGAGACGTTATCAAGCTTGCTTTCGTCTAGGTTGGTCCCCTCCGTAAAACTTTCAGTATGCCTTCGGAATATACAAATATTATTGTCAAGAATTTCAATAACGGCCGGGAAACAGACTAGCTTTCGTCAAGCGTAAAACTGCCTTAGGAAGATGAAAAAGGCCAGTAATAGATCGATAAAAAGATAATCGGGTTTTCTTCGTATAGATATCGTAAAATATCAGCCGCTCGACATAATGTTAAACTTTTTAACTCGACAAAAAGGTTCACTTTGTGGCTCGTGGCTGATATTTAACGATATCAGTGTGTAGAAAACCCGATAATCTATCTTTACTCCTAAATAACGCTTGTAGAGTGATTATTAAAATCGAATAGCAGTTGTGATGTTCTTTACTTAGTTTAACCAGTTGATTTTCAGAATTAAAATAAAAGACTGAAAGATTTATTATTGAAAACCTGATATCCTGCTTGAAAATTGTCCCTTATGTTTCAAAGAAATCATTATAATTTACAAGTACAAATAAACAAATAAAGCAAAAATCATTTAGTGTCTTGTTATTTGTACGATAGATTGCAGGACACATCCACCTATGAGTACTGTAATAATTACCTGCAGCAGAAGTCAAGCCGTGTATTACTATGAGTACTGTAATAATTACCTGCAGCAGAAGTCAAGCCGTGTATTATACTATGAGTACTGTAATAATTACCTGCAGCAGAAGTCAAGCCGTGTATTACTATCGTACTCGCCGTCTGGTAAGGTTCCACTATGTCCGTTGGCATTACTGGAGTCTTCATCATCCCAGTAGACTGAACCACCTGTGAATCCTGTCAATAGATCAGTAAAATGCCTTTCTTAAAAAGGTGTAACAACAAGTGATAATAAACAGCATCCTAAATCCATGTTTAGTATTGCAATATTGTGTTACCAAATTTGCAGTTCTGTAAATATCGTTAGTTTTCGTTTGATTTTTATAATTTATTATCTGAGTTCTATATCTGCAATTCTGAATTCATTGAAAAATATAATCTGAGACATCAGAGTTCTATGTTTGAATTTATTACTTGTATTACGGGTTTTTTTTTCATCGCCTGCTATCACATTTAGAAAAAGTACCCAGTTACTTTAAAATCGAGGCTTGTAAAGAACAGTTCAATAGCTATATACTTGTAGGACAACCGCCTTTCTTGAGGACACAATAGTTTCCACTTGGCCAATCTCTCTCATAGTTTGAATTCTCATTAGCCGTTTTCATACAAAAATAAAAGACTGGCTTGTTCTTTTCCATGGTACCTGTAAAAAGTTTAAAAGTAAACAGATTTTTCACGAATCCCCAGTAATAAACACATTTTCAAAATAAAACAATATGAATGGCAAGTCTCTATATAGTGATCTTTTATTTTTTAATAGTTTTTGTTTGTTTGTCCTTTGTTTTTGTTTTTATAGCTATAGGTCTATTTGTACCATCATACATTGTTTAAACAAAAAAGTAAGGTGATTTTATATGGAGAAATAATCTAACTCACACAAAAACAAACAAACATACATGCATCTCTAGTGGTAAACATACAATTTTCAATTACCTGGTCCGAGAACACAATTATTTCGTAGTGCATTTCTTTTAGAACATAAATGAAAATTAAAAAAATCCCACCTGCGCTTTCTCAAAGAAACTTTTACAGTGTGTTGTACTACTTTTGGGACAAATTATATCAAAATTATAGAAAACTTCATCGGCTCTAACTCAAAATATGGACAATTTTATGTTTAGGGCGTCTTGAAATCTTTTGACAGCTTCCGAAGTGCTAATTTTCAACCTTTTTTAGCTGGACCAAATCACTACTTTCCTTTAAAATTCTGGACCCAAATTTTTTTACAGTGTAATTTCAACCCCCTACTTGCAATTTGAGGCATTAAACATGGAGAAATAAATTTGGAAGGGGTATACAAATTAATGGCAAGTAACCCACTGTCAACACTAGGGACTATATTCGACAATTGTGGTCTCGGACCACCTGCAAGGGACAAGCATGAGCCTTTCAAAAAGGGCTAGTCGACTCTTAGCTGATGAAAATGGAAAGTGCTCTCGCTTTGCAGATTAATTCATTTACTAGAATAGCCACTTGCATCTATCAACAAATTTTACCACACACGTGAGGTCACACGTTATGAAATAGTAATGTATCGTTTAACGTTGTTGTTTACGAAACTCCAGAAGATTCGACTACTTATTGATAAAAGTTACCTGTGTACCAATATCATGAATATGCATGATTAATGACAAGGCAAAATCTAATTGCTAAAATAGAGAGGACAAATCCGATATTCTACGGGATTGAAGGACATTTACTAGGTTTGGATTTTCCTAACCAATCAATAAACTTTGATTATTCACGTCTCGTAATATCTTCCAATCGGGTAGCAAGAAAAATTTACGCACTGACTGTCCATCGTTCAATTCTAAATATCGACTCCTAGGAGCCGATAATGATTGAGAATACTGAAGTTTGAAATAGACTGCTTTCTACTGAAGAGGCATGTTTATATGTTGCATGGTGATATAGTTTTGTTAATACTACTCCTTCATTCTGTCTATCAGTGGTAAATAAGATAAATGTATAAAAAGGTAAACCGTTTGTTCTTTTTCAAAACTTTGGTCATAAAATTAAATATTGTACCAGCTAAGTGTATATCTGAGGTCCAATAATTAGTATTGCTATCATCCTCTGCATCTTGTCTCCGCCATCCCTCTGCAAATCTACTAGGAGTAATAGGACAACCAGTCCTTGCTTTATAGAAACCGTATGTACCATGAGGCCAAGTGATCGGAAGTTTCATATCCGGATCTAAAACATAATCATAGTAATCAGTAAATTATTGCGTTTCAAAAAATATAATTTCATTATAGTTTAGGTAGCAATACACAGTTAGGAGTTAAAATGAAATTCAAAACAGTGTGGCTGTGGCCATTGATTGACACATTAAATTCATCCATTGACTGGGACAATTTACGTGAACGTTTGTCTGTAACGATTGATCTGTTCACGACGTACCTACGATAGACATTTAAACTGTGGGGTCACCAAAGGTTTCTTAACGCCTTTAATTATAAAATAATTCGAAAAATTAATCAGGAACCTTTATGTTTTGATTTATATAATTGATATAAATCAAAACATCGTGTTATTTCTGATTAATTTTTCGACTTACTTTGTTGTCGAACCTTTGGAACCTTTGGTGACCTTATAGTTTAAGTGTCTTTAAAAAGTACATAGTGAGCAGTGGTCGTTACATACAAACGTTCACCTAAATTGTCCCAGTCAATGGGTGAATTTAATGTGTCAATCAATGGCCACTGCCACACTGTTTTGAATTTCATTCTAAGTTTCGCATTTTGGCCCCTGTGGATTTTTCAAATAGGTAAGTTATTGTGTAATAAAATTCATTTTTAGACAGCTGAGTGCTAATTTAGCCTTCAAAGATGGTTTATAAGAGCATCAAGATTATTTTTTACATGTTTTATGGGCTGTTTTCTGTTTGACTATCCGTATTTTCATAGCTAGACCGGCCATCGGTCCAGAAATTAATGTAATGTTTACAAACACTTTTTTTCTACACGAAGTTTTTGACGCAACAGCAATTTTACAAAAAAATGAGACGAAAGACATGATTTTCATTGGATTTGCTGAATGATATATGTACACAGTTTCAGAAAAGGTATTACTTCAAGCGATTGAAATTCTACTTTTAGCCAAATTTTGGGGAATTATTTGACATCTTTTCCCCCCTTTTTGCAATATTTTATAACAAATAAATGCAGATTGTTGCCATGGATACACCCAAAAGAAATTATATTTTACCATTTTATATACTGGATATAAAATCTATGGAAGACTCTGATTACAAACATATGCCCATATATGACACAAACAGTAAGCTTGGTATTGCAAGAAAGCAATGAAAAGGGGATGGTAAAATTTATAAGGGCAAATTTTAATATTTTTTCCTAACTGTTTATTGCTACCTTAGTCATTTTATAATTCTTTCTTCTAATTTGCCAATCGTCATGAACATGCATGAAATATTTGCCACAGGACGTTAAGCAATTAACAATCTAATTTGCCAGCAACACTCGTATTATGATAATGATGGTATTGATATCAATTGGAATACAAAAAAATGTTCTTTGCATTCTATTGTTTGAATTTGAGTTATATACTGTGTAATTCATTCAATATATTTGTTTTACACACGACAGTACTGTACGTCGAATTCTTTTTTTTTTTTTGGCAAAGGGAAACAACTCCTAGAAACTTTATTCCTGTCTTTACAAATTAAGCTACTGGAATAATCATGTAGTATTGTGCTGGATCCGACTTTTTTTTTGCTGTTTTTTTTTTTCTTTTCATTACGGATTTATGGTAAAAACGTCATTACAATTTGTTTACGCATTTTAAATATACACTTTAACCATATTTAAACTCTTTCTATAATGTTTGAATAATCACTGGTACAATTTGTTATATCGATAGGGGTTGTTCCAGTTCCATTTTAATGCTTTCAATAATTTGGAAATATAGTCTGGGAAAATGGACCATTTTTGCTTTAGTCGCAAGTCAGGAGCTTCCAGGCCTTGTCAATCTTTTTTTTTTTTTTTTTTATTTCTTAATCATTTTTTTTTCGAAGTTTAGATTGACGTCCCTTTTCGCTGAACTAGTACAAATTTTTGCTTGAGTATTAACTAATTCATTTACAAATTTATTTATTTTTTTAAAAAAGAAATAAAGTATAGAGCCAGCTATTTCAAACCTCTTGGTTCAGATAGGATTCCTTTAGCTGCAGCATACTCAGCTAAAGCCATTATAGTATTGTTTTGTCTGGCCGGTAAATAAAAGGTAACTCCTTCATCACAGATACCCTTATTAAGGAATACGGATGCGTTGTTGAAATAATTTTCATGTATAAACGTAGCTATGGTGGCCAGTTTATAAGCTACTGGTTGTGGAGAAGAGGTTGTTCCAATAGACAAGGAAGCGTCTTTTTGTCCGCCATGCATTTTATGGTAATCATTGTGGTGAAAATTTGAGACGTTTAGGTAAACTACAGAACCATATCCCATGTAATCCTCTACAGAAACGGAACCAAATTTAATGTCTTGCTGAAAAAAAAAATAAGCATAAAACTAGGTATCGCCGCTTTGAAATTTGTTTTCTAGAATACAATTTTCTAACAAAAGTATTTATTCTTAGTCCCCCCTTTATGTTTGGATGAGATCACTTTTGTGTTTGCAACGGCTTTTCTGGTTGAAGGGACCCTTTTAATATTTGTGGTTCAATCTCAGCTTTCCGGCTTTGTCATGAAATAGGCCTTTAGTATCCATCATTCACTTATTTGACTTTCAAAAGAGCTTTTTCTTTTTAAATCATTTGGCCCATGTGAATCGACATTACCGTGATTGGGGCTGATGCAGCGTTAACCCAACAACAAACACTCAATATAGAACAACGTAGGTTATACAAATTCGTGAACAACTAATTTATTGTTTTTATCCTGCAATCAGCCTTCTATTGTACAAATAACTGTACATACAAATATATTTTGCTATACTTGTACATGTAGAAGTATAGTCTCTTGTTAGCCCGCTTCCATCTTGAGCACGGGGTAATGGGGATTTTTCTTTTTGTGAACCAGTTCATTTTGGGTGGCCTCATTGCGGTCCGCGTTTAAACTGTCGATTTCTTTGAAACATTAGAGATACTAGAACACACCCGTGATATCACGGGTCCGTAACTGAATTAAGGTATATAACTATGCGCAAGCCTTATTTTAGTATTAGTATTGTCATCTGATAAAGTCATGCCGATTATAAGATACACAGTTTTTCTCTGCTTTCAAGTCTTTCTGTTTGAACCCGTCGAACTGAAACAATAATATTAATTATTTGGAAAACAAAAGGTCCTGGAATGGAGTATTCTTTAATCAACAGCATTGTCCTATATAAGTTCTAAAGTTGAATTCTTTGCTTCGCTGTTTTACGTCATGCCCACTAACAAATTGAAAACTACCTATACGCCTTATTTTTAGTCCAGATTTTTAGTATTCGTATTGTTATCTTAGAAAATCTTACTGATTAAAATACTACAATAGGTAACAATTTGACAATTTAGTAGTGTCAACCCTGTGGTTATGACCCGTGTATATAGCATATTAATCCTGAATATAACGTTTGATGGTGCGCCTGTCAGATGCGGAACGTACAGATAAGGTAATAGGTAACAGGTGAATATACTATTGGTATCGGTAGCGGACTCGACCCGGAACTTCTTAATTATTGGCAATATTAATTACGTGGAAAACAAAAGGGCCTGGAGTGGTGTAATTTTTAATCTACACCTTTGTACTATATTAGTTATATATAAAGTTGAATTCTGTGATTTGTCGTTTTTACGTGATGACGGCTGACATATTGGACCTCGTAATTTTAGTATTATAGATGATTTCGACATTCGACAACGAAAGATTCGAGTGTTGGGTGTAAATTTCAGGATAAAATCAATATATGTACATTGTCGGAAAATATAAAATGTATTTGTACTCGCTACGAAACAGGAGAAAAGCTCGGCGGAGCCTCGCTTTACGTCCTGTTTCTAAAGCTCATACAAATAAATTTTATCATGATTTTCCGACAATGTACATATATAATATATTTATTTGACGTTTACCTACCGACAAAAGAAAATCTGCAAGCTGGGAATCCGTTTGCTCATATCTTGTCACTATTTTTGTTCCAGTTTCAACTCCAACAATTACGTGCTGTAATACATATTTTGAAACTTATTTGCATGTTTGCTATAGCTTGTATATGCAGAGTATTTTCATATGATCAATTGTGCTTTCCATTACTATTATCAACTAACATTTACAAACTCTGCTTAATTTGATTATAAGACAGTAAAGATAAGATTAACATTGATATCTTTCAGTTGAAGTTTTAACTTTTATGCCTTTTTGAAATCGAAATTTGATAGTAACATTCACTTTAAACTGAAATATTTTATCTTCAAGATAGAAAATCACAAATCTATTACTTTCATACTTTACGAATTGAAACTTTTAAAATCTACTTATTGAATCTCAATATTTTGACTTAAAAAAAAAATCAAAGTCAGGTCAACAAAATTTTAAAAGTAATTATTACGAGTTAATAAAACGTAGAAATTTTAAGATTTTAGATGACAAATTATTGACTCTGAATAAAAATTAATCCCAATTTTATTTTTATTTTCCCCATAGATTTGACTTCTATTCCTCTCTGCTGCATTTGTTTTAAACATATCGTAATAATTTAACTTCAATAACTTCAATACTTTGAATTTTTAAACAAATATTATATGAAACTCACAGTTCCCCATATATCTAGAAACTGTCGATAGGCGTCTCTGTCATAAGTGACAGGAAGGTTGCACACAGCACTCGCAAACTCGTCACTGATGTCATGGAGACTACTGTAAAGTGGTGGCATAACATACCTAGTCCGGCCTCCGTTACAAACACTGATGGTGTCTCGAATCACATTATGGTTTAAAGACGTTCTATGATCAACGTCCTTAAAAACTACAATATTTGTTATAAAGGTATGATTTTGTTTGTCTATATAAACTATAGAAACACAGCCGAATAAAGGAGATACAGTGTACAGCATTGAATAGTAAAAAGAAACCATTTGCCGTATAGCTCCATGCTGTATTTTTACGAACCAACGCAAAGTGACATAATTTTTATTTTAGCTATCAATTTAATAGAACCTATCATCAACACTGCGCTAAGACAACAATATTATTATCTTGTATCATGCAAGAAACAACCATACACGCACTGGATTATCCCATTTTAATCATGAAAAAAATATCAAAAAAAAGTCGTACGCCCTCAGGCAAAATCGGACTTATTTCAAGTATAAACATATTTATGTTGACCAGACTTGTTAGAAGTTAGAAACGTGTACTATTGTTGAGATCGACTTGAATGGTCAACATTACTTATAAAAGAAAGATATTAGAGATCCAACATGAAAATTGCAGATATTGACTGTACTGGTCAACATTACTGTTAGAGGTAAGTTGCTATTGTGATAAAAAAAAATTAACGTTTCCAGACTGATATTGACCGGACTGGTCAACATTACTATTACTATAAGAACTTGATCCATTGCAGAAATTGAAAGTTAAACATCATAGAGACAAAAATCAATGCTATGAATAAAAGAAAAGAAAGAAAATTATAATTGAACACAAAATGTAATAACATAAATTCTTTAAAGATTCAAAGGTCAAACGTAACTAGTAGCAGTTGAAGAGTATATAAGACATGGATTTCGAATTGCTGGGAAGCGTCAAACTATTAGGTACAGAAACTGTAACCGCCGGAAGTTGCTCTAGACAACTTACCTGTACTACCCGTGAATGCAAATGGTTTAATACTGCTGTCTCCTTCTCCTATAATAAAAAATATAAAGTTTCAATATTTCCGCGAAAACTGGAGATACCGCGAGCAAAGCTTACAAAATGAAAGAAATATCCTTAACAATTGCAAAAGATTGTAACAAAGTCGTTGATTTGAAAAATGAACCATTTAATCGTGAAGGTTAAATAATGTATGAAATATAGTGATCATTCGAACTTTCGTGCAGACAAATTGTCTAAACCAACTTGGCGCAACCATTCTTATTTTGCAGTTCTGCATGTCATTTGAGCTATATATATTAAATCAACATCTTTTTTTTTTTAAATATTGTGATCTTTCTTTCTTTCTTTCTTTTGTTATTCAAGTTATTTCCTGTTCACTATCATTGAAATATTTAAATTACAACATTTTTTTTAATTCTGTCAATGTTATTACATACCAAACGTCACTATATCTCCTAAAAGATATTTTTGATAAGACTTTGCGCCATAGAAAATTGAAGTTGCATTATTTGGGGTAACACACGTTCTTCCTCCATCATTGACTATAAGCTTCGATGCAGTGTCTGGTGTAATACGTAATATATGTCTGGTTGTCTTTATTCCAGGATCAACTCCAACTTGGGACAAATCTCCACCATCCGGGTTACCAAGCAGAATGTTGTATCCAAGGCCAATAAAATGGCTATCACTCACAGAACACTCCACATGGTTAACAGTGACAACAAAAACTAATACCAGCAGAAGTGTTAGAAATCGATGCTTTGAATGGGAAAAAGACATTCTTTTATATAATGTCTCGGATTATTGATTGCAAAAAAACAAGTGCATCACAAGTATATAATAAAATTAACCATGAACAAATTTTAGAACAGATAAATTATCAGGGGGATGCCAAATTGAATGAAGGTCTAATAATTAATATCGCAATTTTGATTTCGCTTATCTAGATGTTTTGGGTTAAGAAGATTATTTCGTATGAAGCAAGAATCTTGAAATCTGATTGGTAGATTAACCACGTATAAACAACAACCGAACTCAGTTCACCCTTGGATGAAATTTTGCCAATATTCCCCATTTATAATATTTTATCTCAGTATCTCCCACCATAAATTTTTTTTTAAAACTTTGCCTAGCAATATCGAATGGTCAATTTTGTTGTATACAAGTTCGTTATCTTTGTGCACTCAGAGGTGTACGAAATTTTACAGCGATACCGCTGAAGTGAAATGCATACACTTTATGGCTTCGCTTCAGGGTGTGAATTTTCTACACCAGTATATTTCTGTAAACCATGATTACACCAAGACTTAGTCACTAATTATTTTTAACGCAACGTAATTGCAATTTGTAGTTAGAAAAGACTATTTATCCATTTTTTTCATTCTCGAAATAAGATAAGAACGTATTTATCATTGTTTGTATATCAGTTTTCATTTTTATTGATATTTCATGATTTGACTATTATTCATCTTAAACACGCATGCTATATTCTCGGAGTTAGAAATTCAGTCATTGTCATTAGTATTTTGAGGAAATTGTGTGTTCTTACTTACCATTTAGTTGTATGTAGTTATTCAGATGACGAATATTTGAATGTTTGAGAAAGTCTGTTATCTTGTTTACGAAAGTGACATCTGTTTGGTTTCTTTAACATGTTAAAGGGGTTACGAGGTTTGTCTGCACCTAAAACTCTTTCTACTTCCTGATTTGTTTATCGTGTAAATTAGCATGGTTAAGTCAACTATTTAGATCACGATCATATCTAGCCATATCACTTCACAATAGAAGTATGTATGGAATATAGACTTTTTCAAATTCATATATATATATAACATTGTAAAAGATGTGGTATGAGTGCCAATGAGACACCAGGTTCCTGACTTAGGACAGGTGCAAACGATCTATAGCTTACATGCATTACATTTGAGATAATTTATTCTGGATTTTCTTTTAACTTCTGGTGTTCTTAAATTGGTAGGTGAGCAATCAAAAATGACAAGACACTATTGCATTTTTTCCTTAGATCAACAAATAGTATCAGAAGAAAAGATAAAAATATTTTTAAAAATTTGTCCATATTTTACTGATCAGATTGACTGGCGGTGTTCGAATTTTCATATCAAAGTTTGATTGCGCGATATTGAAGTCTGAATCTGTGATAGCATATACATAGTAGAAATTTAAAAAAAAATAGATGTAAAGAAGGCGCGTCAATAATGACATACGACGTCTACCGACAAGGTTCCTGTCTGTTACATGCACGAGAAAATGACCTGCGACATCTACCGACAGGGTAACTGTCTGCTACATGCACGAGAAAATGACGTACGACATCTCTCGACAAGGTTACTGTCTGTTACATGCACGAGAAAATGACCTACGACATCTACCGACAAGGTTACTGTTTGTTACATGCACGACAAAATGACTTACGATATTTGCCGAAAAGCCGGTAACCGTCTGTAACATGCACGAGAAAATGACCTACGACATCTACCGACAAGGTTACTGTCTGATACATGGACGAGAAAATGAATATCGACATCTACCGACAAGGTTCCTGTCTGTTACATGCACGAGAAAATGACTACGACATCTGTCGACAAGCTTCCTGTCTGTTACACGCAAGACTAAATGACGTACGACATCTACCGACAAGTTTTCTGTCTATTACACGCATGAGTAAATGACTTACGACATCTAGTGACATAGCTTCCTGTCTGTTACATGCACGAGAAAATGACCCTACGACATCTACCGACAAGGTGCCTGTCTGTTACATGCAGGAGTAAATGACTTACGACAACTACCGACAGGGTTACTGTCTGCTACATGCATGAGTAAATGACTTACGACATCTACCAACAAGTTTCCTGTCTATTTCATGTATGATAAAATGACATACGACATCTACCGACAAGTTTCCTTTCTGTTACATGCACGACAAAATTACGACATCTACTGATAAGGTCCATGTCTGATATACATGCACGAGAAAATGACTTACGACATCTACCGACAAGGTTCCTGTCTTTTATATGCACGACAAAATGACTTACGACAGCTGCCGAGAAGGTTCCTGTCGTCACGGTCACATGCGCCCTGATGATATTGCCGTCCAAATCTTTCGGTTAACACAGTTTCTAAGTGATGAATTTGAAAACGCTTCACACAGTATAGCTGACTTGTATATAAACCCTGAAATCCGGCAAATTTCAGAAATCCTTATGTAGTTCCTGATAAATATTCATGACACGGACGTACTGACGTATGGATGGACTGATGAATGGGTGGACTGACAGACGGACGAACAGAGGTAAAGCAGTATACCCACACTTTTTATCAAAGCAGGGGTATAAAAACAATATTTTCTTAATTTTGCTCATGATACTGTTCCCTAAAAAAGCGTCTGTCCAAGTTTTGTAAATTTCGATTTTTTTTACAGGTATGTGATTTTGCATTTTGCATTTTTACATGTAACCATGAAATGAACCTAAAATTTTGACACCGACACCGGCGGAATAGAAGGTCGCTTTATATTCTCGACAGAAGTTTCGAACATGTTGGTAGATATAAAAGAACGTTTTCCTTCAAAAAAACATAAAAAAAAACGACAGAAATCCATGACGACTGACAAGTAACCTCAAACAAAATAATATTCATAAGAACCATGACCAGTAAAGGGTCAAAGTAATAAAAGGATACCAATAAGTGCAGTAGAAAGAGGACCATATATAACCAAACCCAATTCATGTAGAAACACACACAAGTACTGAAAATCCAGCCATGAATTTATAATATTTCAAATTTATATAATATATTTAACAAATACATTTATTCATTGACGAATCAAAAATTACAGAAAAAATATTTTTTCTTGTTACTGTCGCTGTTTGAATCTTTTCTTGATATAGTAAAAAGAAAGTTAACTTAAATTATTAGTTATAGTTATCACTGTCTGTTTTCACAAATATCCAACGCATTGTATGTTTGTAAATGAATGCATGGATCAACCTCTAAATGCTGATGAATTGAATCCGTAGAAATTGACTCGTTTTGAATATTTTCCGTTGTCTCTAAGATCTGGTAGCGGTTCCTCGTGGGAGCTGTGATATCTGAAAAATATCAAACAGTCAGTATGTTATGATTTTAATTGTCTTTCTTGGGTTCGATATGCATATGATTAGGTTGCTATATATATAAGTCTATGTTACAATGATGTATAGCGAGAAGATCAAGATAAAAAAAAACAACAGACTAACTATTGAACATATACATATGCAATCAAATTTTTCATATAACATCTCAGATTGAGTGGAGCTATACTGTTTACTCCTGTCTGTTTGTTCGTCCGTCCCATACATTCAGCTGCGGGTATATAATGGTCAAAGGCAATTGATTTAAGTAATGATCATCGGAAGACTGATATTCCCCATACCCCTAAAGTGGTTTACATATGATTTTATGTAGGAATAAAGGTACCTTTGTTGAGTTCCAGCCTTGCCTGACAGCTTTAGTTTGTATAACACTGACGAGTTTTCCCACTCCCCAACACAAGGTTCTGGTATCTCCCGAACAACAGATTCGCTGACTGTCTCTTGGTGTGTTTTGTCGTATTCACATATATTCATTTCTGTTTTCACCGAGTCCATAAATACTCCAATTTTATCTGGAACTGTGGGTCTATGAAATATTCTTTGTGGATGCAGAACTTCCTTTTTATCTGCTATCTCTTGCAATTTGAGTAACGGCAAATAATCTTCTTGCAAATGGTCGTCTGGTTGGTGAAGAGAAGATGGTAGTCTATAGTTGTATATAGAAGACAATACAAAAGGAAAATTCTGATTGAAGTCATCAACTCGAAAACATGAATGTCTGACTTCATTATCATTAATTTCTAGATGGTCATCTTTCGTCGGATCCTCGTGTTGGGTTGTTTTAGAACACTGGGTCCGGTTAATGTTGAATAACTGTATTTCTGTGTTTTCTTTACTGGCTTGATATTTGCCAGGAAGGAGAATTTGGTACCGAGATTTTTCATACAGTTTACCTCTTGTTGTTTCAAGCGAGTTTCTTGTTGCTTCTGACAACCTGTGCTCACCTGTCAAATTCAAATAAATCGAAAAAATTATCAATTAAACACATTAAATTTTCCATCTTAGTAGTATCATTTAAGTCAGACTGGTAGTCTACTCCCTCTACCATAACAAATAGGGTGAATTGTATTGCTAAATATGTTGCTGTATACAAAGTAAGACCCCTTTTTGGCCCCAAAATATATCAGTTTTACAAAATTGTGAACATGTAATCTTTTAGCAAATTACTGGAAAGAAGAATGCTTTTGCTTCATAAACATGGGCTATTTTCGACAAAACAATGCACATATATCGGGTACTAGCATCATTAAGTCATGCTAAATTACTGAAATCTTCACAATTTAAGCATTTTAGTTAAATTTTAGACGGTTTCCGTCTTAAATGAAAGTGGCCGCATTCGTGTTCATTCATACTATTGAAATACAAGTTGTATTTGATGATAATACATAATATATATAAAAGTTAAGGATGAACACGATTGCAGCCACTTTCAATTTTGCCAAAAACCAACTGAAAAGTGACGTTTTTTTGCATATTTGATAGATTTTTCATATTTAAGCTTGAATCGGTGCGTTTTTAATGACTTAATTAGTTTAATAGTACTGCAACTGACATTGAAAAAGACGCTTAGTTAACGAGTTTAATGGTCCGGAATAACACACGGCTGCAAATTGTTTTAAATGATAGAATAATATCTATATTCTAATTTCCGTCGGGTCGTAAAAAGTTTCTATGGTCACATTTTTGTATTTTATCCCTTTAATGGGGTACCCCTCCATTTACGGTTTTGGGTAGTTACCTTAAAATCCAAAAATATATTTTTTGGTTAAATTTCCCGCTATTTTCGTAAATATTTTCTATGCACATATCATCAAGGATCATCGGAATGATGAAGACATAAATATACCATCTCCAAGTAAAACTTTCAAACTTAAAGTTGGCTGTTTTTTAGATAGAAATTTAACGCGTTTTTCTTTGAAAACGAGAAAAAATATGATTCAAAAACAGAATTTGACATTTGAGAAGACACAACATATTATTGCGATACTGCATGCAAATTTTGTTGGGCAAATTCCAAACAATTTTGTCAAAAACTCAAAAATAAAAACATCATTTGTACCTTTTTTAATTACGGAAATTTCCTATCCGTCAATCAGCTCCGCCATTTATTTTTTCATTCACAATCAATTTGATAGTTTCGATGTGATTATGTAGATTTTGTAGGAGAAGTTAATTTATTTTTGAGTGATTTGAATATATATAGTAGTTCTTTCGTGTATTTTCTGTAAATAAGTTATATTTTTGTTAATAAAATTTTGACTTTATATAAAAGTTAACCAAATCCTTCGGATAAGAGGTTTTTCCGGATAATGACTAGTTGACATTGTGTGAAAATACATTGTATGTCAATGTTTAACCTCAGAGCAATTAATATGCATGCAAGTGGTCGGGGGAAAAGTACTATTGAAGTTTCGCAGAGATTTGGTGTGTGACAAGGTAATGCTAAAACCAACTTCTCTTGATATTCTGCTTTCCGTGGGCGAATCATCAGTGATGTTATGAGACTTGCACCAGAAGGCAAAATTGGTGCGTCTTTAAATTAAATTGATTGATTGATTGTTGGTTGCTTAAAGTCCAGTGGCAAATATTACATGCATGTTCAGGACGAGAACAAGCTAACAAGAAAAACAATAGGTAGGTTTTGTCATAATAGAGGCCATTCGGGATGATGATCGGGAAAATTTAGACTGCCACTGGAAAATGATGGGATATTAGATTGGGACAGAAATTTTCCATTGCAACATGCCACCTACGGACCCCTTAAAGAGTTGGTGCAAAGGTTTTTAACGTGCAAAGAACGTGACACTCCCTTTACACGAGGCAGCGGATTTAACGTCCCCATTCTGACCGGACGTGACTGCGAACTTGATACATCCCGCACAGCCAAACGGACGCCCAACTTCGTTTTACTGCCGGTCGGGGGAAGACCAAGTGACCATATTTCGTTTCCCCAGTCACCCTTTGGGAACTTTAAATTAGAAACAACAGAAATCCATATATGTGATCAAACTGATCGACATGTAACCTCACAACCTGACACTTTTATACGATCTCGCGCTCAGTTTCTTCCTTGTAGTTTGGATATGAAAACAGGGGTTTTGTGTATAAGAAAAACCTTTAAAAAAAACCAGAAAACTACGCAAAACTGAGTCCTCTAAACGTGTTAACAGTCTTTTAAGTTGTGCTTATTAATGTGAGTAATCATTTATCCATGCATAACCAAGTACTTATTGAAGTCAACACCTGTGCAATTAAGTAAAACAGTCACTGAAAAAATAGAATTTGAACTTGCTGTCAGTTCATTAATAACGATTGTTAGTGATGTGATTTGTTTTTCCATAAGAAAAAGCCTTTCCCATGTAGCACATCCTCTATACATACCGATCAATTTTACCCAAGATTGTCTCTGATGCTTACCAAACTGCCAAACTCCAGAACTAACTAGATATTGTGACACCTTACAATTCGGACACAGTGGGGCCAAGGGATATGAATTATAGAGTTTAGCTCTGAACTCAATTTAGGGGATGCCATATCTGCTGCAGGAAAATTGAAGTCTATATTAAGATTTTCAGAATTACACCAAGGTGTGTCTGAAAATATCAAGGATACATTAAAAGAAGAATAATTACTTCATCCTGCCACCAGTGGTCTTATGAGCTATGTCCTCGTTTTGGTATTTCTATGGAAATGATACCCGCATAGCTTGTTAATAGATACAAATGTGTAGGAAGATGTGGTATGCATGAGTGCCAATGATACAACACACAATCCAAGTCACAATTTATAAAAGTAAACCATTATAGGTCACGGTCCGGTCTTCTTCTTCTTCTTCTTTAGGTTTCTAGCGATCCTTCAATTATTGAAGATTATTCGCCGGGCGTCGACTATAAAATTTATAATTTACACTAATTTAGCAACAAAAAATCAAAAATAACAAAATCAAAAAATCAACATAACGTATGTACATTTGAAAAAATAAATTGTGATAAAACTATATACATTTGATAACAGAATAGTTAGGGATAGAATATGGGGATGAGAGCAGATTCTGAGATCATACTCTTGAATCCCTCTACTGTACTGCATGATACTATTTGTTGTGGCAGATGATTCCAATTTATAACTGTTCGTGGATAAAATGAATATTTATAACTGTCTTTAGATGTTTGTATTTGCCTAAATGAGTGTGGATTGCTATGTCTGGTTCTATTGTCAAGTGGGATCAAAAGATTATGTGTAGGAACTGCAACAATTTCATGAATAATTTTGTAAAAGAAAACAAGTCTGTATCGTAAACGCCTAATTTCGAGTGGGTACCAATTTAGGTCTGTCATCATTTCAGTAACTGAGCTGGTGTTATGGAAGCGGTTGCATGAGAAGCGTGCTGCTCTTCTCTGAACCTTTTCAATTTGTAGAGTTTGTTGTTTTTGATGTGGGTCCCAAATTGTTGAGCAGTACTCTAATTTTGGTCGGACAAGAGCTTTATATGCATGAGCTTTAACTTTCGGTGATGCTATTTTTAGGTTTCTACGAATAAATCAAAGCGACTGGTTTGCTTTTGATGTCATGTTATCTATATGTTTGTCCCATTTTAAATTTGATTGAAGAGTTAGGCCTAAATATTTTGTAGAGTCAACTTTTTCTAAAGAGTGATTGTGTAATTTATAGGTAAAGTCTAAAGGTTTGCGTTTTTGGGTTACACTGAGAATGTTGCACTTATCAGGGTGAAAATGCATGAGCCAGTCCTGCTCCCACCTGCCGGCCGCTTCTAAGTCAGACTGTAATTTAAATGTGTCATCTGTTTTTTTAATTTCCCTATAAATAATGCTGTCATCTGCAAACAATCTTAATGTACTGTGTTCAATATATTCTGCCAAATCATTAATGAAGATTAAAAATAAAATTGGACCAAGCACTGTGCCTTGAGGTACCCCAGATGTTACAGGAATTTTATTTGATGTTTCACCTTCAAGGACTACTGAGAGCAACACAGAGCCTAGGTTCAAAAGTTCATTTGATAGTAAATCGATGAAAAATAACACAAAGGCGCTTCTGAACCGTATATTGTCCCTAAAGATAACAAAAATTCGTAAATGTATAATAAAATTGAGAATGGAAATGGGGAATGTGTCTAAGAGACAACAACCCGACCAAATAAAAAACAACAGCAGAGGGTCACCAACAGGTCTTCAATGTAGCGAGAAATTCCCGCACCCGGAGGCGTCCTTCAGCTGTCCCCTAAACAAATATATACTAGTACAGTGATAATGAACGCCATACTAATTTCCAAATTGTACACAAGAAACTAAAATTAAAATAATACAAGACTAACAAAGGCCAGAGGCTCCTGACTTGGGACAGGCGCAAAAATGCGGCGGGGTTAAACATGTTTGTGAGATCTCAACCCACTCTCTATACCTCTAACCAATGTAGAAAAGTAAACGCATAACAATACGCACATTAAAATTCAGTTCAAGAGAAGTCCGAGTCTGATGTCAGAAGATGTAACCAAAGAAAATAAACAAAATGACAATAATACATAAATAACAACAGACTACTAGCAGTTAACTGACATGCCAGCTCCAGACTTCAATTAAACTGACTGAAAGATTATGATTTCATCATATGAACATCAGGCACAATCCTTCCCGTTAGGGGTTTAGTATCATACCATCATAACATATATGAGAAGAACATAACCCGTGTCATGCCAACAACTGTTTTTAGAATAAATGTGTTAGTTCCGATGCAAAGACCTTATCAGTGACTCAATATTAACGCCAACATATGCAATCTTTAATGACTTGACAACAGTATCGTAATTATATCCCTTCTTAATAAGTCTATTCAAAGGTTTTGTAAGTTTCTGAGGTGAATACTGACACCTTTGTGCTTTATAAAGAATATTTCCATAAAAAAATGGATGTGAAATACCTGAACGTATTAGAAGTCTGCATGTTGAGCTATATTTACGAATGATGTCTTTATACCGATGATAAAATTTCGTAAATGTTTTGACTAGTTTGTGATATCGAAAACCCTGGTGTAATAATTTTTCAGTAATACATAAATTTCTCTCGTTAAAATCTAAAACATTGTTACATACACGAGCGAATCGTACAAGTTGAGATATATAAACACCGTAAGATGGTGACAAGGGAACGTCACCATCTAAAAACGGATAATTAACGATAGGAAATGAAAAATCATCCCTTTTATCATAAATTTTAGTATTCAGCTTTCCATTAGTGATATAGATATCAAGATCGAGAAAAGGACAGTGGTCATTGTTAGTATTAGCTTTATTTAAAGTAAGTTCAACAGGATAAATTTCATTAATATACATACTGAAGTCGTCATTATTGAGAGCCAAAATATCATCCAAATATCTAAAAGTATTATTAAATTTGTTTATCAGATGTTGTTTCGATGGGTCTTTGCTTATTTTTGTCATAAATTGTAACTCATAACAATACAAAAATAGGTCCGCAATAAGTGGTGCACAGTAAGTCTCCATTGGAATTCCGATAAACTGACGATATACGGAATCCCCAAAGCGAACAAAAATGTTATCTAGTAAAAATTCAAGGGCATATATAGTATCAAAGCATGTCCAATTAACATAGTTTTTTGTTTATTGCTACTAATTACAAAATCAATCGTTTCTGTAGCAACATTCGCCCCTTTACATTTGGGACTGGCAGTGCAGATACATCATGCATATGCATATGGGAATATGGGTCACGAACATTGATCGAAACTTTGTACTCGCATTTCTTTTGTGTTTCCTATGCAAAGGGAAGACTATATCTGACGAGTTTGACCAAATCATGACGGTATTTACGCTCCAGATAGCATTTGTACTAAAAAAAACTGTGTTTGCTTTGAACAAACTCTGTCCTGCGCCGAACTTGTTCTTATAAAAAAGGGAAGTGTCTTGTAATGCTAATACGCGTACTGAATCCGCATATGATGACTAAGAGATTGATTCATGTCCATATTTTATGAATCCTTGAGCTATTGTGTGTCGCTTTTAAAAGTTATATAAGGATCATGACTGAATTTGAATTACAACATTAGAAAATTGGCATTGCATTGTATAATTTTTCATTCTTCCCTTAAAAAATCAATGAGTTAACTTTTTTACCAGGATTATCCTACTAAAAAAATGTTCATGCACCAAACTGACTTTGTTTTACACTCAATTTATTTTTAAACCTCGCATTCGCCTCGGGTGACTATAGTATATTTTGTGTTATTACTGCTCTGTCCAGACTTTGCAAATACACAATATGTATTTAGTTGTATTTATCTATAACTAGATACTAATTTTCACAAAAAACACAACCTTTAAGATGCAAAATTAAAAACACTGTTTCAGCCTTGAATTTAGTTTTTTTCAAAGATAGAAAAAATATTGAAATAATTTGATAAACTGGTGTTTTGTACTTTAGAAAATAATTCTGTAATATACAATAGTGAAACACTATACACAATATGAAAGTTTATGGATGTGAAAAGGTCAAGGCCACTTCTTCTTTTGCTATGTCTTAAATGGAAAAAAATCAGAAGGTTCCAAATCAACGCCATTTTGTGATGGCAGCTCTTCATATAATTAGTCAAATTTGTCGTTTTAACATCGTTTATAGCATATGCTTATGATTGAATCGTTTTTGTAGAATTCTATTGAATAAATATCAGAATATTTCTCCTTTTTGTTCTTGTGTTTGAAATATTGATATTTTTAGGTCTGACCTTTGACCTCAATTTCACAAAATTGTGACCACTCTGGATTTTTACGACCCAACTTTTCTTATTGTACACGTTGTCCTCTTTCCATCGATATATAATTTAGGTGTGTGTTCTTCCGGACCATTAAAGTTTTAAAAAGTGAACTCTGGTTGCAGTACTGTAAATCTTTCACACAAACTAATTGAATCAATTTGAAATAGACACTTAAAAGTGTTTAAAAAATGTCCAAAATCTGTCGTTAGATGAACCTGAAATTTGAGGTCAAAATCAGCCCTTACCGGACCTACTCCTTTGAAAACTGTTAGTCCAACAGCCTAGTAATGGACTTCCTATATTATGTATATACCTATATTTAGGCAGTGTACACGGTCATGACTGATAGTTTATTACGTCTCTTCACTTTTAAATCCGTTGGAAGTGTACTGATTGATAATTTAATCTGTGAAACATTTTTTATTTATTAGCTGTTATTGGCTTTGAACTAGCATTCAGTAATCGACTAACTGCGAGTATATCAGTTCTATGTAGCTTTTGTGTTTATGTATTTTGTTTTTGGATTTCATTTCCAACTGATTGTAATTTGTTGTTGTTTTTTCGGTGCTGTTACACTACTGTACCATGTTAGGGTTTTTAGTGCTAATCAAGGATTGTACAATACCTAGTCTATCCTGTCTGCTCGGATCATTCTTGGGAAACATCTCCAAATGTTCACCACGTTCTACACGTCTTGTTGGTGCTGGTAAATTCTTCATCCGACTTCTAAAAATAGGATAGATTTTTTTATTTAGTTTGTATTTATCTCAAATGCATTATTGTATTGTTAGTTTAGACAGAAATGTACCCAGTGTCTTGCAATGTCAATTCAGCATGACCTGCAGTAAAGGTATAAGTTGTGGTTGCTATGGCGATATAAAGTGCAAGGAACATTGTTTTTAAATACACCTTTAATCAGATTTTTTTTCTTTAGAAAATCTAAATTTTAATTTATTTGACAACATTTTACCAAGTAAATGATAGTTGTGTAGATCTTAAGTTTCCGCACAGAAACTGTGATAAGTAAAAATCAAGACAGTTATGGATATTGAGCCTAGTATGGTGTATGGATATTGAGCCTAGTATGGTGTATGGATATTGAGCCTAGTATGGTGTATGGATATTGAGCCTAGTATGGTGTATGGATATTGAGCCTAGTATGGTGTTGAGCCTAGTATGGTGTATGGATATTGAGCCTAGTATGGTGTATGGATATTGAGCCTAGTATGGTGTATGGATATTGAGCCTAGTATGGTGTATGGATATTGAGCCTAGTATGGTGTATGTACATAGATAAAGAATAAACAAATAGACCTTAAATTCTTGTGTTTATTGGTGAGCTTTTCGGTGAGACATTTATGTATAATGAGATCTAGTTTTTGACGCATTCAGTTACATAGCTGCTTAGCCAACACGGGTTCTCAATAAGGTCGTATTTTTGGAAAAACGCAATGTAATAATAGATCACCAATCACCCATTCCATGCACTTTTAAAAATCAATAACAAAATAACAATAGTCTTACCTCATATCAACTTCGAATGGTTTTGGATAGCTGAAAAACAATAGTATTTTTTAAGTACAATGCTTCATCATGATCTTGTAAATCATATATATCAGTCGCATAAATCACAATATATATCAGTCACATAAATCACAATATAGGTCAGTCACATAAATCACAATATAGGTCAGTCACATAAATCACAATATAGGTCAGTCACATAAATCACAATATATATCAGTCACATAAATCACAATAAAGGTCAGTCACATAAATCACAATATAGGTCAGTCACATAAATCACAATATAGGTCAGTCACATAAATCACAATATATATCAGTCACATAAATCACAATAAAGGTCAGTCACATAAATCACAATATAGGTTTCTAAGAAACTGTATTGCAATCAGTCGCTCCCGATGAATGGGCTTATCTTGCTCCTGTAAGTTCTGGTTCACGTCAAACAAATACGAAATTCAGGTGATTTAATCTTCAATCTAAATATTTGAAATTTCAAATAATTGTAGTAGATAGAAACAGCAATTTTTTTTTTCAATGTTTTACTAACGAACTACACAGAACTATGACTAAAACACGCAACGAACATACGGAAAGAATTATCGACGAACGGTACACAGCTAACTGGATTCGCTTGCAAGTTAACTTGATATCCACTGGGTCTGATTATTAAAGCTGAATGTGAACGATTCGTTCACATTCAGCTTAATATACATTTAACACTTTAAATTGTACATTAATCCAAGTATACAAAATTAAACAATAACTATAACCATATTAATATTATTTGCTTTATTCATATTAATATTATTTTCTAAATTGCCTTTTGTGTATGTTTCTAGTAGTATAAGTAGTAGATGTGGCAGACACAATAATATATACTTACGCAAATCCTTTTAAACTCTTCACTTCATGTTCTACGGGAAGTTCATGGCAAGCAGCAAAGTTTGAGCGACTGTAAAAAAAGCAGCAAGACTTCAAAATGTAGATGTATGAATATATATAATTCGTTCGTCTAAATAGTAATAAGAAGCTGCGGCATGAGTGTCAGTGAGACAAATTGAATTCTCCATCCAAGTCACAATACATGATTTTCAAGTCGGAGATAACGATACATTTTATTTTATTAACTTAAATTTTAGGTGACATACTCAAAGGCCAGTGTATTCTTTGTAGAAAGAGAGTAGACTACTGAACAAGAAGTTCATAAGAGCCTGAGTTGCCTATACCTAGCTTTTGAAAATAATGTTTACTAGTGCATTTATTGCAATCCGGTTTTTTTTTGTAGATGATCTATTGCTGATCATTTGTGCATTGTACAGTTTGTACCTATCTATTATAATTTTAGATGCAATTCAAAAAAATCAATAAATCGTTCAAATCGTAAAGGACACCACCCCCTTACTGAGCCTTAATGGCCTGTTTGTAAGTCTATATCTGATCAGTTTTAAATTACCATTAACATATTCTACATATCTTAGATAAATAATAAGCGATATAGTACTACGAAAATGGTCAACGATAAATGGTCAAAAATCGTCATTTCATGGCAGTAACATTAATTAACTTAATCAAAGCCATCTGATAATCAATGAAAATTGCAAAATAGGTGGATTTTGACATTCTGAGTCAAATGTCCTCTTATATAAATTATAGCGAGATATAAAATGTGCTGGAAAAATCCAACTTAACTTGTTAATCAGAGATTTCATGTGAATGAAGTGTACATAAAAATTTCATGTTAATGTAGTGTTAATCAGATATTTTATGTGAATGTAGTGTTAATAAGAGATTTCATGTGAATGTAGTGTTAATCAGAGATTTCATGTGAATGTAATGTTAATTAGAGATGTCATGTGAATGTAGTGTTAATACGAGTTTTCATGTTAATATAGTGTTTAATCAGAGATTTCATGTGAATGGAGTGTCAATCAGAACTTGTAGTATTTTTTTCTTTTATTACTGTACTCCTGGAATCCACCCTGATCAGTATATCTACGCGCAATATTAAATGATTTTACTTACAATTTAGAGTATCCATCAGTAGTTCTGTAATTCCTTCCGTGTTCTATGTCATCTTGTTCGCCCCACCGAGGACAGGGACGATCTGGTGGCGAGTACTCTGTTGCCGGTCTCATTTTGCTTATTGAATTTAAACAGAATTTTAAAAGTAGAAGTCAATAAAAGCATAGAAGTAAAATGACATAGACAATAACTGTTTAGTGTCTTTAAATATCAGCTGTATTTGTACGAGGCTAGGAGACAAGGTGTATGCGAGCTTTTAGCGAGCTACTACACCTGTTTCGAGCCGAGTACAAATACAGCTGATATTTAAAGACACTAAACAGTTATTGTCTTTATCCTGCAATTAATTATGTATATTGTTTGTGTTTTGAAAGACACAAAAACTAACATATTAAGCATTTTTTTTCGATTTGTAATCCCTTGAGGCCCGCGTAGTAATATCAAAATCACACATTACGCTGAAGACGGGTTCGCAAAAAGAATCTCGAATGGTCAACAATAATACATCGCTCAAGGTGAATAATTATCAATTTTAACATAACAACTAATTTCAACAGTTAAAACAAATAACAAAACATTGTCAAATTTGAGACAGAAGTGTACGAGTTGTCTACGCTTCAGACTTCAGGTTATGTTTTTTTTTCTGGACAAACTTTTTTTTTGCCCGTGGCGAAAAACAATCTATTTTTTTCGCGACAAGTCGAAAACATTTTTTTTCTTTCAATTTTAGCATTACATATAGTGGCAGCTGAGGGTGAAACAAACAATTTTTTTTTCTCAGAATCAAAAACATTTATTTTTTTCTCCAAAAACTGGAAACAAACTTTTTTTCCAAAAAAAAACATAGACCCCCCCCACGAAAATCAAATGGTTGCTGCCTAACACAATCATACACATTCAAGTTTTGAAATCGACAATTGTCATCGTCATTGGAATGCAACTGGAATACACATTCTGAGGTCACACAGGTTCAAACAATACTCAGTCCGGCAGTGGGCGGAGCTTTAAAGCGATATCTGTATATATACAGCATAGCGATATCTGTATACAGATACAGCATAGCGATATCTGTAGGGCTGTATCTGTATAGTAGGACACCCAATTGCAGGATAAATACATACATCCATGATAGAAGTAAATAATTATAGCGACCAAATCTGAATGTCGGCTTAGTTGAAGCAAATTTTCAAGTAGTCAGTGCATTGAAATTAGAATATTCGTACAATACTTCCATTCGAACTAGTTCATAACATGTCTATTCCGTCGTATTAGTGATAATTAGAAGTAGCAGGTTTTTCCCGAATCCGTCTACATTTTGTTGTATTTTAAATATATCATCTGATAACAGATTATGTTTCGTGTCTCATCAATTGACCAGAAAGTATAATTTTTAACCAAAACATCTTCATTTACTCTATTCAAAACCCCAGAAAACTTCCGTGATTGTGACTTTGCGAAGGTGTTAAGGAAAGTTCAGTGATTGTGACTTTGCGAAGGTGTTTAGGAAAGTTCAGTGATTGTGACTTTGCGAAGGTGTTTATAGGAAAGTTCAGTGATTGTGACTTTGCGAAGGTGTCTAGGAAAGTTCAGTGATTGTGACTTTGCGAAGGTGTTTATAGGAAAGTTCAGTGATTGTGACTTTGCGAAGGTGTCTAGGAAAGTTCAGTGATTGTGACTTTGCGAAGGTGTTTAGGAAAGTTCAGCGATTGTGACTTTGCGAAGGTGTTTAGGAAAGTTCAGCGATTGTGACTTTGCGAAGGTGTTTGGGAAAGTTCAGTGATTGTGACTTTGCGAAGGTGTTTAGGAGAGTTCAGTGATTGTGACTTTGCGAAGGTGTTTAGGAAAGTTCAGTGATTGTGACTTTGCGAAGGTGTTTAGGAAAGTTCAGTGATTGTGACTTTGCGAAGGTGTTTAGGAAAGTTCAGTGATTGTGACTTTGCGAAGGTGTTAAGGAAAGTTCAGTGATTGTGACTTTGCGAAGGTGTTTAGGAAAGTTCAGTGATTGTGACTTTGCGAAGGTGTTTAGGAAAGTTCAGTGATTGTGACTTTGCGAAGGTGTTTAGGAAAGTTCAGTGATTGTGACTTTGCGAAGGTGTTCAGGAAAGTTCAGTGATTGTGACTTTGCGAAGGTGTTAAGGAAAGTTCAGTGATTGTGACTTTGCGAAGGTGTTTAGGAAAGTTCAGTGATTGTGACTTTGCGAAGTTGTTTAGGAAAGTTCAGTGATTGTGACTTTGCGAAGGTGTTAAGGAAAGTTCAGTGATTGTGACTTTGCGAGGGTGTTCAGGAAAGTTCAGTGTTGTGATTATCTGTCTCTGACCAAATTAAGCATTTAGTGACTTCGTTTTAAACACCAAATTATTTCTAATTTCGTTCATCGTGTATTGTTGATCATTTGTTTAGATACTTACCTCATCACCAAAAATTTCAACAAACCCGCAGATTTACCAAAAAATAAAAATGTGATATTCTATGATAAAAACACCCATTCATTTACAACTTTTAACAAACAGATAACCATTGTTTTGAGAGCCTCTTAAATTTTGAAAATTATTAAAAATTAGGGAATGTACACTTATTTATCTCTCTCATGCAAAGCTCTGATTCCTTGCCCGGCTTTAGATATTACTTTTCGTTCCCTTTTTGTTTATAGCTCTTCATATCTTTAATACGCTTTGGATTTTCAGATATGTTGGCATCGAGCACCACGTATTAAGAGACATTTATTGTCGAAATGCGCATCTGATGCAGAAAAATAAAACAATTTCAAGTTTTGGCACAGTTTGTTCTGATTTACAAATACAAGAAGTTCTTAACTCTAAATTTAATCTTTACAAACAATCGTTAACAATGCAATAAAAGGGTCCAGAGTTTAATCTTTTGACATATCATATTTTTTTGGGATGTTATTTGTTTGTTGAACATATGCACATTTTAGTATGCCTTGACCGACCCATATACTATTCTAATAAATATAGGTAAACGGACAGAAAGTCAGAGGACAAAAAGTCATAGGACATAAAGTCACAAATTTGGTAGGACAAAAAGTCACAATCAATTGTGTGATTTTGAGTGATTGGACTAAAAAAAAATCACAAGAAGTGCATATCTGTTAAACAGACTTACTTTGTAAGTTACTGAGCTTTTTATGGTTTTTCACTGTTCATATCTAGTAATTAATTAGTTCGTACAAAATTCGGAATTTTAGTGAGTGCTCTTCAATTCTGCATTTGATTTGGCCTATCAGCTATTTTGATTCCAGCGCCAATGATGAGTCTTATGTAGACAAAGTTATAAGCCAGAATCTTTTAAGAGTAATATAGTACTTTCAGTTGAAAGTTCACGACGAGGCTGCAGTCCTTTGCGTCAAACTGTAAATTTAAAATGGAAAAATAAAATTAATGATACCAGACGTCCATAACTAGAGCCATAGCAAAGGACTTATTATAACCGATAACAATGCTTTGTTTATAACAACATATGTATGACATGACCTTTGTTTATGATTAGTTATAACTTATGTGTTTTATTGTCAAATTTCATTTTTTTAATACTTATTATGATTTTTATTTGTTGTTAATACCAAGTTAGGTTGATAATAAACAATGAACTGGTAATTTTATATCTTTATAAATTCCAGATATGGATTCTGAATTCAATTGTCGTTTGTCTGGAAAAGGGAACCAAGTTAAAGTACACAAGAGACATCAAATTATCTTTAGATGTTGACGTTACAAACGATCCTACTTATTTTACTAATTTCATATGTGAAAACTGTCGGTGTAAATTACATAGATGGTGAAAAGCCAAAAATAAGAATAAGAAAGCCAGAATCACCATTGAACTTATGGACATTGGTAGAGTCTAAATAGAACTTCCAGGATAAAAGTAAATTGATGTGTTCACATACCTTTCGAACGTCATCTCATGGCTGTAACAGTGACATTGTAACCAGGACTGAACGTTACCCACAGCAACACTATAGTGACGTATGACATTAGTGTGATAATGCTCGTCTAAACATCAACCCAACAATGTTAGATCTGTAAATTTGCTTTCGCAAATTTTTGGTTCTTCCCTCGCCGGGATTCGAACCCATGCTACTGTGATATCGTGACACCAAATCGCCTGCACTGCAGCCGTCCCGCTAGACCACACGACCACCTGGGCTGGCGATTTGGTGTCACGATATCACAGTAGCATGGGTTCGAATCCCGGCGAGGGAAGAACCAAAAATTTGCGAAAGCAAATTTACAGATCTAACATTGTTGGGTTGATGTTTAGACGAGTTGTATATACATTATGTACACAGCCATGTATCACCATCATTGATGGCGATCCGATGGATACATCTGTTGTAGAGTTGTCACTGACTCAGACGAACTTATATATATATATATATATTTATATATTACATTAATTTGTAGGATCCTTTACTATAGATAATTTAGCTGATCTGTAACAATAACATCTTCATGCCTTATATATCATGTACTGTAGTACGCCGCTAGATTAAAACTGACCAGGAAAGGTAACACACGGCCAGCGAAAGCTCTTTTTTTGAGAGCCCAGGTGGTCGTGTGGTCTAGCGGGACGGCTGCAGTGCAGGCGATTTGGTGTCACGATATCACAGTAGCATGGGTTCGAATCCCGGCGAGGGAAGAACCAAAAATTTGCGAAAGCAAATTTACAGATCTAACATTGTTGGGTTGATGTTTAGACGAGTTGTATATACATTATGTACACAGCCATGTATCACCATCATTGATGGCGATCCGATGGATACATCTGTTGTAGAGTTGTCACTGACTCAGACGTACTTATATAATATATATAGAATCAGATATATATATATAAGTTAAAATTTAGATTTAAAACAATTAAATTATATTTCAAGAACTCATATATATATATATTTTTGTCAAATGCGTTTTGTTTAAACCTGTTAGTCAAATGCGTTTTGTTTAAATATACTTTTTTCACTATTTGGTCTTTTGGAAAATGTTGTTTGTGCTGTCTTTAGACCCTTCTACTGTCACGGAATAGAAGTTCCTTCATAATATAACTTCTAAAAGGAAAAAATATTCTGGAATATTATTTCCACAGGAAGAAATATTACAGTATAAGTTCCTAACGGAATAAATGGTATAGAATACTTCCAATTACAGTTTCGATGCCTAACATCAACGAAGAGACATATATTGTCGAAATCTAGATCTGGTGTACACAAAAATATTGACACCTTGTGTTTGTGGCATAACATCTTAGCCAAAAGTTTATTCGGTTTTCTGTTTAGTACTAAATTTATATTAAGATCCATTTTGTTAAATCTTGTGATCAATTTTATTTGGCAATCGCCAATGGCAGTCAGCAGGGTTTAAGAACATCAGTTGTTCGACCTGTTAGTCAAATGCGTTTTGTTTAAATATACTTTTTCACTTTTTTGGTCTTTTAGAAAATGTTGTTTGTGCTGTCTTTAGACCCTTCTACAACGAAATTTGTTTTACATGCACACATATAAAAATTGCGGTTTTTATCCAACGCAATCATAGGTTTGAACGTAGTTTTCAATTTAGACTTGTTTATATATGTATGCCGGGGAGGAATTTACGAATCAAATCTACTCTAACATCGTTAGGTTGATTTTCTAGGCACTTTTTATATATATATATCTATATAGGCGTAAAAAATAATTTTCACATGTGCAGATATATATATTCATTAAATAAAATAATAAAATAAGTAAAAAGTTAACAGTTCCATTCTATCGATTTCATCCTTCCATTGGGACTCTTCAGGATAACTGATGGAAGGATGAAATCGATAGAATGGAACTGTTAACTTTTTACTTATTTTATTATTTTATTTAATGAATATATCTATCTTTATATATATATATATAAGTACGTCTGAGTCAGTGACAACTCTACAACAGATGTATCCATCGGATCGCCATCAATGATGGTGATACATGGCTGTGTACATAATGTATATACAACTCGTCTAAACATCAACCCAACAATGTTAGATCTGTAAATTTGCTTTCGCAAATTTTTGGTTCTTCCCTCGCCGGGATTCGAACCCATGCTACTGTGATATCGTGACACCAAATCGCCTGCACTGCAGCCGTCCCGCTAGACCACACGACCACCTGGGCTCTCAAAAAAAGAGCTTTCGCTGGCCGTGTGTTACCTTTCCTCGTCAGTTTTAATCTAGCGGCGTACTACAGTACATGATATATAAGGCATGAAGATGTTATTGTTACAGATCAGCTAAATTATCTATAGTAAAGGATCCTACAAATTAATGTAATATATTAATATATATATATATATATAAGTACGTCTGAGTCAGTGACAACTCTACAACAGATGTATCCATCGGATCGCCATCAATGATGGTGATACATGGCTGTGTACATAATGTATATACAACTCGTCTAAACATCAACCCAACAATGTTAGATCTGTAAATTTGCTTTCGCAAATTTTTGGTTCTTCCCTCGCCGGGATTCGAACCCATGCTACTGTGATATCGTGACACCAAATCGCCTGCACTGCAGCCGTCCCGCTAGACCACACGACCACCTGGGCTCTCAAAAAAAAAGAGCTTTCGCTGGCCGTGTGGTCTAGCGGGACGGCTGCAGTGCAGGCGATTTGGTGTCACAATATCACAGTAGCATGGGTTCGAATCCCGAAGAGGGAAGAACCAAAAATTTGCGACAGCAAATTTACAGATCTAACATTGTTGGGTTGATTTTTAGACGAGTTGTATATATATATATATATATATATATATATATATATATATACACGTATAAGTCAAAATTTATATATATATATATACACGTATAAGTCAAAATTTATATATATATATATACATGTATAAGTCAAAATTTATATATATATACATATGAGTTCTAGAAAAATATTTTAATTGTTTTAAATCTAAATTTTGACTTCAGTAGCATACTATGTATGCATTATAAATGTTTGTAAATATATCTGTGTTATTGTGCACACGAACTGTTGTTATTAAAGACCTCAAACATTAAGCACATGTGTTATCTTTTGGTAATGCATTAAATTATATTCGGTTATGGCCAACTAGAGCGGCAAACAATCAACACAAGAAAAACAAATAAACAAAACTAGAAGCTCCATTGGGTACATGATATGATAGTTTTAAGTTTAAGTTATATATAACTTTATTGAAAAGCACTGTACGCCCATATGGACCAATGGCTTAAAACATTTAAGAATCAACATTCTTATGAAAATTAAAAAATATATAAGGAGACGAAGTTTCATTGACATTGACACAAAAAAGGACAAAAAGTCACCATAAGGTCTTCAGCAATGAACAAAACTTTAACCCCTCGTTAAGCTACATAAGACACTGAAAACAATTAAAACTAAAAAACTATGAAACCGATTTTAATTTACGTCATAGTTGTATGTAATTAAAACTTATACAAAGGATTGAAAAGCCTAAAACCGCACGTACAACACCAGGGGACTAAACTTGCGAATATCACCTGCTTAACTAATGGAAATTTCGGTGCGTAACCATCACATATAAAAGCATAATAAAAGTTAATAATTTAAAAAAAAATCAAAATTTGAAAATCAAAAACAACATGGTGAAAATGTGTTGAAAAAATGGCAGATTTATAGTAAAATACACCATTTTAAGAAAAAGTGTCTAAGACATTAGAAAATATTACTCTCGACTTGCATTGTGAATATTTTCTCTGCAACAGTAAAAATTAGAAAATAAACCTTTCACAACATTTTTAGGGGCTTCGCAGATGTCTTGTTGCAGGGCGAAATTTCTGCCGTAGACATATATTCTCATTTTTTAGTGGCAATTAATTTTCAAGTCCGCTTTTCAACAAATCATCAACCATATTAGTTAATTAGACGTGTCGGACTGCACAAAGTACTATAATGTATGATTGTATCAAATGCTGTTGACGGTTTACAGGGAAAACAATCGCGATTAGGCATTTCTCAGTGCAGTGAAACATGGCACGCAGGTACTGAAAAGGAGTACAAGTGTGTATACACAACTTTGAAAATCATTTTCGACATGTTTTTATATGAAAAAACGTATTTGTGTACCTCTTCATGCCAAAAAATTGCCCCCGTTGAAATTTTGCAAACATCCCATGTAGAGCAAATAACATTGATGATTAATGCTGGCCATTTGGTATATGGTCTTGTTCTAAGCTACACGTAAATGAAGGTCATACATTAATTTGTTGAATGAAATCATATCCCTATTGACATTTTTGCAAATAGAATCTTTACAGACACAGTCAGTGTAGCACAGTTGTGCTTCTCAACGACATGTCTACTTAAACACCGAATGATGCACCAAACCTTATTTCATGTCATTATTATAAGCAAAAATAAAGCACACGAGTTCGTGTCAAGATGTACTACAGATTTCAACTTTTGTTTTATTGTAATAAGTAGCTGTAAATCTTAAATGTGCCTGTGTTTTCAAACATACAAAAATATGTCTTCACTGGGAACTCCAGAGCTGAAACCTACAGACTTCAGTTTAGCAGGGACGTAACTCTATTACATTTTTGCACATATAATCTTTACAGACAAGTCAGTGTAGCACAGTTGTGCTTCTCAACGACATGTCTACTTAGCTACCAAATGATGCATCCAAATAATGACTGCGCGATATATTCTCAGAAATTTTGCAATCCTTGGACATAAACCACACCCTTTTGTAGTAAGAAAAAATATTCTATATATAATGGCGTCGTCTTAAAGTTATACATAGAACATACTTTACTTTTAGAAAATTTAAATTTTAATAGAAAGTTTAAAGATAAAAGACTCCACATTAAATTGAATGGACACAAAGACCTATAAAAGCAGGTCCTATAGCTGATGCTTAACCCTTCCTACCTTTCTCTTAAGTCTACCTATACTTTTTAGTCATATACTTGTGTTTGTCAAGCATATAACTCTCATTAGCAATATGTTTCTCAACAAATGAATCAAATCTACACGGCATTGATAAAATATTTGTATTTGATGTAGCTGCTTCATGCCCAGCGACAAATATATCGGTCATATATCAAAGAAGAGAGTAACATGTATCTGTTGCAAAACATTGCTTTCCGTCAATTTAAAATCCGTTCAACAGGTTCTTGTTTGCCAAACCAAAAATACGATGTAGGACACGTCTGAAATAAACCCTGATTGATTGTATTGCTTTTTTTGGTGTTTAATGCCACTTTCATCACTACCGGCTTTTTCATTGCGGACTGTTTTTATCAGTAGAATAGTAAAAAAAACAAGTGGTAGCATCAGCAAAGTGAATATATCATTCATATATATCTGTAGTCGCTGGGATGCTGTCTCGTTGAGGGAAACTCGCATCTCCTTTTCTCCATTCAGCGTGCACATGTCGTTTGCTTATTTTTGTCGCTAGGTTGCTGTCTCATTGACGTTTATCCCACATTCTGTTTGTTGCACAATACATATTTTCAAAAATGCAGTTACGGTGTTAGTTCATGTATAATAAAGTGAGAAAATGCAGAAGAGAAGATCAAAGGGATTAATAGAAAAAGCGTTAAAATCGTAGATTTAAAAGTAATGCGACCTTTCCCATGAGTCTAATGACTTTATTTCATGTCATTATTTTAAGCAAAAATTCTTAATTAGTATAAAGCACACGAGTTCGTGTCAAGATGTACTACAGATTTCAACTTTTGTTTTATTTTTATTAGTAGCTGTAAATCTTAAATGTGCCTGTGTTTGCAAACATACAAAAATATGTCTTCACTGGGAACTCCAGAGCTGAAACCTACAGACTTCAGTTTAGCAGGGACGTAACTTTATTTCATTTTTGCACATAGAATCTTTACAGACACCGTCAGTGTAGCACAGTTGTGCTTCTCAACGACATGTCTAGTTAGCTACCGAATGATGCATCCAAATAATGACTGCGCGATATATTCTCAGAAATTTTGCAATCCTTGGACATAAACCACACCCTTTTTGTAGTAAGAAAAAATATTCTACATATAATGGCGTCGTCTTAAAGTTACACATGGAACATACTTTACCTTTATAAAGTTTAAACAATAAATAGAAAGTTTAAAGTTAAAGGTCTCCACATTAAATTGAATGGACACAAAGACCTATAAAAGCAGGCCATATAGCTGATGCTTTACCCTTCCTACCTCTCTCTTAAGTCTACCTATACTTTTTAGTCATATACTTGTGTTTGTCAAGCTTATAACTCGCATTAGCAATATGTTTCTCAACAAATGAATCAATTCTACACGGCATTGATGAAATATTTGTATTTAATGTAGCTGCTTCCCAGCGACAAATATATCAGTCATTATCCAAGAAGAGAGTAACATGTATCTGTTGCAAAACATTGCTTTCCGTCAATTTAAAATCCGTTCAACAGGTTCTTGTTTGCCAAACCAAAAATACGATGTAGGACACGTCTGAAATAAACCCTGATTGATTGTATTGCTTTTTTTGGTGTTTAATGCCACTTTCATCACTACCGGCTTTTTCATTGCGGACAGTTTTTATTAGTAGAATAGTAAAAAAAACCAAGTGGTAGCATCAGCAAAGTGAATATATCATTCATATATATCTGTAGTCGCTGGGATGCTGTCTCGTTGAGGGAAACTCGCATCTCCTTTTCTCCATTCAGCGTGCACATGTCGTTTGCTTATTTTTGTCGCTAGGTTGCTGTCTCATTGACGTTTATCCCACATTCTGTTTAATGCACAATACATATTTTCAAAAATGCAGTTACGGTGTTATTTCATGTATAATAAAGTGAGAAAATGCAGAAGAGAAGATCAAAGGACTTAATAGAAAAAGCGTTAAAATCGTAGATTTAAAAGTAGTGCCACCTTTCCCATGAGTCTAATGACTTTATTTCATGTCATTATTTTAAGCAAAAATTCTTAATTAGTATAAAGCACACGAGTTCGTGTCAAGATGTACTACAGATTTCAACTTTTGTTTTATTTTTATTAGTAGCTGTAAATCTTAAATGTGCCTGTGTTTGCAAACATACAAAAATATGTCTTCACTGGGAACTCCAGAGCTGAAACCTACAGACTTCAGTTTAGCAAGGACGTAACTCTATTTCATTTTTGCACATAGAATCTTTACAGACACCGTCAGTGTAGCACAGTTGTGCTTCTCAACGACATGTCTAGTTAGCTACCGAATGATGCATCCAAATAATGACTGCGCGATATATTCTCAGAAATTTTGCAATCCTTGGACATAAACCACACCCTTTTTGTAGTAAGAAAAAATATTCTACATATAATGGCGTCGTCTTAAAGTTACACATGGAACATACTTTACCTTTATAAAGTTTAAACTATAAATAGAAAGTTTAAAGTTAAAGGTCTCCACATTAAATTGAATGGACACAAAGACCTATAAAAGCAGGCCATATAGCTGATGCTTTACCCTTCCTACCTCTCTCTTAAGTCTACCTATACTTTTTAGTCATATACTTGTGTTTGTCAAGCTTATAACTCGCATTAGCAATATGTTTCTCAACAAATGAATCAATTCTACACGGCATTGATGAAATATTTGTATTTAATGTAGCTGCTTCCCAGCGACAAATATATCAGTCATTATCCAAGAAGAGAGTAACATGTATCTGTTGCAAAACATTGCTTTCCGTCAATTTAAAATCCGTTCAACAGGTTCTTGTTTGCCAAACCAAAAATACGATGTAGGACACGTCTGAAATAAACCCTGATTGATTGTATTGCTTTTTTTTGGTGTTTAATGCCACTTTCATCACTACCGGCTTTTTCATTGCGGACAGTTTTTATTAGTAGAATAGTAAAAAAAACCAAGTGGTAGCATCAGCAAAGTGAATATATCATTCATATATATCTGTAGTCGCTGGGATGCTGTCTCGTTGAGGGAAACTCGCATCTCCTTTTCTCCATTCAGCGTGCACATGTCGTTTGCTTATTTTTGTCGCTAGGTTGCTGTCTCATTGACGTTTATCCCACATTCTGTTTAATGCACAATACATATTTTCAAAAATGCAGTTACGGTGTTTTTTCATGTATAATAAAGTGAGAAAATGCAGAAGAGAAGATCAAAGGACTTAATAGAAAAAGCGTTAAAATCGTAGATTTAAAAGTAGTGCCACCTTTCCCATGAGTCTAATGACTTTATTTCATGTCATTATTTTAAGCAAAAATTCTTAATTAGTATAAAGCACACGAGTTCGTGTCAAGATGTACTACAGATTTCAACTTTTGTTTTATTTTTATTAGTAGCTGTAAATCTTAAATGTGCCTGTGTTTGCAAACATACAAAAATATGTCTTCACTGGGAACTCCAGAGCTGAAACCTACAGACTTCAGTTTAGCAGAGACGTAACTCTATTTCATTTTTGCACATAGAATCTTTACAGACACCGTCAGTGTAGCACAGTTGTGCTTCTCAACGACATGTCTAGTTAGCTACCGAATGATGCATCCAAATAATGACTGAGCGATATATTCTCAGAAATTTTGCAATCCTTGGACATAAACCACACCCTTTTTGTAGTAAGAAAAAATATTCTACATATAATGGCGTCGTCTTAAAGTTACACATGGAACATACTTTACCTTTATAAAGTTTAAACTATAAATAGAAAGTTTAAAGTTAAAGGTCTCCACATTAAATTGAATGGACACAAAGACCTATAAAAGCAGGCCATATAGCTGATGCTTTACCCTTCCTACCTCTCTCTTAAGTCTACCTATACTTTTTAGTCTTATACTTGTGTTTGTCAAGCTTATAACTCGCATTAGCAATATGTTTCTCAACAAATGAATCAATTCTACACGGCATTGATGAAATATTTGTATTTAATGTAGCTGCTTCCCAGCGACAAATATATCAGTCATTATCCAAGAAGAGAGTAACATGTATCTGTTGCAAAACATTGCTTTCCGTCAATTTAAAATCCGTTCAACAGGTTCTTGTTTGCCAAACCAAAAATACGATGTAGGACACGTCTGAAATAAACCCTGATTGATTGTATTGCTTTTTTTGGTGTTTAATGCCACTTTCATCACTACCGGCTTTTTCATTGCGGACAGTTTTTATTAGTAGAATAGTAAAAAAAACCAAGTGGTAGCATCAGCAAAGTGAATATATCATTCATATATATCTGTAGTCGCTGGGATGCTGTCTCGTTGAGGGAAACTCGCATCTCCTTTTCTCCATTCAGCGTGCACATGTCGTTTGCTTATTTTTGTCGCTAGGTTGCTGTCTCATTGACGTTTATCCCACATTCTGTTTAATGCACAATACATATTTTCAAAAATGCAGTTACGGTGTTATTTCATGTATAATAAAGTGAGAAAATGCAGAAGAGAAGATCAAAGGACTTAATAGAAAAAGCGTTAAAATCGTAGATTTAAAAGTAGTGCCACCTTTCCCATGAGTCTAATGACTTTATTTCATGTCATTATTTTAAGCAAAAATTCTTAATTAGTATAAAGCACACGAGTTCGTGTCAAGATGTACTACAGATTTCAACTTTTGTTTTATTTTTATTAGTAGCTGTAAATCTTAAATGTGCCTGTGTTTGCAAACATACAAAAATATGTCTTCACTGGGAACTCCAGAGCTGAAACCTACAGACTTCAGTTTAGCAAGGACGTAACTCTATTTCATTTTTGCACATAGAATCTTTACAGACACCGTCAGTGTAGCACAGTTGTGCTTCTCAACGACATGTCTAGTTAGCTACCGAATGATGCATCCAAATAATGACTGCGCGATATATTCTCAGAAATTTTGCAATCCTTGGACATAAACCACACCCTTTTTGTAGTAAGAAAAAATATTCTACATATAATGGCGTCGTCTTAAAGTTACACATGGAACATACTTTACCTTTATAAAGTTTAAACTATAAATAGAAAGTTTAAAGTTAAAGGTCTCCACATTAAATTGAATGGACACAAAGACCTATAAAAGCAGGCCATATAGCTGATGCTTTACCCTTCCTACCTCTCTCTTAAGTCTACCTATACTTTTTAGTCATATACTTGTGTTTGTCAAGCTTATAACTCGCATTAGCAATATGTTTCTCAACAAATGAATCAATTCTACACGGCATTGATGAAATATTTGTATTTAATGTAGCTGCTTCCCAGCGACAAATATATCAGTCATTATCCAAGAAGAGAGTAACATGTATCTGTTGCAAAACATTGCTTTCCGTCAATTTAAAATCCGTTCAACAGGTTCTTGTTTGCCAAACCAAAAATACGATGTAGGACACGTCTGAAATAAACCCTGATTGATTGTATTGCTTTTTTTTGGTGTTTAATGCCACTTTCATCACTACCGGCTTTTTCATTGCGGACAGTTTTTATTAGTAGAATAGTAAAAAAAACCAAGTGGTAGCATCAGCAAAGTGAATATATCATTCATATATATCTGTAGTCGCTGGGATGCTGTCTCGTTGAGGGAAACTCGCATCTCCTTTTCTCCATTCAGCGTGCACATGTCGTTTGCTTATTTTTGTCGCTAGGTTGCTGTCTCATTGACGTTTATCCCACATTCTGTTTAATGCACAATACATATTTTCAAAAATGCAGTTACGGTGTTTTTTCATGTATAATAAAGTGAGAAAATGCAGAAGAGAAGATCAAAGGACTTAATAGAAAAAGCGTTAAAATCGTAGATTTAAAAGTAGTGCCACCTTTCCCATGAGTCTAATGACTTTATTTCATGTCATTATTTTAAGCAAAAATTCTTAATTAGTATAAAGCACACGAGTTCGTGTCAAGATGTACTACAGATTTCAACTTTTGTTTTATTTTTATTAGTAGCTGTAAATCTTAAATGTGCCTGTGTTTGCAAACATACAAAAATATGTCTTCACTGGGAACTCCAGAGCTGAAACCTACAGACTTCAGTTTAGCAGAGACGTAACTCTATTTCATTTTTGCACATAGAATCTTTACAGACACCGTCAGTGTAGCACAGTTGTGCTTCTCAACGACATGTCTAGTTAGCTACCGAATGATGCATCCAAATAATGACTGAGCGATATATTCTCAGAAATTTTGCAATCCTTGGACATAAACCACACCCTTTTTGTAGTAAGAAAAAATATTCTACATATAATGGCGTCGTCTTAAAGTTACACATGGAACATACTTTACCTTTATAAAGTTTAAACTATAAATAGAAAGTTTAAAGTTAAAGGTCTCCACATTAAATTGAATGGACACAAAGACCTATAAAAGCAGGCCATATAGCTGATGCTTTACCCTTCCTACCTCTCTCTTAAGTCTACCTATACTTTTTAGTCTTATACTTGTGTTTGTCAAGCTTATAACTCGCATTAGCAATATGTTTCTCAACAAATGAATCAATTCTACACGGCATTGATGAAATATTTGTATTTAATGTAGCTGCTTCCCAGCGACAAATATATCAGTCATTATCCAAGAAGAGAGTAACATGTATCTGTTGCAAAACATTGCTTTCCGTCAATTTAAAATCCGTTCAACAGGTTCTTGTTTGCCAAACCAAAAATACGATGTAGGACACGTCTGAAATAAACCCTGATTGATTGTATTGCTTTTTTTGGTGTTTAATGCCACTTTCATCACTACCGGCTTTTTCATTGCGGACAGTTTTTATTAGTAGAATAGTAAAAAAAACCAAGTGGTAGCATCAGCAAAGTGAATATATCATTCATATATATCTGTAGTCGCTGGGATGCTGTCTCGTTGAGGGAAACTCGCATCTCCTTTTCTCCATTCAGCGTGCACATGTCGTTTGCTTATTTTTGTCGCTAGGTTGCTGTCTCATTGACGTTTATCCCACATTCTGTTTAATGCACAATACATATTTTCAAAAATGCAGTTACGGTGTTATTTCATGTATAATAAAGTGAGAAAATGCAGAAGAGAAGATCAAAGGACTTAATAGAAAAAGCGTTAAAATCGTAGATTTAAAAGTAGTGCCACCTTTCCCATGAGTCTAATGACTTTATTTCATGTCATTATTTTAAGCAAAAATTCTTAATTAGTATAAAGCACACGAGTTCGTGTCAAGATGTACTACAGATTTCAACTTTTGTTTTATTTTTATTAGTAGCTGTAAATCTTAAATGTGCCTGTGTTTGCAAACATACAAAAATATGTCTTCACTGGGAACTCCAGAGCTGAAACCTACAGACTTCAGTTTAGCAAGGACGTAACTCTATTTCATTTTTGCACATAGAATCTTTACAGACACCGTCAGTGTAGCACAGTTGTGCTTCTCAACGACATGTCTAGTTAGCTACCGAATGATGCATCCAAATAATGACTGCGCGATATATTCTCAGAAATTTTGCAATCCTTGGACATAAACCACACCCTTTTTGTAGTAAGAAAAAATATTCTACATATAATGGCGTCGTCTTAAAGTTACACATGGAACATACTTTACCTTTATAAAGTTTAAACTATAAATAGAAAGTTTAAAGTTAAAGGTCTCCACATTAAATTGAATGGACACAAAGACCTATAAAAGCAGGCCATATAGCTGATGCTTTACCCTTCCTACCTCTCTCTTAAGTCTACCTATACTTTTTAGTCATATACTTGTGTTTGTCAAGCTTATAACTCGCATTAGCAATATGTTTCTCAACAAATGAATCAATTCTACACGGCATTGATGAAATATTTGTATTTAATGTAGCTGCTTCCCAGCGACAAATATATCAGTCATTATCCAAGAAGAGAGTAACATGTATCTGTTGCAAAACATTGCTTTCCGTCAATTTAAAATCCGTTCAACAGGTTCTTGTTTGCCAAACCAAAAATACGATGTAGGACACGTCTGAAATAAACCCTGATTGATTGTATTGCTTTTTTTTGGTGTTTAATGCCACTTTCATCACTACCGGCTTTTTCATTGCGGACAGTTTTTATTAGTAGAATAGTAAAAAAAACCAAGTGGTAGCATCAGCAAAGTGAATATATCATTCATATATATCTGTAGTCGCTGGGATGCTGTCTCGTTGAGGGAAACTCGCATCTCCTTTTCTCCATTCAGCGTGCACATGTCGTTTGCTTATTTTTGTCGCTAGGTTGCTGTCTCATTGACGTTTATCCCACATTCTGTTTAATGCACAATACATATTTTCAAAAATGCAGTTACGGTGTTTTTTCATGTATAATAAAGTGAGAAAATGCAGAAGAGAAGATCAAAGGACTTAATAGAAAAAGCGTTAAAATCGTAGATTTAAAAGTAGTGCCACCTTTCCCATGAGTCTAATGACTTTATTTCATGTCATTATTTTAAGCAAAAATTCTTAATTAGTATAAAGCACACGAGTTCGTGTCAAGATGTACTACAGATTTCAACTTTTGTTTTATTTTTATTAGTAGCTGTAAATCTTAAATGTGCCTGTGTTTGCAAACATACAAAAATATGTCTTCACTGGGAACTCCAGAGCTGAAACCTACAGACTTCAGTTTAGCAGAGACGTAACTCTATTTCATTTTTGCACATAGAATCTTTACAGACACCGTCAGTGTAGCACAGTTGTGCTTCTCAACGACATGTCTAGTTAGCTACCGAATGATGCATCCAAATAATGACTGAGCGATATATTCTCAGAAATTTTGCAATCCTTGGACATAAACCACACCCTTTTTGTAGTAAGAAAAAATATTCTACATATAATGGCGTCGTCTTAAAGTTACACATGGAACATACTTTACCTTTATAAAGTTTAAACTATAAATAGAAAGTTTAAAGTTAAAGGTCTCCACATTAAATTGAATGGACACAAAGACCTATAAAAGCAGGCCATATAGCTGATGCTTTACCCTTCCTACCTCTCTCTTAAGTCTACCTATACTTTTTAGTCTTATACTTGTGTTTGTCAAGCTTATAACTCGCATTAGCAATATGTTTCTCAACAAATGAATCAATTCTACACGGCATTGATGAAATATTTGTATTTAATGTAGCTGCTTCCCAGCGACAAATATATCAGTCATTATCCAAGAAGAGAGTAACATGTATCTGTTGCAAAACATTGCTTTCCGTCAATTTAAAATCCGTTCAACAGGTTCTTGTTTGCCAAACCAAAAATACGATGTAGGACACGTCTGAAATAAACCCTGATTGATTGTATTGCTTTTTTTGGTGTTTAATGCCACTTTCATCACTACCGGCTTTTTCATTGCGGACAGTTTTTATTAGTAGAATAGTAAAAAAAACCAAGTGGTAGCATCAGCAAAGTGAATATATCATTCATATATATCTGTAGTCGCTGGGATGCTGTCTCGTTGAGGGAAACTCGCATCTCCTTTTCTCCATTCAGCGTGCACATGTCGTTTGCTTATTTTTGTCGCTAGGTTGCTGTCTCATTGACGTTTATCCCACATTCTGTTTAATGCACAATACATATTTTCAAAAATGCAGTTACGGTGTTTTTTCATGTATAATAAAGTGAGAAAATGCAGAAGAGAAGATCAAAGGACTTAATAGAAAAAGCGTTAAAATCGTAGATTTAAAAGTAGTGCCACCTTTCCCATGAGTCTAATGACTTTATTTCATGTCATTATTTTAAGCAAAAATTCTTAATTAGTATAAAGCACACGAGTTCGTGTCAAGATGTACTACAGATTTCAACTTTTGTTTTATTTTTATTAGTAGCTGTAAATCTTAAATGTGCCTGTGTTTGCAAACATACAAAAATAAGTCTTCACTGGGAACTCCAGAGCTGAAACCTACAGACTTCAGTTTAGCAGGGATATTTCATTTTTGCACATAGAATCTTTACAGACACCGTCAGTGTAGCACAGTTGTGCTTCTCAACGACATGTCTAGTTAGCTACCGAATGATGCATCCAAATAATGACTGCGCGATATATTCTCAGAAATTTTGCAATCCTTGGACATAAACCACACCCTTTTTGTAGTAAGAAAAAATATTCTACATATAATGGCGTCGTCTTAAAGTTACACATGGAACATACTTTACCTTTATAAAGTTTAAACTATAAATAGAAAGTTTAAAGTTAAAGGTCTCCACATTAAATTGAATGGACACAAAGACCTATAAAAGCAGGCCATATAGCTGATGCTTTACCCTTCCTACCTCTCTCTTAAGTCTACCTATACTTTTTAGTCATATACTTGTGTTTGTCAAGCTTATAACTCGCATTAGCAATATGTTTCTCAACAAATGAATCAATTCTACACGGCATTGATGAAATATTTGTATTTAATGTAGCTGCTTCCCAGCGACAAATATATCAGTCATTATCCAAGAAGAGAATAACATGTATCTGTTGCAAAACATTGCTTTCCGTCAATTTAAAATCCGTTCAACAGGTTCTTGTTTGCCAAACCAAAAATACGATGTAGGACACGTCTGAAATAAACCCTGATTGATTGTATTGCTTTTTTTGGTGTTTAATGCCACTTTCATCACTACCGGCTTTTTCATTGCGGACAGTTTTTATTAGTAGAATAGTAAAAAAAACCAAGTGGTAGCATCAGCAAAGTGAATATATCATTCATATATATCTGTAGTCGCTGGGATGCTGTCTCGTTGAGGGAAACTCGCATCTCCTTTTCTCCATTCAGCGTGCACATGTCGTTTGCTTATTTTTGTCGCTAGGTTGCTGTCTCATTGACGTTTATCCCACATTCTGTTTAATGCACAATACATATTTTCAAAAATGCAGTTACGGTGTTTTTTCATGTATAATAAAGTGAGAAAATGCAGAAGAGAAGATCAAAGGACTTAATAGAAAAAGCGTTAAAATCGTAGATTTAAAAGTAGTGCCACCTTTCCCATGAGTCTAATGACTTTATTTCATGTCATTATTTTAAGCAAAAATTCTTAATTAGTATAAAGCACACGAGTTCGTGTCAAGATGTACTACAGATTTCAACTTTTGTTTTATTTTTATTAGTAGCTGTAAATCTTAAATGTGCCTGTGTTTGCAAACATACAAAAATAAGTCTTCACTGGGAACTCCAGAGCTGAAACCTACAGACTTCAGTTTAGCAGGGATATTTCATTTTTGCACATAGAATCTTTACAGACACCGTCAGTGTAGCACAGTTGTGCTTCTCAACGACATGTCTAGTTAGCTACCGAATGATGCATCCAAATAATGACTGCGCGATATATTCTCAGAAATTTTGCAATCCTTGGACATAAACCACACCCTTTTTGTAGTAAGAAAAAATATTCTACATATAATGGCGTCGTCTAAAAGATACTTTAAATGTAGATTCGCATAGCACTTTATAATTCTTGTCTAAAAACCTGACTTAAAATTTTAATCTAAATGTGATTCAATAGTACCTCCATTACGCTTTTGAGATGGTGTTATATTTTACTAAGTGTGCACCATTATTCCACACAAAACGAACACATGCAGTTTTAATATCTCGTAAAACTTGATCTTGCATCGATGTTACAAACAAAGAATACCATAATCTTGACATAAATAATGAGGAAATAATATTCACTCTACCCTGTATTGTCAATTGCCTCTACATCCACATATTCAATAAGGACTTAATTTTACTAACTTTGCCACTCCAATTTAAATGATCACAAACAGTTTTGTCTTTGCCAACATACACTCCTAACAATAAAATATAGTTTTCGCAGACTTGCAAATTATATAAATACCGAACCGCGTCAAAGAGTATTCATCAAAATACACATAAAAAGAAATAAACCGCAAACAGATAATTAAACTATTTTTTTTTAAAAGAGAATGACAAAGCCATTGTGCGAATCGAAAACGTCGATAATAGTTATCAAAAGTACCAGGATTATAATTTTATACTCCAGACGAGCGTTTCGTCTACATAAGACTCATCAGTGACGCTCAGATCAAAATAGTTAAAAAGCCAAATAAATACAAAATTGAAGAGCATTGAGGATCCAAAATTCAAAAAAGTTGCGCCAAATACGGCTACGGTAATCTAATCCTGAGGTAAGAACATCCTTAGTTTTTCGAAAAATTCAAAGTTTTGTAAACAGAAAATTTATAAAAATGACCATATATTCATCTCAACACCGAAGATATTGTATCTTCAGAAGAAGGAATTTACTTACTAAATTTAAACAGTAATTACACTTTTTAAATACACTGTTAAATATTATATAACTTACAGATAAAATGAAATTGACAAAACTTGCATTTACGCCTTTGATAGATAGATCCAAATAAACCAAACATAAATACCTCTTCATACACTAAATTATCAATTTTGTCAAAATCAATATTATCAAATAAAACTGACAAAATTCTGGTAATTCAGAACATAATATAAATAAATGAGTGATATTTTCTACTTCCTTTTCACATACATCACATTGTTGTATATAAGTTTCATAGTCATAAGTTTAGAATTTGTGAAAATACAATAATGTGCTATTTTTAGATCCATTAATATAGATGGTTTCCAAGAAAAATTAACGTTTTTTCATACTTTACAAAGATCATTCTCTTCAATCTCAAAAACTTCCGTCCAATAGCAAATAGGATGCTGACATAGTTTACTAGTAAGTAATAGATACAATTCTTTTGTCGAACACATACAAAACGCTGACAATTTATCTTTGAAAATGACATTAATATTTATAGAGCAAGAAACATTTCTCCTATGAATATTTTTATGAATAATTTCTGTCCATTCTTTAGGCAATACAACTTTTAAAGTATTGTATCTTTTAAAAATACTGTTAATATCACAATAATTAGTTACATTTTGTATCATCTCAACTAGGAGCCATTTCTGGTAAAAAAAAAAAACTCTCTACAACTTCATAACGTATATCTTTTACTTGAACAATTCCAGCATTTATAAAATCATACCATATAACAGTTTTTTTCATCGAACAACACATTTGGATTACAAAATAAGGGTTGATCGTATACATTTTCAGTGCTAAGATCAAATTCAATATCATCTCTTAAGACCTTTAAACATTTCTTTGTAAACATTAGGAATACACTTCAAGTTTTCAGGTAAAGACATGAATAATATTTCTTCTGATAAGTTCATATTTAAAATTTTTAAAATAAAATATTTAAATGTAGATTTCCTGGAATAGCACTTTATAATTCTTGTCTAAAAACCTGACTAAAAAATTTAATCTAAATGTGATTCAATAGTACCTCCATTACACTTTTGAGATGGTGTTATATTTTACTAAGTGTGCACCATTATTCCACACAAAACGAACACATGCAGTTTTAATATCTCGTAAAACGTGATCTTGCATCGATGTTACAAAACAAAGAATACCATAATCTTGACATAAATAATGAGGAAATAATATTCACTCTACCCTGTATTGTCAATTGCCTCTACATCCACATATCCACATATTCACTCCAATTTAAATGATCACAAACAGTTTTGTCTTTGCCAACATACACTCCTAACAATAAAATATAGTTTTGCCAGACTTGCAAATTATATTTGTTTTTTTCATCAGCTATTCTACCTTTACCAGTTGGCAATATCTCTGATTTTTGTCTATTTATTTTGGCGCCTAGCTGGCTTCATACATTTCAAAAACTTAAAAAATTTCATCAATCGAACTTTTGTCAGATACAGTTAATTAAAGTAGTGTCATGTGCGTGCTGAAAAATAAGAGCTTCATCAGTGGTATTTGGAATTTTAATACCAGATCTATTCACATTTTTCCTAATATTACATTGTAAAGTTTCAGCTGCTAAAACAAAGAGAAGGGCAGTTATTGGACACCCTTGTCTTATCCCATTATCAACACAAAAATAGGGTGTCAAAAATCCATTGCATTTTACACAGCTATTAATTCTTGTATAGAAAATCTCTATCCACTTGAGATAAATACATCACCAAACCCCAATTTCTTTAAGGTTTTAAAAATAAACTCTTGGTCAATTTTAACAATATAGCCTTCAATTTCATCATTTTAAACTAAAGTAATTACATCTCTTACATTAGCAATATTATTACTAATATCTCTACCAATAATACAGCAAGTTTGGTTTTCTGATATAACAGTTGGTAATACCTTTTTAAATCTATTTGCCATTATTCTGGCCAATATTTTATAGTCAACTTGTAACAAAGATATTGGTCTATAATTTTTCAAAATTCTTCTATCACCTTTTTTCTTATATATTAAGCTTAAAACTCCTGCTCTCATAGACCTTGACAAAATATTTTCATCATAAATACTATTATAAACATGACATAATATATTTCTTAAACAATCATAAAATTTACCAGTAAAACTGGGGGGGGGGGGGGGGGGGGGGGGGAGAGAGCAAAGAGCAAAATTTCCCAATCACATGACAATTATCAGAGGTTCAGCCAAAAACGATTATATTCAAAGGACATTTATTTCCATTGATTTTTAAAAAAAATACTTAATTCTAAGTTTAATGACATAACAATTCGTTTAGAATTTATAGTGGCCTGTTGCATTCGATGCTCGCACTTTATAGATTTGCAGTAAATGAGAAAACTTGAAGAAAGGACATTTTGTAGAAATGTATATAACATAGTTTTACAGCTAGCTGCATATTTCACTTGTATGCAAGTTGCATGTAATTACATTAAATTGAACTAAACTAAAAGACACAATAATTAAAATTCAGTGACATAAAAGGAATACAGCAATCAACATAGTGTAACAATTAGAAATAGTATATGAAAATATAAATAACTAAGACAACAGGATTATTTAATAGGTTTACATACGAAGAGAAATAAATAAAAAAACATACTAGGAAACGTATTAAAAAAAAAACATAACACTATAACAAAAAAACATAACACTATAACTTACTGGTGGGATGTATAAATACCGAGCCGCGTCAAAGAGTATTCATCAAAATATACATAAAAAGAAATAAACCGCAAACAGATAATTAAACTATTTTTTTTAAAAAGAGAATGACAAAGCCATTGTGCGAATCGAAAACGTCGATAATAGTTATCAAAAGTACCAGGATTATAATTTTATACGCCAGACGAGCGTTTCGTCTACATAAGACTCATCAGTGACGCTCAGATCAAAATAGTTAAAAAGCCAAATAAATACAAAATTGAAGAGCATTGAGGATCCAAAATTCAAAAAAGTTGCGCCAAATACGGCTACGGTAATCTAATCCTGAGGTAAGAACATCCTTAGTTTTTCGAAAAATTCAAAGTTTTGTAAACAGAAAATTTATAAAAATGACCATATATTCATCTCAACACCGAAGATATTGTATCTTCAGAAGAAGGAATTTACTTACTAAATTTAAACAGTAATTACACTTTTTAAATACACTGTTAAATATTATATAACTTACAGATAAAATGAAATTGACAAAACTTGCATTTACGCCTTTGATAGATAGATCCAAATAAGCCAAACATAAATACCTCTTCATACACTAAATTATCAATTTTGTCAGAATCAATATTATCAAATAAAACTGACAAAATTCTAGTAATTCAGAACATAATAGAAATAAATGAGTGATATTTTCTACTTCCTTTTCACATACATCACATTGTTGTATATAAGTTCCATAGTCATAAGTTTAGAATTTGTGAAAATACAATAATGTGCTATTTTTAGATCCATTAATATAGATGGTTTCCAAGAAAAATTAACGTTTTTTCATACTTTACAAAGATCATTCTCTTCAATCTCAAAAACTTCCGTCCAATAGCAAATAGGATGCTGACATAGTTTACTAGTAAGTAATAGATACAATTCTTTTGTCGAACACATACAAAACGCTGACAATTTATCTTTGAAAATGACATTAATATTTATAGAGCAAGAAACATTTCTCCTATGAATATTTTTATGAATAATTTCTGTCCATTCTTTAGGCAATACAACTTTTAAAGTATTGTATCTTTTAAAAATACTGTTAATATCACAATAATTAGTTACATTTTGTATCATCTCAACTAGGAGCCATTTCTGGTAAAAAAAAAAACTCTCTACAACTTCATAACGTATATCTTTTACTTGAACAATTCCAGCATTTATAAAATCATACCATATAACAGTTTTTTTCATCGAACAACACATTTGGATTACAAAATAAGGGTTGATCGTATACATTTTCAGTGCTAAGATCAAATTCAATATCATCTCTTAAGACCTTTAAACATTTCTTTGTAAACATTAGGAATACACTTCAAGTTTTCAGGTAAAGACATGAATAATATTTCTTCTGATAAGTTCATATTTAAAATTTTTAAAATAAAATATTTAAATGTAGATTTCCTTCCATAGCACTTTATAATTCTTGTCTAAAAACCTGACTAAAAAATTTAATCTAAATGTGATTCAATAGTACCTCCATTACACTTTTGAGATGGTGTTATATTTTACTAAGTGTGCACCATTATTCCACACAAAACGAACACATGCAGTTTTAATATCTCGTAAAACGTGATCTTGCATCGATGTTACAAAACAAAGAATACCATAATCTTGACATAAATAATGAGGAAATAATATTCACTCTACCCTGTATTGTCAATTGCCTCTACATCCACATATCCACATATTCACTCCAATTTAAATGATCACAAACAGTTTTGTCTTTGCCAACATACACTCCTAACAATAAAATATAGTTTTGCCAGACTTGCAAATTATATTTGTTTTTTTCATCAGCTATTCTACCTTTACCAGTTGGCAATATCTCTGATTTTTGTCTATTTATTTTGGCGCCTGAACTGGCTTCATACATTTCAAAAACTTAAAAAATTTCATCAATCGAACTTTTGTCAGATACAGTTAATTAAAGTAGTGTCATGTGCGTGCTGAAAAATAAGAGCTTCATCAGTGGTATTTGGAATTTTAATACCAGATCTATTCACATTTTTCCTAATATTACATTGTAAAGTTTCAGCTGCTAAAACAAAGAGAAGGGCAGTTATTGGACACCCTTGTCTTATCCCATTATCAACACAAAAATAGGGTGTCAAAAATCCATTGCATTTTACACAGCTATTAATTCTTGTATAGAAAATCTCTATCCACTTGAGATAAATACATCACCAAACCCCAATTTCTTTAAGGTTTTAAAAATAAACTCTTGGTCAATTTTAACAATATAGCCTTCAATTTCATCATTTTAAACTAAAGTAATTACATCTCTTACATTAGCAATATTATTACTAATATCTCTACCAATAATACAGCAAGTTTGGTTTTCTGATATAACAGTTGGTAATACCTTTTTAAATCTATTTGCCATTATTCTGGCCAATATTTTATAGTCAACTTGTAACAAAGATATTGGTCTATAATTTTTCAAAATTCTTCTATCACCTTTTTTCTTATATATTAAGCTTAAAACTCCTGCTCTCATAGACCTTGACAAAATATTTTCATCATAAATACTATTATAAACATGACATAATATATTTCTTAAACAATCATAAAATTTACCAGTAAAACTGGGGGGGGGGGGGGGGGGGGGGGGGAGAGAGCAAAGAGCAAAATTTCCCAATCACATGACAATTATCAGAGGTTCAGCCAAAAACGATTATATTCAAAGGACATTTATTTCCATTGATTTTTAAAAAAAATACTTAATTCTAAGTTTAATGACATAACAATTCGTTTAGAATTTATAGTGGCCTGTTGCATTCGATGCTCGCACTTTATAGATTTGCAGTAAATGAGAAAACTTGAAGAAAGGACATTTTGTAGAAATGTATATAACATAGTTTTACAGCTAGCTGCATATTTCACTTGTATGCAAGTTGCATGTAATTACATTAAATTGAACTAAACTAAAAGACACAATAATTAAAATTCAGTGACATAAAAGGAATACAGCAATCAACATAGTGTAACAATTAGAAATAGTATATGAAAATATAAATAACTAAGACAACAGGGTTATTTAATAGGTTTACATACGAAGAGAAATAAATAAAAAAAACATACTAGGAAACGTATTAAAAAAAAAACATAACACTATAACTTACTGGTGGGATGTATAAATACCGAGCCGCGTCAAAGAGTATTCATCAAAATATACATAAAAAGAAATAAACCGCAAACAGATAATTAAACTATTTTTTTTAAAAAGAGAATGACAAAGCCATTGTGCGAATCGAAAACGTCGATAATAGTTATCAAAAGTACCAGGATTATAATTTTATACGCCAGACGAGCGTTTCGTCTACATAAGACTCATCAGTGACGCTCAGATCAAAATAGTTAAAAAGCCAAATAAATACAAAATTGAAGAGCATTGAGGATCCAAAATTCAAAAAAGTTGCGCCAAATACGGCTACGGTAATCTAATCCTGAGGTAAGAACATCCTTAGTTTTTCGAAAAATTCAAAGTTTTGTAAACAGAAAATTTATAAAAATGACCATATATTCATCTCAACACCGAAGATATTGTATCTTCAGAAGAAGGAATTTACTTACTAAATTTAAACAGTAATTACACTTTTTAAATACACTGTTAAATATTATATAACTTACAGATAAAATGAAATTGACAAAACTTGCATTTACGCCTTTGATAGATAGATCCAAATAAACCAAACATAAATACCTCTTCATACACTAAATTATCAATTTTGTCAGAATCAATATTATCAAATAAAACTGACAAAATTCTAGTAATTCAGAACATAATAGAAATAAATGAGTGATATTTTCTACTTCCTTTTCACATACATCACATTGTTGTATATAAGTTTCATAGTCATAAGTTTAGAATTTGTGAAAATACAATAATGTGCTATTTTTAGATCCATTAATATAGATGGTTTCCAAGAAAAATTAACGTTTTTTCATACTTTACAAAGATCATTCTCTTCAATCTCAAAAACTTCCGTCCAATAGCAAATAGGATGCTGACATAGTTTACTAGTAAGTAATAGATACAATTCTTTTGTCGAACACATACAAAACCCTGACAATTTATCTTTGAAAATGACATTAATATTTATAGAGCAAGAAACATTTCTCCTATGAATATTTTTATGAATAATTTCTGTCCATTCTTTAGGCAATACAACTTTTAAAGTATTGTATCTTTTAAAAATACTGTTAATCACATTTTGTATCATCTCAACTAGGAGCCATTTCTGGTAAAAAAAAAAACTCTCTACAACTTCATAACGTATATCTTTTACTTGAACAATTCCAGCATTTATAAAATCATACCATATAACAGTTTTTTTCATCGAACAACACATTTGGATTACAAAATAAGGGTTGATCGTATACATTTTCAGTGCTAAGATCAAATTCAATATCATCTCTTAAGACCTTTAAACATTTCTTTGTAAACATTAGGAATACACTTCAAGTTTTCAGGTAAAGACATGAATAATATTTCTTCTGATAAGTTCATATTTAAAATTTTTTAAATAAAATATTTAAATGTAGATTTCCTTCCATAGCACTTTATAATTCTTGTCTAAAAACCTGACTAAAAAATTTAATCTAAATGTGATTCAATAGTACCTCCATTACACTTTTGAGATGGTGTTATATTTTACTAAGTGTGCACCATTATTCCACACAAAACGAACACATGCAGTTTTAATATCTCGTAAAACGTGATCTTGCATCGATGTTACAAAACAAAGAATACCATAATCTTGACATAAATAATGAGGAAATAATATTCACTCTACCCTGTATTGTCAATTGCCTCTACATCCACATATTCAATTCACTCCAATTTAAATGATCACAAACAGTTTTGTCTTTGCCAACATACACTCCTAACAATAAAATATAGTTTTCGCAGACTTGCAAATTATATTTGTTTTTTTCATCAGCTATTCTACCTTTACCAGTTGGCAATATCTCTGATTTTTGTCTATTTATTTTGGCGCCTGAACTGGCTTCATACATTTCAAAAACTTAAAAAATTTCATCAATCGAACTTTTGTCAGATACAGTTAATTAACGTAGTGTCATGTGCGTGCTGAAAAATAAGAGCTTCATCAGTGGTATTTGGAATTTTAATACCAGATCTATTCACATTTTTAAAATTTAATAAAAATAAAACAAAAGTTGAAATCTGTAGTACATCTTGACACGAACTCGTGTGCTTACTTATTAAGAATTTTTGCTTATAATAATGACATGAAATAAAGTCATTAGACGCATGGGAAAAGTCGCACTACTTTTAAATCTACGATTTGTACGCTGTTTAAGTAGACAGAGTTGCCTTTCATACATCTCTGACACTTAATTCAACAATGACAACTGAAAAGGTTAAGATTTAAAGAAATGATGATACACATCACTATCAAACAAATAATTAACATAACTAATAATTTTTAGCCATACATTTTCCCCTAAAAGACACAGTTTCCATTCATAAAACTGACAGGGACTCTATTTATAGACAACCAATATACGAGTGACCAAACAGATTGTTTTTGAAGAAAGAAAAAAATCGTTTCTTCTTTTTTTATTAAGTCCTTTGATCTTCTCTTCTGCATTTTCTCACTTTATTATACATGAAATAACACTTTAACTGCATGTTTGAAAATATGTAGTGTGCAACAAACAGAATGCAGGATAAACGTCTTTGAGACAGCAACCTAGCGACAAAAATAAGCAGACGACATGTGCACGCTGAACATAGAAAAGGAGATGCGAGTTTCCCTTAATGAGACAGCATCCTAGCGACTTCAAATATATATGAATGATATATTTCCTTTGCTGATGCTACCACTTGTTTCTTTTTTTTTTTTACTTTTCTACTGATAAAAAACTGTCCGCAACGAAAAAGCCGGTAGTGATGAAAGTGGCATTAAACACTAAAAAAGCAATACAATCAATCATGGTTTATTTCAGACGTGTCCTACATCGTTTTATGGTTTGGCAAACAAGAACCTGTTGAACGGATTTTAAATTGACTGAAAGCAATGTTTTGCAACACATACATTTTACTCTCTTCTTGGATAATGACTGCTATATTTGTCGCTGGACATGAATCAGCTACATCAAATACAAATATTTCATCAATGCCTTGTAGAATTGATTGCTTGGTTGAGAAACATATTGCTAATGTCATTTATATGCTTGACAAGCATTCGTATATGACTAAAAAGTATAAGTAGACTTAAGAGAAGGTAGGAAGGGTTAAGCATGAGATATAGGACCTGCGTTTATAGGTCTTAGTGTTCATATATATTTAATATGGAGACTTTTAACTTTGAACTTTGTATTTAAAGTTTAAACTTTATAAAGGTAAAGTATGTTCCTTGTGTAACTTTAAGACGACGCCTTTATATATAGAATATTTTTTCTTACTACAAAAGGGTGTGGTTTATGTCCAAGGATTGCAAAATTTCTGAGAATATATCGCGCAGTCATTATTTGGATGCATCATTCGGTAGCTAAGTAAGTAGACATGTCGTTGAGAAGCACAAATGTACTACACTGACTGTGTCTGTAAAGATTCTATGTGCAAAAACGTAATAGAGTTACGTCCCTGCTATACTGAAGTCTGTAGGTTTCAGCTCTTGAGTTCCCAGTGAAGACATATTTTTGTATGTTTGCAAACACAGGCACATTTAAGATTAACAGCTAATAATAAAAATAAAACAAAAGTTGAAATCTGTAGTACATCTTGACACGAACTCGTGTGCTTACTTATTAAGAATTTTTGCTTATAATAATGACATGAAATAAAGTCATACACATGGGAAAAGTCGCACTACTTTAAAATCTACGATTTGTACGCTGTTTAAGTAGACAGAGTTGCCTTTCATACATCTCTGACACTTAATTCAACAATGACAACTGAAAAAGTTAAGATTTAAAGAAATGATGATACACATCACTATCAAACAAATAATTAACATAACTAATAATTTTTAGCCATACATTTTCCCCTAAAAGACACAGTTTCCATTCATAAAACTGACAGGGACTCTATTTATAGACAACCAATATACGAGTGACCAAACAGATTGTTTTTGAAGAAAGAAAAAAATCATTTCTTCTTTTTCTATTAAGTCCTTGATCTTCTCTTCTGCATTTGCTCACTTTATTATACATGAAATAACACTTTAACTGCATGTTTGAAAATATGTAGTGTGCAACAAACAGAATGCAGGATAAACGTCTTTGAGACAGCAACCTAGCGACAAAAATAAGCAGACGACATGTGCACGCTGAATATAGAAAAGGAGATGCGAGTTTCCCTTAATGAGACAGCATCCTAGCGACTTCAAATATATATGAATGATATATTTCCTTTGCTGATGCTACCACTCGTTTCTTTTTTTTTTTTTACTTTTCTACTGATAAAAAACTGTCCGCAACGAAAAAGCCGGTAGTGATGAAAGTGGCATTAAACACTAAAAAAGCAATACAATCAATCATGGTTTATTTCAGACGTGTCCTACATCGTTTTATGGTTTGGCAAACAAGAACCTGTTGAACGGATTTTAAATTGACTGAAAGCAATGTTTTGCAACACATACATTTTACTCTCTTCTTGGATAATGACTGCTATATTTGTCGCTGGACATGAATCAGCTACATCAAATACAAATATTTCATCAATGCCTTGTAGAATTGATTGCTTGGTTGAGAAACATATTGCTAATGTCATTTATATGCTTGACAAGCATTCGTATATGACTAAAAAGTATAAGTAGACTTAAGAGAAGGTAGGAAGGGTTAAGCATGAGATATAGGACCTGCGTTTATAGGTCTTAGTGTTCATATATATTTAATATGGAGACTTTTAACTTTGAACTTTGTATTTAAAGTTTAAACTTTATAAAGGTAAAGTATGTTCCTTGTGTAACTTTAAGACGACGCCTTTATATATAGAATATTTTTTCTTACTATAAAAGGGATCCAAGGATTGCAAAATTTCTGAGAATATATCGCGCAGTCATTATTTGGATGCATCATTCGGTAGCTAAGTAAGTAGACATGTCGTTGAGAAGCACAAATGTACTACACTGACTGTGTCTGTAAAGATTCTATGTGCAAAAACGTAATAGAGTTACGTCCCTGCTATACTGAAGTCTGTAGGTTTCAGCTCTTGAGTTCCCAGTGAAGACATATTTTTGTATGTTTGCAAACACAGGCACATTTAAGATTAACAGCTAATAATAAAAATAAAACAAAAGTTGAAATCTGTAGTACATCTTGACACGAACTCGTGTGCTTACTTATTAAGAATTTTTGCTTATAATAATGACATGAAATAAAGTCATACACATGGGAAAAGTCGCACTACTTTAAAATCTACGATTTGTACGCTGTTTAAGTAGACAGAGTTGCCTTTCATACATCTCTGACACTTAATTCAACAATGACAACTGAAAAAGTTAAGATTTAAAGAAATGATGATACACATCACTATCAAACAAATAATTAACATAACTAATAATTTTTAGCCATACATTTTCCCCTAAAAGACACAGTTTCCATTCATAAAACTGACAGGGACTCTATTTATAGACAACCAATATACGAGTGACCAAACAGATTGTTTTTGAAGAAAGAAAAAAATCATTTCTTCTTTTTCTATTAAGTCCTTGATCTTCTCTTCTGCATTTGCTCACTTTATTATACATGAAATAACACTTTAACTGCATGTTTGAAAATATGTAGTGTGCAACAAACAGAATGCAGGATAAACGTCTTTGAGACAGCAACCTAGCGACAAAAATAAGCAGACGACATGTGCACGCTGAATATAGAAAAGGAGATGCGAGTTTCCCTTAATGAGACAGCATCCTAGCGACTTCAAATATATATGAATGATATATTTCCTTTGCTGATGCTACCACTTGTTTCTTTTTTTTTTACTTTTCTACTGATAAAAAACTGTCCGCAACGAAAAAGCCGGTAGTGATGAAAGTGGCATTAAACACTAAAAAAGCAATACAATCAATCATGGTTTATTTCAGACGTGTCCTACATCGTTTTATGGTTTGGCAAACAAGAACCTGTTGAACGGATTTTAAATTGACTGAAAGCAATGTTTTGCAACACATACATTTTACTCTCTTCTTGGATAATGACTGCTATATTTGTCGCTGGACATGAATCAGCTACATCAAATACAAATATTTCATCAATGCCTTGTAGAATTGATTGCTTGGTTGAGAAACATATTGCTAATGTCATTTATATGCTTGACAAGCATTCGTATATGACTAAAAAGTATAAGTAGACTTAAGAGAAGGTAGGAAGGGTTAAGCATGAGATATAGGACCTGCGTTTATAGGTCTTAGTGTTCATATATATTTAATATGGAGACTTTTAACTTTGAACTTTGTATTTAAAGTTTAAACTTTATAAAGGTAAAGTATGTTCCTTGTGTAACTTTAAGACGACGCCTTTATATATAGAATATTTTTTCTTACTACAAAAGGGTGTGGTTTATGTCCAAGGATTGCACGATTTCTGAGAATATATCGCGCAGTCATTATTTGGATGCATCATTCGGTAGCTAAGTAAGTAGACATGTCGTTGAGAAGCACAAATGTACTACACTGACTGTGTCTGTAAAGATTCTATGTGCAAAAACGTAATAGAGTTACGTCCCTGCTATACTGAAGTCTGTAGGTTTCAGCTCTTGAGTTCCCAGTGAAGACATATTTTTGTATGTTTGCAAACACAGGCACATTTAAGATTAACAGCTAATAATAAAAATAAAACAAAAGTTGAAATCTGTAGTACATCTTGACACGAACTCGTGTGCTTACTTATTAAGAATTTTTGCTTATAATAATGACATGAAATAAAGTCATACACATGGGAAAAGTCGCACTACTTTAAAATCTACGATTTGTACGCTGTTTAAGTAGACAGAGTTGCCTTTCATACATCTCTGACACTTAATTCAACAATGACAACTGAAAAAGTTAAGATTTAAAGAAATGATGATACACATCACTATCAAACAAATAATTAACATAACTAATAATTTTTAGCCATACATTTTCCCCTAAAAGACACAGTTTCCATTCATAAAACTGACAGGGACTCTATTTATAGACAACCAATATACGAGTGACCAAACAGATTGTTTTTGAAGAAAGAAAAAAATCATTTCTTCTTTTTCTATTAAGTCCTTGATCTTCTCTTCTGCATTTGCTCACTTTATTATACATGAAATAACACTTTAACTGCATGTTTGAAAATATGTAGTGTGCAACAAACAGAATGCAGGATAAACGTCTTTGAGACAGCAACCTAGCGACAAAAATAAGCAGACGACATGTGCACGCTGAATATAGAAAAGGAGATGCGAGTTTCCCTTAATGAGACAGCATCCTAGCGACTTCAAATATATATGAATGATATATTTCCTTTGCTGATGCTACCACTTGTTTCTTTTTTTTTTACTTTTCTACTGATAAAAAACTGTCCGCAACGAAAAAGCCGGTAGTGATGAAAGTGGCATTAAACACTAAAAAAGCAATACAATCAATCATGGTTTATTTCAGACGTGTCCTACATCGTTTTATGGTTTGGCAAACAAGAACCTGTTGAACGGATTTTAAATTGACTGAAAGCAATGTTTTGCAACACATACATTTTACTCTCTTCTTGGATAATGACTGCTGTATTTGTCGCTGGACATGAATCAGCTACATCAAATACAAATATTTCATCAATGCCTTGTAGAATTGATTGCTTGGTTGAGAAACATATTGCTAATGTCATTTATATGCTTGACAAGCATTCGTATATGACTAAAAAGTATAAGTAGACTTAAGAGAAGGTAGGAAGGGTTAAGCATGAGATATAGGACCTGCGTTTATAGGTCTTAGTGTTCATATATATTTAATATGGAGACTTTTAACTTTGAACTTTGTATTTAAAGTTTAAACTTTATAAAGGTAAAGTATGTTCCTTGTGTAACTTTAAGACGACGCCTTTATATATAGAATATTTTTTCTTACTACAAAAGGGTGTGGTTTATGTCCAAGGATTGCACGATTTCTGAGAATATATCGCGCAGTCATTATTTGGATGCATCATTCGGTAGCTAAGTAAGTAGACATGTCGTTGAGAAGCACAAATGTACTACACTGACTGTGTCTGTAAAGATTCTATGTGCAAAATCGTAATAGAGTTACGTCCCTGCTATACTGAAGTCTGTAGGTTTCAGCTCTGGAGTTCCCAGTGAAGACATATTTTTGTATGTTTGCAAACACAGGCACATTTAAGATTAACAGCTAATAATACAAATAAAACAAAAGTTGAAATCTGTAGTACATCTTGACACGAACTCGTGTGCTTACTTATTAAGAATTTTTGCTTATAATAATGACATGAAATAAAGTCATACACATGGGAAAAGTCGCACTACTTTAAAATCTAGGATTTGTACGCTGTTTAAGTAGACAGAGTTGCCTTTCATACATCTCTGACACTTAATTCAACAATGACAACTGAAAAAGTTAAGATTTAAAGAAATGATGATACACATCACTATCAAACAAATAATTAACATAACTAATAATTTTTAGCCATACATTTTCCCCTAAAAGACAGCTTCCATTCATAAAACTGACAGGGACTCTATTTATAGACAACCAATATACGAGTGACCAAACAGATTGTTTTTGAAGAAAGAAAAAAATCATTTCTTCTTTTTCTATTAAGTCCTTGATCTTCTCTTCTGCATTTTCTTACTTTATTATACATGAAATAACACTTTAACTGCATGTTTGAAAATATGAAGTGTGCAACAAACAGAATGCAGGATAAACGTCAATGAGACAGCAACCTAGCAACAAAAATAAGCAAACGACATGTGCACGCTGAATATAGAAAAGGAGATGCGAGTTTCCCTCAATGAGACAGCATCCCAGCGACTACAAATATATATGAATGATATATTTACTTTGCTGATGCTACCACTTGTTTCTTTTTTTTTACTTTTCTACTGATAAAAAACTGTCCGCAACGAAAAAGCCGGTAGTGATGAAAGTGGCATTAAACACTAAAAAAGCAATACAATCAATCATGGTTTATTTCAGACGTGTCCTACATCGTTTTATGGTTTGGCAAACAAGAACCTGTTGAACGGATTTTAAATTGACTGAAAGCAATGTTTTGCAACACATACATTTTACTCTCTTCTTGGATAATGACTGCTATATTTGTCGCTGGACATGAATCAGCTACATCAAATACAAATATTTCATCAATGCCTTGTAGAATTGATTGCTTGGTTGAGAAACATATTGCTAATGTCATTTATATGCTTGACAAGCACTAGTATATGACTAAAAAGTATAAGTAGACTTAAGAGAAGGTAGGAAGGGTTAAGCATGAGATATAGGAGCTGCGTTTATAGGTCTTAGTGTCCATATCTATTTAATATGGAGACCTTTAACTTTGAACTTTATATTTAAAGTTTAAACTTTATAAAGGTAAAGTATGTTCCTTGTGTAACTTTAAGACGACGCTATTATATATAGAATATTTTTTCTTACTACAAAAGGGTGTGGTTTATGTCCAAGGATTGCAAAATTTCTGAGAATATATCGCGCAGTCATTATTTGGATGCATCATTCGGTAGCTAAGTAGACATGTCGTTGAGAAGCACAAATGTACTACACTGACTGTGTCTGTAAAGATTCTATGTGCAAAAATGTAATAGAGTTACGTCCCTGCTATACTGAAGTCTGTAGGTTTCAGCTCTGGAGTTCCCAGTGAAGACATATTTTTGTATGTTTGCAAACACAGGCACATTTAAGATTAACAGCTACTAATACAAATAAAACAAAAGTTGAAATCTGTAGTACATCTTGACACGAACTCGTGTGCTTACTTATTAAGAATTTTTGCTTATAATAATGACATGAAATAAAGTCATTAGACACATGGGAAAAGTCGCACTACTTTTAAATCTACGATTTGTATGCTGTTTAAGTAGACAGAGTTGCCTTTCATACATCTCTGACACTTAATTCAACAATGACAACTGAAAAAGTTAAGATTTAAAGAAATGATGATACACATCACTATCAAACAAATAATTAACAGAAATAATAATTTTTAACCATACATTTTCCCCTAAAAGACACAGTTTCCATTCATAAAACTGACAGGGACTATATTTATAGACAACCAATATACCAGTGACCAAACAGGTCGTTTTTGAAGAAAGAAAAAAATCATTTTTTCTTTTTCTATTAAGTCCTTTGATCTTCTCTTCTGCATTTTCTTACTTTATTATACATGAAATAACACTTTAACTGCATGTTTGAAAATATGAAGTGTGCAACAAACAGAATGCAGGATAAATGTCAATGAGACAGCAACCTAGCGACAAAAATAAGCAAACGACATGTGCACGCTGAATATAGAAAAGGAGATGCGAGTTTCCCTCAATGAGACAGCATCCCAGCGACTACAAATATATATGAATGATATATTTACTTTGCTGATGCTACCACTTGTTTATTTTTTTTTTTACTTTTCTACTGATAAAAAACTGTCCGCAACGAAAAAGCCGGTAGTGATGAAAGTGGCATTAAACACTAATAAAGCAATACAATCAATCATGGTTTATTTCAGACGTGTCCTACATCGTTTTATGGTTTGGCAAACAAGAACCTGTTGAACGGATTTTAAATTGACTGAAAGCAATGTTTTGCAACACATACATTTTACTCTCTTCTTGGATAATGACTGATATATTTGTCGCTGGACATGAATCAGCTACATCAAATACAAATATTTCATCAATGCCTTGTAGAATTGATTGATTGGTTGAGAAACATATTGCTAATGTCATTTATATGCTTGACAAGCACTAGTATATGACTAAAAAGTATAAGTAGACTTAAGAGAAGGTAGGAAGGGTTAAGCATGAGATATAGGACCTGCGTTTATAGGTCTTAGTGTCCATATCTATTTAATATGGAGACCTTTAACTTTGAACTTTATGTTTAAAGTTTATACTTTATAAAGGTAAAGTATGTTCCTTATGTAACTTTAAGACGACGCCTTTATATATAGAATATTTTTTCTTACTACAAAAGGATGTGGTTTATGTCCAAGGATTGCAAAATTTCTGAGAATATATCGCGCAGTCATTATTTGGATGCATCATTCGGTAGCTAAGTAGACATGTCGTTGAGAAGCACAAATGTACTACACTGACTGTGTCTGTAAAGATTCTATGTGCAAAAACGTAATAGAGTTACGTCCATGCTATACGGAAGTCTGTAGGTTTCAGCTCTGGAGTTCCCAGTGAAGACATATTTTTGTATGTTTGCAAACACAGGCACATTTAAGATTAACAGCTACTAATACAAATAAAACAAAAGTTGAAATTTGTAGTACATCTTGACACGAACTCGTGTGCTTACTTATTAAGAATTTTTGCTTATAATAATGACATGAAATAAAGTCATTAGACACATGGGAAAAGTCGCACTACTTTTAAATCTACGATTTGTATGCTGTTTAAGTAGACAGAGTTGCCTTTCATACATCTCTGACACTTAATTCAACAATGACAACTGAAAAAGTTAAGATTTAAAGAAATGATGATACACATCACTATCAAACAAATAATTAACAGAAATAATAATTTTTAACCATACATTTTCCCCTAAAAGACACAGTTTCCATTCATAAAACTGACAGGGACTATATTTATAGACAACCAATATACCAGTGACCAAACAGGTCGTTTTTGAAGAAAGAAAAAAATCATTTTTTCTTTTTCTATTAAGTCCTTTGATCTTCTCTTCTGCATTTTCTTACTTTATTATACATGAAATAACACTTTAACTGCATGTTTGAAAATATGAAGTGTGCAACAAACAGAATGCAGGATAAATGTCAATGAGACAGCAACCTAGCGACAAAAATAAGCAAACGACATGTGCACGCTGAATATAGAAAAGGAGATGCGAGTTTCCCTCAATGAGACAGCATCCCAGCGACTACAAATATATATGAATGATATATTTACTTTGCTGATGCTACCACTTGTTTATTTTTTTTTTACTTTTCTACTGATAAAAAACTGTCCGCAACGAAAAAGCCGGTAGTGATGAAAGTGGCATTAAACACTAATAAAGCAATACAATCAATCATGGTTTATTTCAGACGTGTCCTACATCGTTTTATGGTTTGGCAAACAAGAACCTGTTGAACGGATTTTAAATTGACTGAAAGCAATGTTTTGCAACACATACATTTTACTCTCTTCTTGGATAATGACTGATATATTTGTCGCTGGACATGAATCAGCTACATCAAATACAAATATTTCATCAATGCCTTGTAGAATTGATTGATTGGTTGAGAAACATATTGCTAATGTCATTTATATGCTTGACAAGCACTAGTATATGACTAAAAAGTATAAGTAGACTTAAGAGAAGGTAGGAAGGGTTAAGCATGAGAAATAGGACCTGCGTTTATAGGTCTTAGTGTCCATATCTATTTAATATGGAGACCTTTAACTTTGAACTTTATGTTTAAAGTTTAAACTTTATAAAGGTAAAGTATGTTCCTGATGTAACTTTAAGACGACGCCTTTATATATAGAATATTTTTTCTTACTACAAAAGGATGTGGTTTATGTCCAAGGATTGCAAAATTTCTGAGAATATATCGCGCAGTCATTATTTGGATGCATCATTCGGTAGCTAAGTAGACATGTCGTTGAGAAGCACAAATGTACTACACTGACTGTGTCTGTAAAGATTCTATGTGCAAAAACGTAATAGAGTTACGTCCCTGCTATACTGAAGTCTGTAGGTTTCAGCTCTGGAGTTCCCAGTGAAGACATATTTTTGTATGTTTGCAAACACAGGCACATTTAAGATTAACAGCTACTAATACAAATAAAACAAAAGTTGAAATCTGTAGTACATCTTGACACGAACTCGTGTGCTTACTTATTAAGAATTTTTGCTTATAATAATGACATGAAATAAAGTCATTAGACACATGGGAAAAGTCGCACTACTTTTAAATCTACGATTTGTATGCTGTTTAAGTAGACAGAGTTGCCTTTCATACATCTCTGACACTTAATTCAACAATGACAACTGAAAAAGTTAAGATTTAAAGAAATGATGATACACATCACTATCAAACAAATAATCAACAGAAATAATAATTTTTAGCCATACATTTTCCCCTAAAAGACACAGTTTCCATTCATAAAACTGACAGGGACTATATTTATAGACAACCAATATACCAGTGACCAAACAGGTCGTTTTTGAAGAAAGAAAAAAATCATTTCTTCTTTTTCTATTAAGTCCTTTTATCTTGTCTTCGGCATTTTCTCACTTTATTATACATGAAATAACACTTTAACTGCATGTTTGAAAATATGAAGTGTGCAACAAACAGAATGCAGGATAAATGTCAATGAGACAGCAACCTAGCGACAAAAATAAGCAAACGACATGTGCACGCTGAATATAGAAAAGGAGATGCGAGTTTCCCTCAATGAGACAGCATCCCAGCGACTACAAATATATATGAATGATATATTTCCTTTGCTGATGCTACCACTTGTTTCTTTTTTTTTTACTTTTCTACTGATAAAAAACTGTCCGCAACGAAAAAGCCGGTAGTGATGAAAGTGGCATTAAACACTAAAAAAGCAATACAATCAATCATGGTTTATTTCAGACGTGTCCTACATCGTTTTATGGTTTGGCAAACAAGAACCTGTTGAACGGATTTTAAATTGACTGAAAGCAATGTTTTGCAACACATACATTTTACTCTCTTCTTGGATAATGACTGCTATATTTGTCGCTGGACATGAATCAGCTACATCAAATACAAATATTTCATCAATGCCTTGTAGAATTGATTGCTTGGTTGAGAAACATATTGCTAATGTCATTTATATGCTTGACAAGCATTCGTATATGACTAAAAAGTATAAGTAGACTTAAGAGAAGGTAGGAAGGGTTAAGCATGAGATATAGGACCTGCGTTTATAGGTCTTAGTGTTCATATATATTTAATATGGAGACTTTTAACTTTGAACTTTGTATTTAAAGTTTAAACTTTATAAAGGTAAAGTATGTTCCTTGTGTAACTTTAAGACGACGCCTTTATATATAGAATATTTTTTCTTACTACAAAAGGGTGTGGTTTATGTCCAAGGATTGCAAAATTTCTGAGAATATATCGCGCAGTCATTATTTGGATGCATCATTCGGTAGCTAAGTAAGTAGACATGTCGTTGAGAAGCACAAATGTACTACACTGACTGTGTCTGTAAAGATTCTATGTGCAAAAACGTAATAGAGTTACGTCCCTGCTATACTGAAGTCTGTAGGTTTCAGCTCTTGAGTTCCCAGTGAAGACATATTTTTGTATGTTTGCAAACACAGGCACATTTAAGATTAACAGCTAATAATAAAAATAAAACAAAAGTTGAAATCTGTAGTACATCTTGACACGAACTCGTGTGCTTACTTATTAAGAATTTTTGCTTATAATAATGACATGAATCGCTGGACATGAATCAGCTACATCAAATACAAATATTTCATCAATGCCTTGTAGAATTGATTGATTGGTTGAGAAACATATTGCTAATGTCATTTATATGCTTGACAAGCACTAGTATATGACTAAAAAGTATAAGTAGACTTAAGAGAAGGTAGGAAGGGTTAAGCATGAGATATAGGACCTGCGTTTATAGGTCTTAGTGTCCATATCTATTTAATATGGAGACCTTTAACTTTGAACTTTATGTTTAAAGTTTATACTTTATAAAGGTAAAGTATGTTCCTTATGTAACTTTAAGACGACGCCTTTATATATAGAATATTTTTTCTTACTACAAAAGGATGTGGTTTATGTCCAAGGATTGCAAAATTTCTGAGAATATATCGCGCAGTCATTATTTGGATGCATCATTCGGTAGCTAAGTAGACATGTCGTTGAGAAGCACAAATGTACTACACTGACTGTGTCTGTAAAGATTCTATGTGCAAAAACGTAATAGAGTTACGTCCCTGCTATACTGAAGTCTGTAGGTTTCAGCTCTGGAGTTCCCAGTGAAGACATATTTTTGTATGTTTGCAAACACAGGCACATTTAAGATTAACAGCTACTAATACAAATAAAACAAAAGTTGAAATCTGTAGTACATCTTGACACGAACTCGTGTGCTTACTTATTAAGAATTTTTGCTTATAATAATGACATGAAATAAAGTCATTAGACACATGGGAAAAGTCGCACTACTTTTAAATCTACGATTTGTATGCTGTTTAAGTAGACAGAGTTGCCTTTCATACATCTCTGACACTTAATTCAACAATGACAACTGAAAAAGTTAAGATTTAAAGAAATGATGATACACATCACTATCAAACAAATAATCAACAGAAATAATAATTTTTAGCCATACATTTTCCCCTAAAAGACACAGTTTCCATTCATAAAACTGACAGGGACTATATTTATAGACAACCAATATACCAGTGACCAAACAGGTCGTTTTTGAAGAAAGAAAAAAATCATTTCTTCTTTTTCTATTAAGTCCTTTTATCTTGTCTTCGGCATTTTCTCACTTTATTATACATGAAATAACACTTTAACTGCATGTTTGAAAATATGAAGTGTGCAACAAACAGAATGCAGGATAAATGTCAATGAGACAGCAACCTAGCGACAAAAATAAGCAAACGACATGTGCACGCTGAATATAGAAAAGGAGATGCGAGTTTCCCTCAATGAGACAGCATCCCAGCGACTACAAATATATATGAATGATATATTTCCTTTGCTGATGCTACCACTTGTTTCTTTTTTTTTTACTTTTCTACTGATAAAAAACTGTCCGCAACGAAAAAGCCGGTAGTGATGAAAGTGGCATTAAACACTAAAAAAGCAATACAATCAATCATGGTTTATTTCAGACGTGTCCTACATCGTTTTATGGTTTGGCAAACAAGAACCTGTTGAACGGATTTTAAATTGACTGAAAGCAATGTTTTGCAACACATACATTTTACTCTCTTCTTGGATAATGACTGCTATATTTGTCGCTGGACATGAATCAGCTACATCAAATACAAATATTTCATCAATGCCTTGTAGAATTGATTGCTTGGTTGAGAAACATATTGCTAATGTCATTTATATGCTTGACAAGCATTCGTATATGACTAAAAAGTATAAGTAGACTTAAGAGAAGGTAGGAAGGGTTAAGCATGAGATATAGGACCTGCGTTTATAGGTCTTAGTGTTCATATATATTTAATATGGAGACTTTTAACTTTGAACTTTGTATTTAAAGTTTAAACTTTATAAAGGTAAAGTATGTTCCTTGTGTAACTTTAAGACGACGCCTTTATATATAGAATATTTTTTCTTACTACAAAAGGGTGTGGTTTATGTCCAAGGATTGCAAAATTTCTGAGAATATATCGCGCAGTCATTATTTGGATGCATCATTCGGTAGCTAAGTAAGTAGACATGTCGTTGAGAAGCACAAATGTACTACACTGACTGTGTCTGTAAAGATTCTATGTGCAAAAACGTAATAGAGTTACGTCCCTGCTATACTGAAGTCTGTAGGTTTCAGCTCTTGAGTTCCCAGTGAAGACATATTTTTGTATGTTTGCAAACACAGGCACATTTAAGATTAACAGCTAATAATAAAAATAAAACAAAAGTTGAAATCTGTAGTACATCTTGACACGAACTCGTGTGCTTACTTATTAAGAATTTTTGCTTATAATAATGACATGAAATAAAGTCATACACATGGGAAAAGTCGCACTACTTTAAAATCTACGATTTGTACGCTGTTTAAGTAGACAGAGTTGCCTTTCATACATCTCTGACACTTAATTCAACAATGACAACTGAAAAAGTTAAGATTTAAAGAAATGATGATACACATCACTATCAAACAAATAATTAACATAACTAATAATTTTTAGCCATACATTTTCCCCTAAAAGACACAGTTTCCATTCATAAAACTGACAGGGACCCTATTTATAGACAACCAATATACGAGTGACCAAACAGATTGTTTTTGAAGAAAGAAAAAAATCATTTCTTCTTTTTCTATTAAGTCCTTGATCTTCTCTTCTGCATTTGCTCACTTTATTATACATGAAATAACACTTTAACTGCATGTTTGAAAATATGTAGTGTGCAACAAACAGAATGCAGGATAAACGTCTTTGAGACAGCAACCTAGCGACAAAAATAAGCAGACGACATGTGCACGCTAAATATAGAAAAGGAGATGCGAGTTTCCCTTAATGAGACAGCATCCTAGCGACTTCAAATATATATGAATGATATATTTCCTTTGCTGATGCTACCACTTGTTTCTTTTTTTTTTACTTTTCTACTGATAAAAAACTGTCCGCAACGAAAAAGCCGGTAGTGATGAAAGTGGCATTAAACACTAAAAAAGCAATACAATCAATCATGGTTTATTTCAGACGTGTCCTACATCGTTTTATGGTTTGGCAAACAAGAACCTGTTGAACGGATTTTAAATTGACTGAAAGCAATGTTTTGCAACACATACATTTTACTCTCTTCTTGGATAATGACTGCTATATTTGTCGCTGGACATGAATCAGCTACATCAAATACAAATATTTCATCAATGCCTTGTAGAATTGATTGCTTGGTTGAGAAACATATTGCTAATGTCATTTATATGCTTGACAAGCATTCGTATATGACTAAAAAGTATAAGTAGACTTAAGAGAAGGTAGGAAGGGTTAAGCATGAGATATAGGACCTGCGTTTATAGGTCTTAGTGTTCATATATATTTAATATGGAGACTTTTAACTTTGAACTTTGTATTTAAAGTTTAAACTTTATAAAGGTAAAGTATGTTCCTTGTGTAACTTTAAGACGACGCCTTTATATATAGAATATTTTTTCTTACTACAAAAGGGTGTGGTTTATGTCCAAGGATTGCACGATTTCTGAGAATATATCGCGCAGTCATTATTTGGATGCATCATTCGGTAGCTAAGTAAGTAGACATGTCGTTGAGAAGCACAAATGTACTACACTGACTGTGTCTGTAAAGATTCTATGTGCAAAATCGTAATAGAGTTACGTCCCTGCTATACTGAAGTCTGTAGGTTTCAGCTCTGGAGTTCCCAGTGAAGACATATTTTTGTATGTTTGCAAACACAGGCACATTTAAGATTAACAGCTAATAATACAAATAAAACAAAAGTTGAAATCTGTAGTACATCTTGACACGAACTCGTGTGCTTACTTATTAAGAATTTTTGCTTATAATAATGACATGAAATAAAGTCATACACATGGGAAAAGTCGCACTACTTTAAAATCTAGGATTTGTACGCTGTTTAAGTAGACAGAGTTGCCTTTCATACATCTCTGACACTTAATTCAACAATGACAACTGAAAAAGTTAAGATTTAAAGAAATGATGATACACATCACTATCAAACAAATAATTAACATAACTAATAATTTTTAGCCATACATTTTCCCCTAAAAGACAGCTTCCATTCATAAAACTGACAGGGACTCTATTTATAGACAACCAATATACGAGTGACCAAACAGATTGTTTTTGAAGAAAGAAAAAAATCATTTCTTCTTTTTCTATTAAGTCCTTGATCTTCTCTTCTGCATTTTCTTACTTTATTATACATGAAATAACACTTTAACTGCATGTTTGAAAATATGAAGTGTGCAACAAACAGAATGCAGGATAAACGTCAATGAGACAGCAACCTAGCAACAAAAATAAGCAAACGACATGTGCACGCTGAATATAGAAAAGGAGATGCGAGTTTCCCTCAATGAGACAGCATCCCAGCGACTACAAATATATATGAATGATATATTTACTTTGCTGATGCTACCACTTGTTTCTTTTTTTTTACTTTTCTACTGATAAAAAACTGTCCGCAACGAAAAAGCCGGTAGTGATGAAAATGGCATTAAACACTAAAAAAGCAATACAATCAATCATGGTTTATTTCAGACGTGTCCTACATCGTTTTATGGTTTGGCAAACAAGAACCTGTTGAACGGATTTTAAATTGACTGAAAGCAATGTTTTGCAACACATACATTTTACTCTCTTCTTGGATAATGACTGATATATTTGTCGCTGGACATGAATCAGCTACATCAAATACAAATATTTCATCAATGCCTTGTAGAATTGATTGATTGGTTGAGAAACATATTGCTAATGTCATTTATATGCTTGACAAGCACTAGTATATGACTAAAAAGTATAAGTAGACTTAAGAGAAGGTAGGAAGGGTTAAGCATGAGATATAGGAGCTGCGTTTATAGGTCTTAGTGTCCATATCTATTTAATATGGAGACCTTTAACTTTGAACTTTATATTTAAAGTTTAAACTTTATAAAGGTAAAGTATGTTCCTTGTGTAACTTTAAGACGACGCTATTATATATAGAATATTTTTTCTTACTACAAAAGGGTGTGGTTTATGTCCAAGGATTGCAAAATTTCTGAGAATATATCGCGCAGTCATTATTTGGATGCATCATTCGGTAGCTAAGTAGACATGTCGTTGAGAAGCACAAATGTACTACACTGACTGTGTCTGTAAAGATTCTATGTGCAAAAATGTAATAGAGTTACGTCCCTGCTATACTGAAGTCTGTAGGTTTCAGCTCTGGAGTTCCCAGTGAAGACATATTTTTGTATGTTTGCAAACACAGGCACATTTAAGATTAACAGCTACTAATACAAATAAAACAAAAGTTGAAATCTGTAGTACATCTTGACACGAACTCGTGTGCTTACTTATTAAGAATTTTTGCTTATAATAATGACATGAAATAAAGTCATTAGACACATGGGAAAAGTCGCACTACTTTTAAATCTACGATTTGTATGCTGTTTAAGTAGACAGAGTTGCCTTTCATACATCTCTGACACTTAATTCAACAATGACAACTGAAAAAGTTAAGATTTAAAGAAATGATGATACACATCACTATCAAACAAATAATTAACAGAAATAATAATTTTTAACCATACATTTTCCCCTAAAAGACACAGTTTCCATTCATAAAACTGACAGGGACTATATTTATAGACAACCAATATACCAGTGACCAAACAGGTCGTTTTTGAAGAAAGAAAAAAATCATTTTTTCTTTTTCTATTAAGTCCTTTGATCTTCTCTTCTGCATTTTCTCACTTTATTACACATGAAATAACACTTTAACTGCATGTTTGAAAATATGAAGTGTGCAACAAACAGAATGCAGGATAAATGTCAATGAGACAGCAACCTAGCGACAAAAATAAGCAAACGACATGTGCACGCTGAATATAGAAAAGGAGATGCGAGTTTCCCTCAATGAGACAGCATCCCAGCGACTACAAATATATATGAATGATATATTTACTTTGCTGATGCTACCACTTGTTTATTTTTTTTTTTACTTTTCTACTGATAAAAAACTGTCCGCAACGAAAAAGCCGGTAGTGATGAAAGTGGCATTAAACACTAATAAAGCAATACAATCAATCATGGTTTATTTCAGACGTGTCCTACATCGTTTTATGGTTTGGCAAACAAGAACCTGTTGAACGGATTTTAAATTGACTGAAAGCAATGTTTTGCAACACATACATTTTACTCTCTTCTTGGATAATGACTGATATATTTGTCGCTGGACATGAATCAGCTACATCAAATACAAATATTTCATCAATGCCTTGTAGAATTGATTGATTGGTTGAGAAACATATTGCTAATGTCATTTATATGCTTGACAAGCACTAGTATATGACTAAAAAGTATAAGTAGACTTAAGAGAAGGTAGGAAGGGTTAATAGATATAGGAAGATGTGGTGTGAGTGCCAATGAGACAACTCTCCATACAAATAACAATTTAAAAAGTAAACCATTATAGGTTAAAGTACGGCCTTCAACACGGAGCCTTAGCTCACACCGAACAACAAGCTATAAAGGGCCCCAAAATTACTAGTGTAAAACCATTCAAACGGGAAAACCAACGGTCTAATCTATATTAACAAAACGAGAAACGAGAAACACGTATATATTACATAAACAAACGACAACTACTGTACATCAGATTCCTGACTCAGGACAGGTGCAAACATTTGCAGCGGGATTAAACGTTTTAATGGATCCAAACCTTCTCCCTTTTTCTGAAACAACAGCATAACATCACAACAAAGAAAAACATACGATAAAATATCAATTGGCAGACTTAACTCAATCAAAAAACGTATGATTAAACAATGAACGAATAAATTTGATCTGCGATATCTGAATACAAATGCACAGTTAATTAAATATTAGAGACAAACATTCATGACCAAAAAGCTAACAAACAAATTCAAAAACAGGACATGACTGAGAAATATTTAAGCATGAGATATAGGACCTGCGTTTATAGGTCTTAGTGTCCATATCTATTTAATATGGAGACCTTTAACTTTGAACTTTATGTTTAAAGTTTATACTTTATAAAGGTAAAGTATGTTCCTTAAGTAACTTTAAGACGACGCCTTTATATATAGAATATTTTTTCTTACTACAAAAGGATGTGGTTTATGTCCAAGGATTGCAAAATTTCTGAGAATATATCGCGCAGTCATTATTTGGATGCATCATTCGGTAGCTAAGTAGACATGTCGTTGAGAAGCACAAATGTACTACACTGACTGTGTCTGTAAAGATTCTATGTGCAAAAACGTAATAGAGTTACGTCCCTGCTATACTGAAGTCTGTAGGTTTCAGCTCTGGAGTTCCCAGTGAAGACATATTTTTGTATGTTTGCAAACACAGGCACATTTAAGATTAACAGCTACTAATACAAATAAAACAAAAGTTGAAATCTGTAGTACATCTTGACACGAACTCGTGTGCTTACTTATTAAGAATTTTTGCTTATAATAATGACATGAAATAAAGTCATTAGACACATGGGAAAAGTCGCACTACTTTTAAATCTACGATTTGTATGCTGTTTAAGTAGACAGAGTTGCCTTTCATACATCTCTGACACTTAATTCAACAATGACAACTGAAAAAGTTAAGATTTAAAGAAATGATGATACACATCACTATCAAACAAATAATTAACAGAAATAATAATTTTTAACCATACATTTTCCCCTAAAAGACACAGTTTCCATTCATAAAACTGACAGGGACTATATTTATAGACAACCAATATACCAGTGACCAAACAGGTCGTTTTTGAAGAAAGAAAAAAATCATTTTTTCTTTTTCTATTAAGTCCTTTGATCTTCTCTTCTGCATTTTCTCACTTTATTACACATGAAATAACACTTTAACTGCATGTTTGAAAATATGAAGTGTGCAACAAACAGAATGCAGGATAAATGTCAATGAGACAGCAACCTAGCGACAAAAATAAGCAAACGACATGTGCACGCTGAATATAGAAAAGGAGATGCGAGTTTCCCTCAATGAGACAGCATCCCAGCGACTACAAATATATATGAATGATATATTTACTTTGCTGATGCTACCACTTGTTTATTTTTTTTTTTACTTTTCTACTGATAAAAAACTGTCCGCAACGAAAAAGCCGGTAGTGATGAAAGTGGCATTAAACACTAATAAAGCAATACAATCAATCATGGTTTATTTCAGACGTGTCCTACATCGTTTTATGGTTTGGCAAACAAGAACCTGTTGAACGGATTTTAAATTGACTGAAAGCAATGTTTTGCAACACATACATTTTACTCTCTTCTTGGATAATGACTGATATATTTGTCGCTGGACATGAATCAGCTACATCAAATACAAATATTTCATCAATGCCTTGTAGAATTGATTGATTGGTTGAGAAACATATTGCTAATGTCATTTATATGCTTGACAAGCACTAGTATATGACTAAAAAGTATAAGTAGACTTAAGAGAAGGTAGGAAGGGTTAAGCATGAGATATAGGACCTGCGTTTATAGGTCTTAGTGTCCATATCTATTTAATATGGAGACCTTTAACTTTGAACTTTATGTTTAAAGTTTATACTTTATAAAGGTAAAGTATGTTCCTTATGTAACTTTAAGACGACGCCTTTATATATAGAATATTTTTTCTTACTACAAAAGGATGTGGTTTATGTCCAAGGATTGCAAAATTTCTGAGAATATATCGCGCAGTCATTATTTGGATGCATCATTCGGTAGCTAAGTAGACATGTCGTTGAGAAGCACAAATGTACTACACTGACTGTGTCTGTAAAGATTCTATGTGCAAAAACGTAATAGAGTTACGTCCCTGCTATACTGAAGTCTGTAGGTTTCAGCTCTGGAGTTCCCAGTGAAGACATATTTTTGTATGTTTGCAAACACAGGCACATTTAAGATTAACAGCTACTAATACAAATAAAACAAAAGTTGAAATCTGTAGTACATCTTGACACGAACTCGTGTGCTTACTTATTAAGAATTTTTGCTTATAATAATGACATGAAATAAAGTCATTAGACACATGGGAAAAGTCGCACTACTTTTAAATCTACGATTTGTATGCTGTTTAAGTAGACAGAGTTGCCTTTCATACATCTCTGACACTTAATTCAACAATGACAACTGAAAAAGTTAAGATTTAAAGAAATGATGATACACATCACTATCAAACAAATAATCAACAGAAATAATAATTTTTAGCCATACATTTTCCCCTAAAAGACACAGTTTCCATTCATAAAACTGACAGGGACTATATTTATAGACAACCAATATACCAGTGACCAAACAGGTCGTTTTTGAAGAAAGAAAAAAATCATTTCTTCTTTTTCTATTAAGTCCTTTTATCTTGTCTTCGGCATTTTCTCACTTTATTATACATGAAATAACACTTTAACTGCATGTTTGAAAATATGAAGTGTGCAACAAACAGAATGCAGGATAAATGTCAATGAGACAGCAACCTAGCGACAAAAATAAGCAAACGACATGTGCACGCTGAATATAGAAAAGGAGATGCGAGTTTCCCTCAATGAGACAGCATCCCAGCGACTACAAATATATATGAATGATATATTTACTTTGCTGATGCTACCACTTGTTTCTTTTTTTTTTACTTTTCTACTGATAAAAAACTGTCCGCAACGAAAAAGCCGGTAGTGATGAAAGTGGCATTAAACACTAATAAATCAATACAATCAATCATGGTTTATTTCAGACGTGTCCTACATCGTTTTTTGGTTTGGCAAACAAGAACCTGTTGAACGGATTTCAAATTGACTGAAAGCAATGTTTTGCAACACATACATTTTACTCTCTTCTTGGATAATGACTGATATATTTGTCGCTGGACATGAATCAGCTACATCAAATACAAATATTTCATCAATGCCTTGTAGAATTGATTGATTGGTTGAGAAACATATTGCTAATGTCATTTATATGCTTGACAAGCACTAGTATATGACTAAAAAGTATAAGTAGACTTAAGAGAAGGTAGGAAGGGTTAAGCATGAGATATAGGACCTGCGTTTATAGGTCTTAGTGTCCATATCTATTTAATATGGAGACCTTTAACTTTGAACTTTATGTTTAAAGTTTAAACTTTATAAAGGTAAAGTATGTTCCTTATGTAACTTTAAGACGACGCCTTTATATATAGAATATTTTTTCTTACTACGAAAGGATGTGGTTTATGTCCAAGGATTGCAAAATTTCTGAGAATATATCGCGCAGTCATTATTTGGATGCATCATTCGGTAGCTAAGTAGACATGTCGTTGAGAAGCACAAATGTACTACACTGACTGTGTCTGTAAAGATTCTATGTGCAAAAACGTAATAGAGTTACGTCCCTGCTATACTGAAGTCTGTAGGTTTCAGCTCTGGAGTTCCCAGTGAAGACATATTTTTGTATGTTTGCAAACACAGGCACATTTAAGATTAACAGCTACTAATACAAATAAAACAAAAGTTGAAATCTGTAGTACATCTTGACACGAACTCGTGTGCTTACTTATTAAGAATTTTTGCTTATAATAATGACATGAAATAAAGTCATTAGACACATGGGAAAAGTCGCACTACTTTTAAATCTACGATTTGTATGCTGTTTAAGTAGACAGAGTTGCCTTTCATACATCTCTGACACTTAATTCAACAATGACAACTGAAAAAGTTAAGATTTAAAGAAATGATGATACACATCACTATCAAACAAATAATTAACAGAAATAATAATTTTTAGCCATACATTTTCCCCTAAAAGACACAGTTTCCATTCCTAAAACTGACAGGGACTATATTTATAGACAACCAATATACGAGTGACCAAACAGGTCGTTTTTGAAGAAAGAAAAAAATCATTTCTTCTTTTTCTATTAAGTCCTTTGATCTTCTCTTCTACATTTTCTCACTTTATTATACATGAAATAACACTTTAACTGCATGTTTGAAAATATGAAGTGTGCGACAAACAGAATGCAGGATGAATGTCAATGAGACAGCAACCTAGCGACAAAAATAAGCAAACGACATGTGCACGCTGAATATAGAAAAGGAGATGCAAGTTTCCCTCAATGAGACAGCATCCCAGCGACTACAAATATATATGAAAGATATATTTACTTTGCTGATGCTACCACTTGTTTCTTTTTTTTTTTACTTTTCTACTGATAAAAAACTGTCCGCAACGAAAAAGCCGGTAGTGATGAAAGTGGCATTAAACACTAATAAAGCAATACAATCAATCATGGTTTATTTCAGACGTGTCCTACATCGTTTTATGGTTTGGCAAACAAGAACCTGTTGAACGGATTTTAAATTGACTGAAAGCAATGTTTTGCAACACATACATTTTACTCTCTTCTTGGATAATGACTGATATATTTGTCGCTGGACATGAATCAGCTACATCAAATACAAATATTTCATCAATGCCTTGTAGAATTGATTGATTGGTTGAGAAACATATTGCTAATGTCATTTATATGCTTGACAAGCATTCGTATATGACTAAAAAGTATAAGTAGACTTAAGAGAAGGTAGGAAGGGTTAAGCATGAGATATAGGACCTGCGTTTATAGGTCTTAGTGTCCATATCTATTTAATATGGAGACCTTTAACTTTGAACTTTATGTTTAAAGTTTAAACTTTATAAAGGTAAAGTATGTTCCTTGTGTAACTTTAAGACGACGCCTTTATATATAGAATATTTTTTCTTACTACAAAAGGATGTGGTTTATGTCCAAGGATTGCTAAATTTCTGAGAATATATCGCGCAGTCATTATTTGGATGCATCATTCGGTAGCTAAGTAGACATGTCGTTGAGAAGCACAAATGTACTACACTGACTGTGTCTGTAAAGATTCTATGTGCAAAAACGTAATAGAGTTACGTCCCTGCTATACTGAAGTCTGTAGGTTTCAGCTCTGGAGTTCCCAGTGAAGACATATTTTTGTATGTTTGCAAACACAGGCACATTTAAGATTAACAGCTACTAATACAAATAAAACAAAAGTTGAAATCTGTAGTACATCTTGACACGAACTCGTGTGCTTACTTATTAAGAATTTTTGCTTATAATAATGACATGAAATAAAGTCATTAGACACATGGGAAAAGTCGCACTACTTTTAAATCTACGATTTGTATGCTGTTTAAGTAGACAGAGTTGCCTTTCATACATCTCTGACACTTAATTCAACAATGACAACTGAAAAAGTTAAGATTTAAAGAAATGATGATACACATCACTATCAAACAAATAATTAACAGAAATAATAATTTTTAGCCATACATTTCCCCCTAAAAGACACAGTTTCCATTCCTAAAACTGACAGGGACTATATTTATAGACAACCAATATACGAGTGACCAAACAGGTCGTTTTTGAAGAAAGAAAAAAATCATTTCTTCTTTTTCTATTAAGTCCTTTGATCTTCTCTTCTGCATTTTCTTACTTTATTATACATGAAATAACACTTTAACTGCATGTTTGAAAATATGAAGTGTGCAACAAACAGAATGCAGGATAAACGTCAATGAGACAGCAACCTAGCGACAAAAATAAGCAAACGACATGTGCACGCTGAATATAGAAAAGGAGATGCGAGTTTCCCTCAATGAGACAGCATCCCAGCGACTACAAATATATATGAATGATATATTTACTTTGCTGATGCTACCACTTGTTTCTTTTTTTTTACTTTTCTACTGATAAAAAACTGTCCGCAACGAAAAAGCCGGTAGTGATGAAAATGGCATTAAACACTAAAAAAGCAATACAATCAATCATGGTTTATTTCAGACGTGTCCTACATCGTTTTATGGTTTGGCAAACAAGAACCTGTTGAACGGATTTCAAATTGACTGAAAGCAATGTTTTGCAACACATACATTTTACTCTCTTCTTGGATAATGACTGATATATTTGTCGCTGGACATGAATCAGCTACATCAAATACAAATATTTCATCAATGCCTTGTAGAATTGATTGATTGGTTGAGAAACATATTGCTAATGTCATTTATATGCTTGACAAGCACTAGTATATGACTAAAAAGTATAAGTAGACTTAAGAGAAGGTAGGAAGGGTTAAGCATGAGATATAGGACCTGCGTTTATAGGTCTTAGTGTCCATATCTATTTAATATGGAGACCTTTAACTTTGAACTTTATGTTTAAAGTTTAAACTTTATAAAGGTAAAGTATGTTCCTTGTGTAACTTTAAGACGACGCCTTTATATATAGAATATTTTTTCTTACTACAAAAGGATGTGGTTTATGTCCAAGGATTGCAAAATTTCTGAGAATATATCGCGCAGTCATTATTTGGATGCATCATTCGGTAGCTAAGTAGACATGTCGTTGAGAAGCACAAATGTACTACACTGACTGTGTCTGTAAAGATTCTATGTGCAAAAACGTAATAGAGTTACGTCCCTGCTATACTGAAGTCTGTAGGTTTCAGCTCTGGAGTTCCCAGTGAAGACATATTTTTGTATGTTTGCAAACACAGGCACATTTAAGATTAACAGCTACTAATACAAATAAAACAAAAGTTGAAATCTGTAGTACATCTTGACACGAACTCGTGTGCTTACTTATTAAGAATTTTTGCTTATAATAATGACATGAAATAAAGTCATTAGACACATGGGAAAAGTCGCACTACTTTTAAATCTACGATTTGTATGCTGTTTAAGTAGACAGAGTTGCCTTTCATACATCTCTGACACTTAATTCAACAATGACAACTGAAAAAGTTAAGATTTAAAGAAATGATGATACACATCACTATCAAACAAATAATTAACAGAAATAATAATTTTTAGCCATACATTTTCCCCTAAAAGACACAGTTTCCATTCCTAAAACTGACAGGGACTATATTTATAGACAACCAATATACGAGTGACCAAACAGGTCGTTTTTGAAGAAAGAAAAAAATCATTTCTTCTTTTTCTATTAAGTCCTTTGATCTTCTCTTCTACATTTTCTCACTTTATTATACATGAAATAACACTTTAACTGCATGTTTGAAAATATGAAGTGTGCGACAAACAGAATGCAGGATGAATGTCAATGAGACAGCAACCTAGCGACAAAAATAAGCAAACGACATGTGCACGCTGAATATAGAAAAGGAGATGCAAGTTTCCCTCAATGAGACAGCATCCCAGCGACTACAAATATATATGAAAGATATATTTACTTTGCTGATGCTACCACTTGTTTCTTTTTTTTTTTACTTTTCTACTGATAAAAAACTGTCCGCAACGAAAAAGCCGGTAGTGATGAAAGTGGCATTAAACACTAATAAAGCAATACAATCAATCATGGTTTATTTCAGACGTGTCCTACATCGTTTTATGGTTTGGCAAACAAGAACCTGTTGAACGGATTTTAAATTGACTGAAAGCAATGTTTTGCAACACATACATTTTACTCTCTTCTTGGATAATGACTGATATATTTGTCGCTGGACATGAATCAGCTACATCAAATACAAATATTTCATCAATGCCTTGTAGAATTGATTGATTGGTTGAGAAACATATTGCTAATGTCATTTATATGCTTGACAAGCATTCGTATATGACTAAAAAGTATAAGTAGACTTAAGAGAAGGTAGGAAGGGTTAAGCATGAGATATAGGACCTGCGTTTATAGGTCTTAGTGTCCATATCTATTTAATATGGAGACCTTTAACTTTGAACTTTATGTTTAAAGTTTAAACTTTATAAAGGTAAAGTATGTTCCTTGTGTAACTTTAAGACGACGCCTTTATATATAGAATATTTTTTCTTACTACAAAAGGATGTGGTTTATGTCCAAGGATTGCTAAATTTCTGAGAATATATCGCGCAGTCATTATTTGGATGCATCATTCGGTAGCTAAGTAGACATGTCGTTGAGAAGCACAAATGTACTACACTGACTGTGTCTGTAAAGATTCTATGTGCAAAAACGTAATAGAGTTACGTCCCTGCTATACTGAAGTCTGTAGGTTTCAGCTCTGGAGTTCCCAGTGAAGACATATTTTTGTATGTTTGCAAACACAGGCACATTTAAGATTAACAGCTACTAATACAAATAAAACAAAAGTTGAAATCTGTAGTACATCTTGACACGAACTCGTGTGCTTACTTATTAAGAATTTTTGCTTATAATAATGACATGAAATAAAGTCATTAGACACATGGGAAAAGTCGCACTACTTTTAAATCTACGATTTGTATGCTGTTTAAGTAGACAGAGTTGCCTTTCATACATCTCTGACACTTAATTCAACAATGACAACTGAAAAAGTTAAGATTTAAAGAAATGATGATACACATCACTATCAAACAAATAATTAACAGAAATAATAATTTTTAGCCATACATTTCCCCCTAAAAGACACAGTTTCCATTCCTAAAACTGACAGGGACTATATTTATAGACAACCAATATACGAGTGACCAAACAGGTCGTTTTTGAAGAAAGAAAAAAATCATTTCTTCTTTTTCTATTAAGTCCTTTGATCTTCTCTTCTGCATTTTCTTACTTTATTATACATGAAATAACACTTTAACTGCATGTTTGAAAATATGAAGTGTGCAACAAACAGAATGCAGGATAAACGTCAATGAGACAGCAACCTAGCGACAAAAATAAGCAAACGACATGTGCACGCTGAATATAGAAAAGGAGATGCGAGTTTCCCTCAATGAGACAGCATCCCAGCGACTACAAATATATATGAATGATATATTTACTTTGCTGATGCTACCACTTGTTTCTTTTTTTTTACTTTTCTACTGATAAAAAACTGTCCGCAACGAAAAAGCCGGTAGTGATGAAAATGGCATTAAACACTAAAAAAGCAATACAATCAATCATGGTTTATTTCAGACGTGTCCTACATCGTTTTATGGTTTGGCAAACAAGAACCTGTTGAACGGATTTCAAATTGACTGAAAGCAATGTTTTGCAACACATACATTTTACTCTCTTCTTGGATAATGACTGATATATTTGTCGCTGGACATGAATCAGCTACATCAAATACAAATATTTCATCAATGCCTTGTAGAATTGATTGATTGGTTGAGAAACATATTGCTAATGTCATTTATATGCTTGACAAGCACTAGTATATGACTAAAAAGTATAAGTAGACTTAAGAGAAGGTAGGAAGGGTTAAGCATGAGATATAGGACCTGCGTTTATAGGTCTTAGTGTCCATATCTATTTAATATGGAGACCTTTAACTTTGAACTTTATGTTTAAAGTTTAAACTTTATAAAGGTAAAGTATGTTCCTTGTGTAACTTTAAGACGACGCCTTTATATATAGAATATTTTTTCTTACTACAAAAGGATGTGGTTTATGTCCAAGGATTGCAAAATTTCTGAGAATATATCGCGCAGTCATTATTTGGATGCATCATTCGGTAGCTAAGTAGACATGTCGTTGAGAAGCACAAATGTACTACACTGACTGTGTCTGTAAAGATTCTATGTGCAAAAACGTAATAGAGTTACGTCCCTGCTATACTGAAGTCTGTAGGTTTCAGCTCTGGAGTTCCCAGTGAAGACATATTTTTGTATGTTTGCAAACACAGGCACATTTAAGATTAACAGCTACTAATACAAATAAAACAAAAGTTGAAATCTGTAGTACATCTTGACACGAACTCGTGTGCTTACTTATTAAGAATTTTTGCTTATAATAATGACATGAAATAAAGTCATTAGACACATGGGAAAAGTCGCACTACTTTTAAATCTACGATTTGTATGCTGTTTAAGTAGACAGAGTTGCCTTTCATACATCTCTGACACTTAATTCAACAATGACAACTGAAAAAGTTAAGATTTAAAGAAATGATGATACACATCACTATCAAACAAATAATTAACAGAAATAATAATTTTTAGCCATACATTTTCCCCTAAAAGACACAGTTTCCATTCCTAAAACTGACAGGGACTATATTTATAGACAACCAATATACGAGTGACCAAACAGGTCGTTTTTGAAGAAAGAAAAAAATCATTTCTTCTTTTTCTATTAAGTCCTTTGATCTTCTCTTCTACATTTTCTCACTTTATTATACATGAAATAACACTTTAACTGCATGTTTGAAAATATGAAGTGTGCGACAAACAGAATGCAGGATGAATGTCAATGAGACAGCAACCTAGCGACAAAAATAAGCAAACGACATGTGCACGCTGAATATAGAAAAGGAGATGCGAGTTTCCCTCAATGAGACAGCATCCCAGCGACTACAAATATATATGAAAGATATATTTACTTTGCTGATGCTACCACTTGTTTCTTTTTTTTTTTACTTTTCTACTGATAAAAAACTGTCCGCAACGAAAAAGCCGGTAGTGATGAAAGTGGCATTAAACACTAATAAAGCAATACAATCAATCATGGTTTATTTCAGACGTGTCCTACATCGTTTTATGGTTTGGCAAACAAGAACCTGTTGAACGGATTTTAAATTGACTGAAAGCAATGTTTTGCAACACATACATTTTACTCTCTTCTTGGATAATGACTGATATATTTGTCGCTGGACATGAATCAGCTACATCAAATACAAATATTTCATCAATGCCTTGTAGAATTGATTGATTGGTTGAGAAACATATTGCTAATGTCATTTATATGCTTGACAAGCACTAGTATATGACTAAAAAGTATAAGTAGACTTAAGAGAAGGTAGGAAGGGTTAAGCATGAGATATAGGACCTGCGTTTATAGGTCTTAGTGTCCATATCTATTTAATATGGAGACCTTTAACTTTGAACTTTATGTTTAAAGTTTAAACTTTATAAAGGTAAAGTATGTTCCTTGTGTAACTTTAAGACGACGCCTTTATATATAGAATATTTTTTCTTACTACAAAAGGATGTGGTTTATGTCCAAGGATTGCTAAATTTCTGAGAATATATCGCGCAGTCATTATTTGGATGCATCATTCGGTAGCTAAGTAGACATGTCGTTGAGAAGCACAAATGTACTACACTGACTGTGTCTGTAAAGATTCTATGTGCAAAAACGTAATAGAGTTACGTCCCTGCTATACTGAAGTCTGTAGGTTTCAGCTCTGGAGTTCCCAGTGAAGACATATTTTTGTATGTTTGCAAACACAGGCACATTTAAGATTAACAGCTACTAATACAAATAAAACAAAAGTTGAAATCTGTAGTACATCTTGACACGAACTCGTGTGCTTACTTATTAAGAATTTTTGCTTATAATAATGACATGAAATAAAGTCATTAGACACATGGGAAAAGTCGCACTACTTTTAAATCTACGATTTGTATGCTGTTTAAGTAGACAGAGTTGCCTTTCATACATCTCTGACACTTAATTCAACAATGACAACTGAAAAAGTTAAGATTTAAAGAAATGATGATACACATCACTATCAAACAAATAATTAACAGAAATAATAATTTTTAGCCATACATTTTCCCCTAAAAGACACAGTTTCCATTCCTAAAACTGACAGGGACTATATTTATAGACAACCAATATACGAGTGACCAAACAGGTCGTTTTTGAAGAAAGAAAAAAATCATTTCTTCTTTTTCTATTAAGTCCTTTGATCTTCTCTTCTGCATTTTCTTACTTTATTATACATGAAATAACACTTTAACTGCATGTTTGAAAATATGAAGTGTGCAACAAACAGAATGCAGGATAAACGTCAATGAGACAGCAACCTAGCGACAAAAATAAGCAAACGACATGTGCACGCTGAATATAGAAAAGGAGATGCGAGTTTCCCTCAATGAGACAGCATCCCAGCGACTACAAATATATATGAATGATATATTTACTTTGCTGATGCTACCACTTGTTTCTTTTTTTTTACTTTTCTACTGATAAAAAACTGTCCGCAACGAAAAAGCCGGTAGTGATGAAAATGGCATTAAACACTAAAAAAGCAATACAATCAATCATGGTTTATTTCAGACGTGTCCTACATCGTTTTATGGTTTGGCAAACAAGAACCTGTTGAACGGATTTCAAATTGACTGAAAGCAATGTTTTGCAACACATACATTTTACTCTCTTCTTGGATAATGACTGATATATTTGTCGCTGGACATGAATCAGCTACATCAAATACAAATATTTCATCAATGCCTTGTAGAATTGATTGATTGGTTGAGAAACATATTGCTAATGTCATTTATATGCTTGACAAGCACTAGTATATGACTAAAAAGTATAAGTAGACTTAAGAGAAGGTAGGAAGGGTTAAGCATGAGATATAGGACCTGCGTTTATAGGTCTTAGTGTCCATATCTATTTAATATGGAGACCTTTAACTTTGAACTTTATGTTTAAAGTTTAAACTTTATAAAGGTAAAGTATGTTCCTTGTGTAACTTTAAGACGACGCCTTTATATATAGAATATTTTTTCTTACTACAAAAGGATGTGGTTTATGTCCAAGGATTGCAAAATTTCTGAGAATATATCGCGCAGTCATTATTTGGATGCATCATTCGGTAGCTAAGTAGACATGTCGTTGAGAAGCACAAATGTACTACACTGACTGTGTCTGTAAAGATTCTATGTGCAAAAACGTAATAGAGTTACGTCCCTGCTATACTGAAGTCTGTAGGTTTCAGCTCTGGAGTTCCCAGTGAAGACATATTTTTGTATGTTTGCAAACACAGGCACATTTAAGATTAACAGCTACTAATACAAATAAAACAAAAGTTGAAATCTGTAGTACATCTTGACACGAACTCGTGTGCTTACTTATTAAGAATTTTTGCTTATAATAATGACATGAAATAAAGTCATTAGACACATGGGAAAAGTCGCACTACTTTTAAATCTACGATTTGTATGCTGTTTAAGTAGACAGAGTTGCCTTTCATACATCTCTGACACTTAATTCAACAATGACAACTGAAAAAGTTAAGATTTAAAGAAATGATGATACACATCACTATCAAACAAATAATTAACAGAAATAATAATTTTTAGCCATACATTTTCCCCTAAAAGACACAGTTTCCATTCCTAAAACTGACAGGGACTATATTTATAGACAACCAATATACGAGTGACCAAACAGGTCGTTTTTGAAGAAAGAAAAAAATCATTTCTTCTTTTTCTATTAAGTCCTTTGATCTTCTCTTCTGCATTTTCTTACTTTATTATACATGAAATAACACTTTAACTGCATGTTTGAAAATATGAAGTGTGCAACAAACAGAATGCAGGATAAACGTCAATGAGACAGCAACCTAGCGACAAAAATAAGCAAACGACATGTGCACGCTGAATATAGAAAAGGAGATGCGAGTTTCCCTCAATGAGACAGCATCCCAGCGACTACAAATATATATGAATGATATATTTACTTTGCTGATGCTACCACTTGTTTCTTTTTTTTTACTTTTCTACTGATAAAAAACTGTCCGCAACGAAAAAGCCGGTAGTGATGAAAATGGCATTAAACACTAAAAAAGCAATACAATCAATCATTGTTTATTTCAGACGTGTCCTACATCGTTTTATGGTTTGGCAAACAAGAACCTGTTGAACGGATTTCAAATTGACTGAAAGCAATGTTTTGCAACACATACATTTTACTCTCTTCTTGGATAATGACTGATATATTTGTCGCTGGACATGAATCAGCTACATCAAATACAAATATTTCATCAATGCCTTGTAGAATTGATTGATTGGTTGAGAAACATATTGCTAATGTCATTTATATGCTTGACAAGCACTAGTATATGACTAAAAAGTATAAGTAGACTTAAGAGAAGGTAGGAAGGGTTGCATGAGATATAGGACCTGCGTTTATAGGTCTTAGTGTCCATATCTATTTAATATGGAGACCTTTAACTTTGAACTTTATGTTTAAAGTTTAAGCTTTATAAAGGTAAAGTATGTTCCTTGTGTAACTTTAAGACGACGCCTTTATATATAGAATATTTTTTCTTACTACAAAAGGATGTGGTTTATGTCCAAGGATTGCAAAATTTCTGAGAATATATCGCGCAGTCATTATTTGGATGCATCATTCGGTAGCTAAGTAGACATGTCGTTGAGAAGCACAAATGTACTACACTGACTGTGTCTGTAAAGATTCTATGTGCAAACACGTAATAGAGTTACGTCCCTGCTATACTGAAGTCTGTAGGTTTCAGCTCTGGAGTTCCCAGTGAAGACATATTTTTGTATGTTTGCAAACACAGGCACATTTAAGATTAACAGCTACTAATACAAATAAAACAAAAGTTGAAATCTGTAGTACATCTTGACACGAACTCGTGTGCTTACTTATTAAGAATTTTTGCTTATAATAATGACATGAAATAAAGTCATTAGACACATGGGAAAAGTCGCACTACTTTTAAATCTACGATTTGTATGCTGTTTAAGTAGACAGAGTTGCCTTTCATACATCTCTGACACTTAATTCAACAATGACAACTGAAAAAGTTAAGATTTAAAGTCATAAGAAACCTCAAATCAAAAAAAATTAATGCATATGATTTTTATAACTCAATGGATAGTTTTCATTATAAAACTTATGTACATATACTTTTTTCTGAAGAAAATTCTTTAATTTATTCATATTTAGAAGAAGTTTACTTTATTTGAATAGCTTCCTTCCAGCAAGCTATTCCCCCCGACATATTTTCCGTATGCAAGGTGACCTCAGTGTGACCCATCTCGTAAAAATCCGGTGACCACAATACGCATGGATGTCCTTAAAATAAACTATTATCTGAATTTACATGTTAAACACGTGCTCAATTTCCATGCTTTTTTGTTTATTTTTCGTCAATTGTTGACAAACAGTTGACAATCGTTAAACTTCGGCTTCAAAACACGAACTTTAATTACCTGCCATATTTTCACAACAACACTGACCGATTGAGAAAAAAATTGACAATTATACGAAATTTACACGAAAAAAATGATAAATTCGAGCACAGAAGACGAAGTTTAGGATGTTTGTATGCATTAGTTCAAGAATTGGAAGAACATTATTTTTCACCGGTCACTCGTTTCTTATGACTTTAAAGAAATGATGATACACATCACTATCAAACAAATAATTAACAGAAATAATAATTTTTAGCCATACATTTTCCCCTAAAAGACACAGTTTCCATTCCTAAAACTGACAGGGACTATATTTATAGACAACCAATATACGAGTGACCAAACAGGTCGTTTTTGAAGAAAGAAAAAAATCATTTCTTCTTTTTCTATTAAGTCCTTTGATCTTCTCTTCTGCATTTTCTTACTTTATTATACATGAAATAACACTTTAACTGCATGTTTGAAAATATGAAGTGTGCAACAAACAGAATGCAGGATAAACGTCAATGAGACAGCAACCTAGCGACAAAAATAAGCAAACGACATGTGCACGCTGAATATAGAAAAGGAGATGCGAGTTTCCCTCAATGAGACAGCATCCCAGCGACTACAAATATATATGAATGATATATTTACTTTGCTGATGCTACCACTTGTTTCTTTTTTTTTTACTTTTCTACTGATAAAAAACTGTCCGCAACGAAAAAGCCGGTAGTGATGAAAGTGGCATTAAACACTAAAAAAGCAATACAATCAATCATGGTTTATTTCAGACGTGTCCTACATCGTTTTATGGTTTGGCAAACAAGAACCTGTTGAACGGATTTTAAATTGACTGAAAGCAATGTTTTGCAACACATACATTTTACTCTCTTCTTGGATAATGACTGACATATTTGTCGCTGGACATGAATCAGCTACATCAAATACAAATATTTCATCAATGCCTTGTAGAATTGATTGATTGGTTGAGAAACATATTGCTAATGTCATTTATATGCTTGACAAGCACTAGTATATGACTAAAAAGTATAAGTAGACTTAAGAGAAGGTAGGAAGGGTTAAGCATGAGATATAGGACCTGCGTTTATAGGTCTTAGTGTCCATATCTATTTAATATGGAGACCTTTAACTTTGAACTTTATGTTTAAAGTTTAAACTTTATAAAGGTAAAGTATGTTCCTTGTGTAACTTTAAGACGACGCCTTTATATATAGAATATTTTTTCTTACTACAAAAGGATGTGGTTTATGTCCAAGGATTGCAAAATTTCTGAGAATATATCGCGCAGTCATTATTTGGATGCATCATTCGGTAGCTAAGTAGACATGTCGTTGAGAAGCACAAATGTACTACACTGACTGTGTCTGTAAAGATTCTATGTGCAAAAACGTAATAGAGTTACGTCCCTGCTATACTGAAGTCTGTAGGTTTCAGCTCTGGAGTTCCCAGTGAAGACATATTTTTGTATGTTTGCAAACACAGGCACATTTAAGATTAACAGCTACTAATACAAATAAAACAAAAGTTGAAATCTGTAGTACATCTTGACACGAACTCGTGTGCTTACTTATTAAGAATTTTTGCTTATAATAATGACATGAAATAAAGTCATTAGACACATGGGAAAAGTCGCACTACTTTTAAATCTACGATTTGTATGCTGTTTAAGTAGACAGAGTTGCCTTTCATACATCTCTGACACTTAATTCAACAATGACAACTGAAAAAGTTAAGATTTAAAGAAATGATGATACACATCACTATCAAAGAAATAATAATTTTTAGCCATACATTTTCCCCTAAAAGACACAGTTTCCATTCCTAAAACTGACAGGGACTATATTTATAGACAACCAATATACGAGTGACCAAACAGGTCGTTTTTGAAGAAAGAAAAAAATCATTTCTTCTTTTTCTATTAAGTCCTTTGATCTTCTCTTCTGCATTTTCTTACTTTATTATACATGAAATAACACTTTAACTGCATGTTTGAAAATATGAAGTGTGCAACAAACAGAATGCAGGATAAACGTCAATGAGACAGCAACCTAGCGACAAAAATAAGCAAACGACATGTGCACGCTGAATATAGAAAAGGAGATGCGAGTTTCCCTCAATGAGACAGCATCCCAGCGACTACAAATATATATGAATGATATATTTACTTTGCTGATGCTACCACTTGTTTCTTTTTTTTTTACTTTTCTACTGATAAAAAACTGTCCGCAACGAAAAAGCCGGTAGTGATGAAAGTGGCATTAAACACTAATAAAGCAATACAATCAATCATGGTTTATTTCAGACGTGTCCTACATCGTTTTATGGTTTGGCAAACAAGAACCTGTTGAACGGATTTTAAATTGACTGAAAGCAATGTTTTGCAACACATACATTTTACTCTCTTCTTGGATAATGACTGATATATTTGTCGCTGGACATGAATCAGCTACATCAAATACAAATATTTCATCAATGCCTTGTAGAATTGATTGATTGGTTGAGAAACATATTGCTAATGTCATTTATATGCTTGACAAGCACTAGTATATGACTAAAAAGTATAAGTAGACTTAAGAGAAGGTAGGAAGGGTTGCATGAGATATAGGACCTGCGTTTATAGGTCTTAGTGTCCATATCTATTTAATATGGAGACCTTTAACTTTGAACTTTATGTTTAAAGTTTAAGCTTTATAAAGGTAAAGTATGTTCCTTGTGTAACTTTAAGACGACGCCTTTATATATAGAATATTTTTTCTTACTACAAAAGGATGTGGTTTATGTCCAAGGATTGCAAAATTTCTGAGAATATATCGCGCAGTCATTATTTGGATGCATCATTCGGTAGCTAAGTAGACATGTCGTTGAGAAGCACAAATGTACTACACTGACTGTGTCTGTAAAGATTCTATGTGCAAAAACGTAATAGAGTTACGTCCCTGCTATACTGAAGTCTGTAGGTTTCAGCTCTGGAGTTCCCAGTGAAGACATATTTTTGTATGTTTGCAAACACAGGCACATTTAAGATTAACAGCTACTAATACAAATAAAACAAAAGTTGAAATCTGTAGTACATCTTGACACGAACTCGTGTGCTTACTTATTAAGAATTTTTGCTTATAATAATGACATGAAATAAAGTCATTAGACACATGGGAAAAGTCGCACTACTTTTAAATCTACGATTTGTATGCTGTTTAAGTAGACAGAGTTGCCTTTCATACATCTCTGACACTTAATTCAACAATGACAACTGAAAAAGTTAAGATTTAAAGTCATAAGAAACCTCAAATCAAAAAAAATTAATGCATATGATTTTTATAACTCAATGGATAGTTTTCATTATAAAACTTATGTACATATACTTTTTTCTGAAGAAAATTCTTTAATTTATTCATATTTAGAAGAAGTTTACTTTATTTGAATAGCTTCCTTCCAGCAAGCTATTCCCCCCGACATATTTTCCGTATGCAAGGTGACCTCAGTGTGACCCATCTCGTAAAAATCCGGTGACCACAATACGCATGGATGTCCTTAAAATAAACTATTATCTGAATTTACATGTTAAACACGTGCTCAATTTCCATGCTTTTTTGTTTATTTTTCGTCAATTGTTGACAAACAGTTGACAATCGTTAAACTTCGGCTTCAAAACACGAACTTTAATTACCTGCCATATTTTCACAACAACACTGACCGATTGAGAAAAAAATTGACAATTATACGAAATTTACACGAAAAAAATGATAAATTCGAGCACAGAAGACGAAGTTTAGGATGTTTGTATGCATTAGTTCAAGAATTGGAAGAACATTATTTTTCACCGGTCACTCGTTTCTTATGACTTTAAAGAAATGATGATACACATCACTATCAAACAAATAATTAACAGAAATAATAATTTTTAGCCATACATTTTCCCCTAAAAGACACAGTTTCCATTCCTAAAACTGACAGGGACTATATTTATAGACAACCAATATACGAGTGACCAAACAGGTCGTTTTTGAAGAAAGAAAAAAATCATTTCTTCTTTTTCTATTAAGTCCTTTGATCTTCTCTTCTGCATTTTCTTACTTTATTATACATGAAATAACACTTTAACTGCATGTTTGAAAATATGAAGTGTGCAACAAACAGAATGCAGGATAAACGTCAATGAGACAGCAACCTAGCGACAAAAATAAGCAAACGACATGTGCACGCTGAATATAGAAAAGGAGATGCGAGTTTCCCTCAATGAGACAGCATCCCAGCGACTACAAATATATATGAATGATATATTTACTTTGCTGATGCTACCACTTGTTTCTTTTTTTTTTACTTTTCTACTGATAAAAAACTGTCCGCAACGAAAAAGCCGGTAGTGATGAAAGTGGCATTAAACACTAAAAAAGCAATACAATCAATCATGGTTTATTTCAGACGTGTCCTACATCGTTTTATGGTTTGGCAAACAAGAACCTGTTGAACGGATTTTAAATTGACTGAAAGCAATGTTTTGCAACACATACATTTTACTCTCTTCTTGGATAATGACTGACATATTTGTCGCTGGACATGAATCAGCTACATCAAATACAAATATTTCATCAATGCCTTGTAGAATTGATTGATTGGTTGAGAAACATATTGCTAATGTCATTTATATGCTTGACAAGCACTAGTATATGACTAAAAAGTATAAGTAGACTTAAGAGAAGGTAGGAAGGGTTAAGCATGAGATATAGGACCTGCGTTTATAGGTCTTAGTGTCCATATCTATTTAATATGGAGACCTTTAACTTTGAACTTTATGTTTAAAGTTTAAACTTTATAAAGGTAAAGTATGTTCCTTGTGTAACTTTAAGACGACGCCTTTATATATAGAATATTTTTTCTTACTACAAAAGGATGTGGTTTATGTCCAAGGATTGCAAAATTTCTGAGAATATATCGCGCAGTCATTATTTGGATGCATCATTCGGTAGCTAAGTAGACATGTCGTTGAGAAGCACAAATGTACTACACTGACTGTGTCTGTAAAGATTCTATGTGCAAAAACGTAATAGAGTTACGTCCCTGCTATACTGAAGTCTGTAGGTTTCAGCTCTGGAGTTCCCAGTGAAGACATATTTTTGTATGTTTGCAAACACAGGCACATTTAAGATTAACAGCTACTAATACAAATAAAACAAAAGTTGAAATCTGTAGTACATCTTGACACGAACTCGTGTGCTTACTTATTAAGAATTTTTGCTTATAATAATGACATGAAATAAAGTCATTAGACACATGGGAAAAGTCGCACTACTTTTAAATCTACGATTTGTATGCTGTTTAAGTAGACAGAGTTGCCTTTCATACATCTCTGACACTTAATTCAACAATGACAACTGAAAAAGTTAAGATTTAAAGAAATGATGATACACATCACTATCAAAGAAATAATAATTTTTAGCCATACATTTTCCCCTAAAAGACACAGTTTCCATTCCTAAAACTGACAGGGACTATATTTATAGACAACCAATATACGAGTGACCAAACAGGTCGTTTTTGAAGAAAGAAAAAAATCATTTCTTCTTTTTCTATTAAGTCCTTTGATCTTCTCTTCTGCATTTTCTTACTTTATTATACATGAAATAACACTTTAACTGCATGTTTGAAAATATGAAGTGTGCAACAAACAGAATGCAGGATAAACGTCAATGAGACAGCAACCTAGCGACAAAAATAAGCAAACGACATGTGCACGCTGAATATAGAAAAGGAGATGCGAGTTTCCCTCAATGAGACAGCATCCCAGCGACTACAAATATATATGAATGATATATTTACTTTGCTGATGCTACCACTTGTTTCTTTTTTTTTTACTTTTCTACTGATAAAAAACTGTCCGCAACGAAAAAGCCGGTAGTGATGAAAGTGGCATTAAACACTAATAAAGCAATACAATCAATCATGGTTTATTTCAGACGTGTCCTACATCGTTTTATGGTTTGGCAAACAAGAACCTGTTGAACGGATTTTAAATTGACTGAAAGCAATGTTTTGCAACACATACATTTTACTCTCTTCTTGGATAATGACTGATATATTTGTCGCTGGACATGAATCAGCTACATCAAATACAAATATTTCATCAATGCCTTGTAGAATTGATTGATTGGTTGAGAAACATATTGCTAATGTCATTTATATGCTTGACAAGCACTAGTATATGACTAAAAAGTATAAGTAGACTTAAGAGAAGGTAGGAAGGGTTGCATGAGATATAGGACCTGCGTTTATAGGTCTTAGTGTCCATATCTATTTAATATGGAGACCTTTAACTTTGAACTTTATGTTTAAAGTTTAAGCTTTATAAAGGTAAAGTATGTTCCTTGTGTAACTTTAAGACGACGCCTTTATATATAGAATATTTTTTCTTACTACAAAAGGATGTGGTTTATGTCCAAGGATTGCAAAATTTCTGAGAATATATCGCGCAGTCATTATTTGGATGCATCATTCGGTAGCTAAGTAGACATGTCGTTGAGAAGCACAAATGTACTACACTGACTGTGTCTGTAAAGATTCTATGTGCAAAAACGTAATAGAGTTACGTCCCTGCTATACTGAAGTCTGTAGGTTTCAGCTCTGGAGTTCCCAGTGAAGACATATTTTTGTATGTTTGCAAACTTTTAAGCACATTTAAGATTAACAGCTACTAATACAAATAAAACAAAAGTTGAAATCTGTAGTACATCTTGACACGAACTCGTATGCTTACTTATTAAGAATTTTTGCTTATAATAATGACATGAAATAAAGTCATTAGACACATTGGAAAAGTCGCACTACTTTTAAATCTACGATTTGTACGCTGTTTAAGTAGACAGAGTTGCCTTTCATACATCTCTGACACTTAATTCAACAATGACAACTGAAAAAGTTAAGAGTTAAAGAAATGATGATACATATCACTATCAAACAAATAATTAACAGAAATAATAATTTTTAGCCATACATTTTCCCCTAAAAGACACAGTTTCCATTCCTAAAACTGACAGGGACTATATTTATAGACAACCAATATACGAGTGACCAAACAGGTCGTTTTTGAAGAAAGAAAAAAATCATTTCTTCTTTTTCTATTAAGTCCTTTGATCTTCTCTTCTGCATTTTCTCACTTTATTATACATGAAATAACACTTTAACTGCATGTTTGAAAATATGAAGTGTGCAACAAACAGAATGCAGGATAAACGTCAATGAGACAGCAACCTAGCGACAAAAATAAGCAAACGACATGTGCACGCTGAATATAGAAAAGGAGATGCGAGTTTCCCTTAATGAGACAGCATCCCAGCGACTACAAATATATATGAATGATATATTTACTTTGCTGATGCTACCACTTGTTTCTTTTTTTTTACTTTTATACTGATAAAAAACTGTCCGCAACGAAAAAGCCGGTAGTGATAAAAGTGGCATTAAACACTAAAAAAGCAATACAATCAATCATGGTTTATTTCAGACGTGTCCTACATCGTTTTATGGTTTGGCAAACAAGAACCTGTTAAACGGATTTTAAATTGACTGAAAGCAATGTTTTGCAACACATACATTTTACTCTCTTCTTGGATAATGACTGATATATTTGTCGCTGGACATGAATCAGCTACATCAAATACAAATATTTCATCAATGCCTTGTAGAATTGATTGATTGGTTGAGAAACATATTGCTAATGTCATTTATATGCTTGACAAGCACTAGTATATGACTAAAAAGTATAAGTAGACTTAAGAGAAGGTAGGAAGGGTTAAGCATGAGATATAGGACCTGCGTTTATAGGTCTTAGTGTCCATATCTATTTAATATGGAGACCTTTAACTTTGAACTTTATATTTAAAGTTTAAACTTTATAAAGGTAAAGTATGTTCCTTGTGTAACTTTAAGACGACGCCTTTATATATATAGAATATTTTTTCTTACTACAAAAGGGTGTGGTTTATGTCCAAGGATTGCAAAATTTCTGAGAATATATCGCGCAGTCATTATTTGGATGCATCATTCGGTAGCTAAGTAGACATGTCGTTGAGAAGCACAAATGTACTACACCGACTGTGTCTGTAAAGATTCTATGTGCAAAAACGTAATAGAGTTACGTCCCTGCTATACTGAAGTTTGTAGGTTTCAGCTCTGGAGTTCCCAGTGAAGACATATTTTTGTATGTTTGCAAACTTTTAAGCACATTTAAGATTAACAGCTACTAATACAAATAAAACAAAAGTTGAAATCTGTAGTACATCTTGACACGAACTCGTGTGCTTACTTATTAAGAATTTTTGCTTATAATAATGACATGAAATAAAGTCATTAGACACATGGGAAAAGTCGCACTACTTTTAAATCTACGATTTGTACGCTGTTTAAGTAGACAGAGTTGCCTTTCATACATCTCTGACACTTAATTCAACAATGACAACTGAAAAAGTTAAGATTTAAAGAAATGATGATACACATCACTATCAAACAAATAATTAACAGAAATAATAATTTTTAGCCATACATTTCCCCCTAAAAGACACAGTTTCCATTCCTAAAACTGACAGGGACTATATTTATAGACAACCAATATACGAGTGACCAAACAGGTCGTTTTTGAAGAAAGAAAAAAATCATTTCTTCTTTTTCTATTAAGTCCTTTGATCTTCTCTTCTGCATTTTCTTACTTTATTATACATGAAATAACACTTTAACTGCATGTTTGAAAATATGAAGTGTGCAACAAACAGAATGCAGGATAAACGTCAATGAGACAGCAACCTAGCGACAAAAATAAGCAAACGACATGTGCACGCTGAATATAGAAAAGGAGATGCGAGTTTCCCTCAATGAGACAGCATCCCAGCGACTACAAATATATATGAATGATATATTTACTTTGCTGATGCTACCACTTGTTTCTTTTTTTTACTTTTCTACTGATAAAAAACTGTCCGCAACGAAAAAGCCGGTAGTGATGAAAGTGGCATTAAACACTAAAAAAGCAATACAATCAATCATGGTTTATTTCAGACGTGTCCTACATCGTTTTATGGTTTGGCAAACAAGAACCTGTTGAACGGATTTTAAATTGACTGAAAGCAATGTTTTGCAACACATACATTTTACTCTCTTCTTGGATAATGACTGATATATTTGTCGCTGGACATGAATCAGCTACATCAAATACAAATATTTCATCAATGCCTTGTAGAATTGATTGATTGGTTGAGAAACATATTGCTAATGTCATTTATATGCTTGACAAGCACTAGTATATGACTAAAAAGTATAAGTAGACTTAACAGAAGGTAGGAAGGGTTAAGCATGAGATATAGGACCTGCGTTTATAGGTCTTAGTGTCCATATCTATTTAATATGGAGACCTTTAAGTTTGAACTTTATATTTAAAGTTTAAAGTTTATAAAGGTAAAGTTTGTTCCTTGTGTAACTTTAAGACGACGCCTTTATATATAGAATATTTTTTCTTACTACAAAAGGGTGTGGTTTATGTCCAAGGATTGCAAAATTTCTGAGAATATATCGCGCAGTCATTATTTGGATGCATCATTCGGTAGCTAAGTAGACATGTCGTTGAGAAGCACAAATGTACTACACTGACTGTGTCTGTAAAGATTCTATGTGCAAAAACGTAATAGAGTTACGTCCCTGCTATACTGAAGTCTGTAGGTTTCAGCTCTGGAGTTCCCAGTGAAGACATATTTTTGTATGTTTTCAAACTTTTAAGCACATTTAAGATTAACAGCTACTAATACAAATAAAACAAAAGTTGAAATCTGTAGTACATCTTGACACGAACTCGTGTGCTTACTTATTAAGAATTTTTGCTTATAATAATGACATGAAATAAAGTCATTAGACACATGGGAAAAGTCGCACTACTTTTAAATCTACGATTTGTATGCTGTTTAAGTAGACAGAGTTGCCTTTCATACATCTCTGACACTTAATTCAACAATGACAACTGAAAAAGTTAAGATTTAAAGAAATGATGATACACATCACTATCAAACAAATAATTAACAGAAATAATAATTTTTAGCCATACATTTTCCCCTAAAAGACACAGTTTCCATTCATAAAACTGACAGGGACTATATTTATAGACAACCAATATACGAGTGACCAAACAGGTCGTTTTTGAAGAAAGAAAAAAATCATTTCTTCTTTTTCTATTAAGTCCTTTGATCTTCTCTTCTGCATTTTCTCACTTTATTATACATGAAATAACACTTTAACTGCATGTTTGAAAATATGAAGTGTGCAACAAACAGAATGCAGGATAAACGTCAATGAGACAGCAACCTAGCGACAAAAATAAGCAAACGACATGTGCACGCTGAATATAGAAAAGGAGATGCGAGTTTCCCTTAATGAGACAGCATCCCAGCGACTACAAATATATATGAATGATATATTTACTTTGCTGATGCTACCACTTGTTTCTTTTTTTTTACTTTTATACTGATAAAAAACTGTCCGCAACGAAAAAGCCGGTAGTGATAAAAGTGGCATTAAACACTAAAAAAGCAATACAATCAATCATGGTTTATTTCAGACGTGTCCTACATCGTTTTATGGTTTGGCAAACAAGAACCTGTTAAACGGATTTTAAATTGACTGAAAGCAATGTTTTGCAACACATACATTTTACTCTCTTCTTGGATAATGACTGATATATTTGTCGCTGGACATGAATCAGCTACATCAAATACAAATATTTCATCAATGCCTTGTAGAATTGATTGATTGGTTGAGAAACATATTGCTAATGTCATTTATATGCTTGACAAGCACTAGTATATGACTAAAAAGTATAAGTAGACTTAAGAGAAGGTAGGAAGGGTTAAGCATGAGATATAGGACCTGCGTTTATAGGTCTTAGTGTCCATATCTATTTAATATGGAGACCTTTAACTTTGAACTTTATATTTAAAGTTTAAACTTTATAAAGGTAAAGTATGTTCCTTGTGTAACTTTAAGACGACGCCTTTATATATATAGAATATTTTTTCTTACTACAAAAGGGTGTGGTTTATGTCCAAGGATTGCAAAATTTCTGAGAATATATCGCGCAGTCATTATTTGGATGCATCATTCGGTAGCTAAGTAGACATGTCGTTGAGAAGCACAAATGTACTACACCGACTGTGTCTGTAAAGATTCTATGTGCAAAAACGTAATAGAGTTACGTCCCTGCTATACTGAAGTTTGTAGGTTTCAGCTCTGGAGTTCCCAGTGAAGACATATTTTTGTATGTTTGCAAACTTTTAAGCACATTTAAGATTAACAGCTACTAATACAAATAAAACAAAAGTTGAAATCTGTAGTACATCTTGACACGAACTCGTGTGCTTACTTATTAAGAATTTTTGCTTATAATAATGACATGAAATAAAGTCATTAGACACATGGGAAAAGTCGCACTACTTTTAAATCTACGATTTGTACGCTGTTTAAGTAGACAGAGTTGCCTTTCATACATCTCTGACACTTAATTCAACAATGACAACTGAAAAAGTTAAGATTTAAAGAAATGATGATACACATCACTATCAAACAAATAATTAACAGAAATAATAATTTTTAGCCATACATTTCCCCCTAAAAGACACAGTTTCCATTCCTAAAACTGACAGGGACTATATTTATAGACAACCAATATACGAGTGACCAAACAGGTCGTTTTTGAAGAAAGAAAAAAATCATTTCTTCTTTTTCTATTAAGTCCTTTGATCTTCTCTTCTGCATTTTCTTACTTTATTATACATGAAATAACACTTTAACTGCATGTTTGAAAATATGAAGTGTGCAACAAACAGAATGCAGGATAAACGTCAATGAGACAGCAACCTAGCGACAAAAATAAGCAAACGACATGTGCACGCTGAATATAGAAAAGGAGATGCGAGTTTCCCTCAATGAGACAGCATCCCAGCGACTACAAATATATATGAATGATATATTTACTTTGCTGATGCTACCACTTGTTTCTTTTTTTTACTTTTCTACTGATAAAAAACTGTCCGCAACGAAAAAGCCGGTAGTGATGAAAGTGGCATTAAACACTAAAAAAGCAATACAATCAATCATGGTTTATTTCAGACGTGTCCTACATCGTTTTATGGTTTGGCAAACAAGAACCTGTTGAACGGATTTTAAATTGACTGAAAGCAATGTTTTGCAACACATACATTTTACTCTCTTCTTGGATAATGACTGATATATTTGTCGCTGGACATGAATCAGCTACATCAAATACAAATATTTCATCAATGCCTTGTAGAATTGATTGATTGGTTGAGAAACATATTGCTAATGTCATTTATATGCTTGACAAGCACTAGTATATGACTAAAAAGTATAAGTAGACTTAACAGAAGGTAGGAAGGGTTAAGCATGAGATATAGGACCTGCGTTTATAGGTCTTAGTGTCCATATCTATTTAATATGGAGACCTTTAAGTTTGAACTTTATATTTAAAGTTTAAAGTTTATAAAGGTAAAGTTTGTTCCTTGTGTAACTTTAAGACGACGCCTTTATATATAGAATATTTTTTCTTACTACAAAAGGGTGTGGTTTATGTCCAAGGATTGCAAAATTTCTGAGAATATATCGCGCAGTCATTATTTGGATGCATCATTCGGTAGCTAAGTAGACATGTCGTTGAGAAGCACAAATGTACTACACTGACTGTGTCTGTAAAGATTCTATGTGCAAAAACGTAATAGAGTTACGTCCCTGCTATACTGAAGTCTGTAGGTTTCAGCTCTGGAGTTCCCAGTGAAGACATATTTTTGTATGTTTTCAAACTTTTAAGCACATTTAAGATTAACAGCTACTAATACAAATAAAACAAAAGTTGAAATCTGTAGTACATCTTGACACGAACTCGTGTGCTTACTTATTAAGAATTTTTGCTTATAATAATGACATGAAATAAAGTCATTAGACACATGGGAAAAGTCGCACTACTTTTAAATCTACGATTTGTATGCTGTTTAAGTAGACAGAGTTGCCTTTCATACATCTCTGACACTTAATTCAACAATGACAACTGAAAAAGTTAAGATTTAAAGAAATGATGATACACATCACTATCAAACAAATAATTAACAGAAATAATAATTTTTAGCCATACATTTTCCCCTAAAAGACACAGTTTCCATTCATAAAACTGACAGGGACTATATTTATAGACAACCAATATACGAGTGACCAAACAGGTCGTTTTTGAAGAAAGAAAAAAATCATTTCTTCTTTTTCTATTAAGTCCTTTGATCTTCTCTTCTGCATTTTCTCACTTTATTATACATGAAATAACACTTTAACTGCATGTTTGAAAATATGAAGTGTGCAACAAACAGAATGCAGGATAAACGTCAATGAGACAGCAACCTAGCGACAAAAATAAGCAAACGACATGTGCACGCTGAATATAGAAAAGGAGATGCGAGTTTCCCTTAATGAGACAGCATCCCAGCGACTACAAATATATATGAATGATATATTTACTTTGCTGATGCTACCACTTGTTTCTTTTTTTTTACTTTTATACTGATAAAAAACTGTCCGCAACGAAAAAGCCGGTAGTGATAAAAGTGGCATTAAACACTAAAAAAGCAATACAATCAATCATGGTTTATTTCAGACGTGTCCTACATCGTTTTATGGTTTGGCAAACAAGAACCTGTTAAACGGATTTTAAATTGACTGAAAGCAATGTTTTGCAACACATACATTTTACTCTCTTCTTGGATAATGACTGATATATTTGTCGCTGGACATGAATCAGCTACATCAAATACAAATATTTCATCAATGCCTTGTAGAATTGATTGATTGGTTGAGAAACATATTGCTAATGTCATTTATATGCTTGACAAGCACTAGTATATGACTAAAAAGTATAAGTAGACTTAAGAGAAGGTAGGAAGGGTTAAGCATGAGATATAGGACCTGCGTTTATAGGTCTTAGTGTCCATATCTATTTAATATGGAGACCTTTAACTTTGAACTTTATATTTAAAGTTTAAACTTTATAAAGGTAAAGTATGTTCCTTGTGTAACTTTAAGACGACGCCTTTATATATATAGAATATTTTTTCTTACTACAAAAGGGTGTGGTTTATGTCCAAGGATTGCAAAATTTCTGAGAATATATCGCGCAGTCATTATTTGGATGCATCATTCGGTAGCTAAGTAGACATGTCGTTGAGAAGCACAAATGTACTACACCGACTGTGTCTGTAAAGATTCTATGTGCAAAAACGTAATAGAGTTACGTCCCTGCTATACTGAAGTTTGTAGGTTTCAGCTCTGGAGTTCCCAGTGAAGACATATTTTTGTATGTTTGCAAACTTTTAAGCACATTTAAGATTAACAGCTACTAATACAAATAAAACAAAAGTTGAAATCTGTAGTACATCTTGACACGAACTCGTGTGCTTACTTATTAAGAATTTTTGCTTATAATAATGACATGAAATAAAGTCATTAGACACATGGGAAAAGTCGCACTACTTTTAAATCTACGATTTGTACGCTGTTTAAGTAGACAGAGTTGCCTTTCATACATCTCTGACACTTAATTCAACAATGACAACTGAAAAAGTTAAGATTTAAAGAAATGATGATACACATCACTATCAAACAAATAATTAACAGAAATAATAATTTTTAGCCATACATTTCCCCCTAAAAGACACAGTTTCCATTCCTAAAACTGACAGGGACTATATTTATAGACAACCAATATACGAGTGACCAAACAGGTCGTTTTTGAAGAAAGAAAAAAATCATTTCTTCTTTTTCTATTAAGTCCTTTGATCTTCTCTTCTGCATTTTCTTACTTTATTATACATGAAATAACACTTTAACTGCATGTTTGAAAATATGAAGTGTGCAACAAACAGAATGCAGGATAAACGTCAATGAGACAGCAACCTAGCGACAAAAATAAGCAAACGACATGTGCACGCTGAATATAGAAAAGGAGATGCGAGTTTCCCTCAATGAGACAGCATCCCAGCGACTACAAATATATATGAATGATATATTTACTTTGCTGATGCTACCACTTGTTTCTTTTTTTTACTTTTCTACTGATAAAAAACTGTCCGCAACGAAAAAGCCGGTAGTGATGAAAGTGGCATTAAACACTAAAAAAGCAATACAATCAATCATGGTTTATTTCAGACGTGTCCTACATCGTTTTATGGTTTGGCAAACAAGAACCTGTTAAACGGATTTTAAATTGACTGAAAGCAATGTTTTGCAACACATACATTTTACTCTCTTCTTGGATAATGACTGATATATTTGTCGCTGGACATGAATCAGCTACATCAAATACAAATATTTCATCAATGCCTTGTAGAATTGATTGATTGGTTGAGAAACATATTGCTAATGTCATTTATATGCTTGACAAGCACTAGTATATGACTAAAAAGTATAAGTAGACTTAAGAGAAGGTAGGAAGGGTTAAGCATGAGATATAGGACCTGCGTTTATAGGTCTTAGTGTCCATATCTATTTAATATGGAGACCTTTAACTTTGAACTTTATATTTAAAGTTTAAACTTTATAAAGGTAAAGTATGTTCCTTGTGTAACTTTAAGACGACGCCTTTATATATATAGAATATTTTTTCTTACTACAAAAGGGTGTGGTTTATGTCCAAGGATTGCAAAATTTCTGAGAATATATCGCGCAGTCATTATTTGGATGCATCATTCGGTAGCTAAGTAGACATGTCGTTGAGAAGCACAAATGTACTACACCGACTGTGTCTGTAAAGATTCTATGTGCAAAAACGTAATAGAGTTACGTCCCTGCTATACTGAAGTTTGTAGGTTTCAGCTCTGGAGTTCCCAGTGAAGACATATTTTTGTATGTTTGCAAACTTTTAAGCACATTTAAGATTAACAGCTACTAATACAAATAAAACAAAAGTTGAAATCTGTAGTACATCTTGACACGAACTCGTGTGCTTACTTATTAAGAATTTTTGCTTATAATAATGACATGAAATAAAGTCATTAGACACATGGGAAAAGTCGCACTACTTTTAAATCTACGATTTGTATGCTGTTTAAGTAGACAGAGTTGCCTTTCATACATCTCTGACACTTAATTCAACAATGACAACTGAAAAAGTTAAGATTTAAAGAAATGATGATACACATCACTATCAAACAAATAATTAACAGAAATAATAATTTTTAGCCATACATTTTCCCCTAAAAGACACAGTTTCCATTCATAAAACTGACAGGGACTATATTTATAGACAACCAATATACGAGTGACCAAACAGGTCGTTTTTGAAGAAAGAAAAAAATCATTTCTTCTTTTTCTATTAAGTCCTTTGATCTTCTCTTCTGCATTTTCTCACTTTATTATACATGAAATAACACTTTAACTGCATGTTTGAAAATATGAAGTGTGCAACAAACAGAATGCAGGATAAACGTCAATGAGACAGCAACCTAGCGACAAAAATAAGCAAACGACATGTGCACGCTGAATATAGAAAAGGAGATGCGAGTTTCCCTTAATGAGACAGCATCCCAGCGACTACAAATATATATGAATGATATATTTACTTTGCTGATGCTACCACTTGTTTCTTTTTTTTTACTTTTATACTGATAAAAAACTGTCCGCAACGAAAAAGCCGGTAGTGATAAAAGTGGCATTAAACACTAAAAAAGCAATACAATCAATCATGGTTTATTTCAGACGTGTCCTACATCGTTTTATGGTTTGGCAAACAAGAACCTGTTAAACGGATTTTAAATTGACTGAAAGCAATGTTTTGCAACACATACATTTTACTCTCTTCTTGGATAATGACTGATATATTTGTCGCTGGACATGAATCAGCTACATCAAATACAAATATTTCATCAATGCCTTGTAGAATTGATTGATTGGTTGAGAAACATATTGCTAATGTCATTTATATGCTTGACAAGCACTAGTATATGACTAAAAAGTATAAGTAGACTTAAGAGAAGGTAGGAAGGGTTAAGCATGAGATATAGGACCTGCGTTTATAGGTCTTAGTGTCCATATCTATTTAATATGGAGACCTTTAACTTTGAACTTTATATTTAAAGTTTAAACTTTATAAAGGTAAAGTATGTTCCTTGTGTAACTTTAAGACGACGCCTTTATATATATAGAATATTTTTTCTTACTACAAAAGGGTGTGGTTTATGTCCAAGGATTGCAAAATTTCTGAGAATATATCGCGCAGTCATTATTTGGATGCATCATTCGGTAGCTAAGTAGACATGTCGTTGAGAAGCACAAATGTACTACACCGACTGTGTCTGTAAAGATTCTATGTGCAAAAACGTAATAGAGTTACGTCCCTGCTATACTGAAGTTTGTAGGTTTCAGCTCTGGAGTTCCCAGTGAAGACATATTTTTGTATGTTTGCAAACTTTTAAGCACATTTAAGATTAACAGCTACTAATACAAATAAAACAAAAGTTGAAATCTGTAGTACATCTTGACACGAACTCGTGTGCTTACTTATTAAGAATTTTTGCTTATAATAATGACATGAAATAAAGTCATTAGACACATGGGAAAAGTCGCACTACTTTTAAATCTACGATTTGTACGCTGTTTAAGTAGACAGAGTTGCCTTTCATACATCTCTGACACTTAATTCAACAATGACAACTGAAAAAGTTAAGATTTAAAGAAATGATGATACACATCACTATCAAACAAATAATTAACAGAAATAATAATTTTTAGCCATACATTTCCCCCTAAAAGACACAGTTTCCATTCCTAAAACTGACAGGGACTATATTTATAGACAACCAATATACGAGTGACCAAACAGGTCGTTTTTGAAGAAAGAAAAAAATCATTTCTTCTTTTTCTATTAAGTCCTTTGATCTTCTCTTCTGCATTTTCTTACTTTATTATACATGAAATAACACTTTAACTGCATGTTTGAAAATATGAAGTGTGCAACAAACAGAATGCAGGATAAACGTCAATGAGACAGCAACCTAGCGACAAAAATAAGCAAACGACATGTGCACGCTGAATATAGAAAAGGAGATGCGAGTTTCCCTCAATGAGACAGCATCCCAGCGACTACAAATATATATGAATGATATATTTACTTTGCTGATGCTACCACTTGTTTCTTTTTTTTACTTTTCTACTGATAAAAAACTGTCCGCAACGAAAAAGCCGGTAGTGATGAAAGTGGCATTAAACACTAAAAAAGCAATACAATCAATCATGGTTTATTTCAGACGTGTCCTACATCGTTTTATGGTTTGGCAAACAAGAACCTGTTGAACGGATTTTAAATTGACTGAAAGCAATGTTTTGCAACACATACATTTTACTCTCTTCTTGGATAATGACTGATATATTTGTCGCTGGACATGAATCAGCTACATCAAATACAAATATTTCATCAATGCCTTGTAGAATTGATTGATTGGTTGAGAAACATATTGCTAATGTCATTTATATGCTTGACAAGCACTAGTATATGACTAAAAAGTATAAGTAGACTTAACAGAAGGTAGGAAGGGTTAAGCATGAGATATAGGACCTGCGTTTATAGGTCTTAGTGTCCATATCTATTTAATATGGAGACCTTTAAGTTTGAACTTTATATTTAAAGTTTAAAGTTTATAAAGGTAAAGTTTGTTCCTTGTGTAACTTTAAGACGACGCCTTTATATATAGAATATTTTTTCTTACTACAAAAGGGTGTGGTTTATGTCCAAGGATTGCAAAATTTCTGAGAATATATCGCGCAGTCATTATTTGGATGCATCATTCGGTAGCTAAGTAGACATGTCGTTGAGAAGCACAAATGTACTACACTGACTGTGTCTGTAAAGATTCTATGTGCAAAAACGTAATAGAGTTACGTCCCTGCTATACTGAAGTCTGTAGGTTTCAGCTCTGGAGTTCCCAGTGAAGACATATTTTTGTATGTTTTCAAACTTTTAAGCACATTTAAGATTAACAGCTACTAATACAAATAAAACAAAAGTTGAAATCTGTAGTACATCTTGACACGAACTCGTGTGCTTACTTATTAAGAATTTTTGCTTATAATAATGACATGAAATAAAGTCATTAGACACATGGGAAAAGTCGCACTACTTTTAAATCTACGATTTGTATGCTGTTTAAGTAGACAGAGTTGCCTTTCATACATCTCTGACACTTAATTCAACAATGACAACTGAAAAAGTTAAGATTTAAAGAAATGATGATACACATCACTATCAAACAAATAATTAACAGAAATAATAATTTTTAGCCATACATTTTCCCCTAAAAGACACAGTTTCCATTCATAAAACTGACAGGGACTATATTTATAGACAACCAATATACGAGTGACCAAACAGGTCGTTTTTGAAGAAAGAAAAAAATCATTTCTTCTTTTTCTATTAAGTCCTTTGATCTTCTCTTCTGCATTTTCTCACTTTATTATACATGAAATAACACTTTAACTGCATGTTTGAAAATATGAAGTGTGCAACAAACAGAATGCAGGATAAACGTCAATGAGACAGCAACCTAGCGACAAAAATAAGCAAACGACATGTGCACGCTGAATATAGAAAAGGAGATGCGAGTTTCCCTTAATGAGACAGCATCCCAGCGACTACAAATATATATGAATGATATATTTACTTTGCTGATGCTACCACTTGTTTCTTTTTTTTTACTTTTATACTGATAAAAAACTGTCCGCAACGAAAAAGCCGGTAGTGATAAAAGTGGCATTAAACACTAAAAAAGCAATACAATCAATCATGGTTTATTTCAGACGTGTCCTACATCGTTTTATGGTTTGGCAAACAAGAACCTGTTAAACGGATTTTAAATTGACTGAAAGCAATGTTTTGCAACACATACATTTTACTCTCTTCTTGGATAATGACTGATATATTTGTCGCTGGACATGAATCAGCTACATCAAATACAAATATTTCATCAATGCCTTGTAGAATTGATTGATTGGTTGAGAAACATATTGCTAATGTCATTTATATGCTTGACAAGCACTAGTATATGACTAAAAAGTATAAGTAGACTTAAGAGAAGGTAGGAAGGGTTAAGCATGAGATATAGGACCTGCGTTTATAGGTCTTAGTGTCCATATCTATTTAATATGGAGACCTTTAACTTTGAACTTTATATTTAAAGTTTAAACTTTATAAAGGTAAAGTATGTTCCTTGTGTAACTTTAAGACGACGCCTTTATATATATAGAATATTTTTTCTTACTACAAAAGGGTGTGGTTTATGTCCAAGGATTGCAAAATTTCTGAGAATATATCGCGCAGTCATTATTTGGATGCATCATTCGGTAGCTAAGTAGACATGTCGTTGAGAAGCACAAATGTACTACACCGACTGTGTCTGTAAAAATTCTATGTGCAAAAACGTAATAGAGTTACGTCCCTGCTATACTGAAGTTTGTAGGTTTCAGCTCTGGAGTTCCCAGTGAAGACATATTTTTGTATGTTTGCAAACTTTTAAGCACATTTAAGATTAACAGCTACTAATACAAATAAAACAAAAGTTGAAATCTGTAGTACATCTTGACACGAACTCGTGTGCTTACTTATTAAGAATTTTTGCTTATAATAATGACATGAAATAAAGTCATTAGACACATGGGAAAAGTCGCACTACTTTTAAATCTACGATTTGTACGCTGTTTAAGTAGACAGAGTTGCCTTTCATACATCTCTGACACTTAATTCAACAATGACAACTGAAAAAGTTAAGATTTAAAGAAATGATGATACACATCACTATCAAACAAATAATTAACAGAAATAATAATTTTTAGCCATACATTTCCCCCTAAAAGACACAGTTTCCATTCCTAAAACTGACAGGGACTATATTTATAGACAACCAATATACGAGTGACCAAACAGGTCGTTTTTGAAGAAAGAAAAAAATCATTTCTTCTTTTTCTATTAAGTCCTTTGATCTTCTCTTCTGCATTTTCTTACTTTATTATACATGAAATAACACTTTAACTGCATGTTTGAAAATATGAAGTGTGCAACAAACAGAATGCAGGATAAACGTCAATGAGACAGCAACCTAGCGACAAAAATAAGCAAACGACATGTGCACGCTGAATATAGAAAAGGAGATGCGAGTTTCCCTCAATGAGACAGCATCCCAGCGACTACAAATATATATGAATGATATATTTACTTTGCTGATGCTACCACTTGTTTCTTTTTTTTACTTTTCTACTGATAAAAAACTGTCCGCAACGAAAAAGCCGGTAGTGATGAAAGTGGCATTAAACACTAAAAAAGCAATACAATCAATCATGGTTTATTTCAGACGTGTCCTACATCGTTTTATGGTTTGGCAAACAAGAACCTGTTGAACGGATTTTAAATTGACTGAAAGCAATGTTTTGCAACACATACATTTTACTCTCTTCTTGGATAATGACTGATATATTTGTCGCTTGACATGAATCAGCTACATCAAATACAAATATTTCATCAATGCCTTGTAGAATTGATTGATTGGTTGAGAAACATATTGCTAATGTCATTTATATGCTTGACAAGCACTAGTATATGACTAAAAAGTATAAGTAGACTTAAGAGAAGGTAGGAGGGGTTAAGCATGAGATATAGGACCTGCGTTTATAGGTCTTAGTGTCCATATCTATTTAATATGGAGACCTTTAACTTTGAACTTTATATTTAAAGTTTAAACTTTATAAAGGTAAAGTATGTTCCTTGTGTAACTTTAAGACGACGCCTTTATATATAGAATATTTTTTCTTACTACAAAAGGGTGTGGTTTATGTCCAAGGATTGCAAAATTTCTGAGAATATATCGCGCAGTCATTATTTGGATGCATCATTCGGTAGCTAAGTAGACATGTCGTTGAGAAGCACAAATGTACTACACTGACTGTGTCTGTAAAGATTCTATGTGCAAAAACGTAATAGAGTTACGTCCCTGCTATACTGAAGTCTGTAGGTTTCAGCTCTGGAGTTACCAGTGAAGACATATTTTTGTATGTTTGCAAACACAGGCACATTTAAGATTAACAGCTACTAATACAAATAAAACAAAAGTTGAAATCTGTAGTACATCTTGACACGAACTCGTGTGCTTACTTATTAAGAATTTTTGCTTATAATAATGACATGAAATAAAGTCATTAGACACATGTGAAAAGTCGCACTACTTTAAAATCTATGATTTGTACGCTGTTTAAGTAGACAGAGTTGACTTTCATACATCTCTGACACTTAATTCAACAATGACAACTGAAAAAGTTAAGATTTAAAGAAATGATGATACACATCACTATCAAACAAATAATTAACAGAAATAATAATTTTTAGCCATACATTTTCCCCTAAAAGACACAGTTTCCATTCATAAAAATGACAGGGACTATATTTATAGACAACCAATATACGAGTGACCAAACAGGTCGTTTTTGAAGAAAGAAAAAAATCATTTCTTCTTTTTCTATTAAGTCCTTTGATCTTCTCTTCTGCATGTTCTTACTTTATTATACATGAAATAACACTTTAACTGCATGTTTGAAAATATGAAGTGTGCAACAAACAGAATGCAGGATAAACGTCAATGAGACAGCAACCTAGCGACAAAAATAAGCAAACGACATGTGCACGCTGAATATAGAAAAGGAGATGCGAGTTTCCCTCAATGAGACAGCATCCCAGCGACTACAAATATATATGAATGATATATTTACTTTGCTGATGCTACCACTTGTTTCTTTTTTTTTACTTTTCTACTGATAAAAAACTGTCCGCAACGAAAAAGCCGGTAGTGATGAAAGTGGCATTAAACACTAAAAAAGCAATACAATCAATCATGGTTTATTTCAGACGTGTCCTACATCGTTTTATGGTTTGGCAAACAAGAACCTGTTGAATGGATTTTAAATTGACTGAAAGCAATGTTTTGCAACACATACATTTTACTCTCTTCTTGGATAATGACTGATATATTTGTCGCTGGACATGAATCAGCTACATCAAATACAAATATTTCATCAATGCCTTGTAGAATTGATTGATTGGTTGAGAAACATATTGCTAATGTCATTTATATGCTTGACAAGCACTAGTATATGACTAAAAAGTATAAGTAGACTTAAGAGAAGGTAGTGTAGAGTACGACGACTATGGTACATGTATTTTATTGTGACGTGTGATAGACATGTATGATATTTTTAATGTATGTTTTAAATTGGTATTGATAAAGCATACTGTTTAATATTCTGTATTTTTCATGAAAGTTATTATGTAGGAAACAGCAACTGTGTGAAATAACTTGTATTTAATATACTACTTGTAATGCTTGTAGTCTGGAACATATGATATTTGAAGCAAATAAGTTTTAATTAACATTTAATAAGTATAGTAAGAACAATTACAATATTATGATTCTTGTAGAAATATTGAATTACTGTCATTTGCATATATTTGATAAACCAGTTGAAGTTCATGTAATAATTTACCAGTTCATAGTAATAATCCACTGAATAATCCAACTGTATGTCTTGTATTTTTGTGAAGATCCAATGGTAGAAACTGTAGTAAATCGTAGTAAATTCCACGCACCTGTGCTTGAATTTTATGAATGAAATGTATTGACATGCGCAGTAAAACCCATGTGTCACTTTGGACGATTGTTCAATAAAAACACTATTTTTACGTGTTGGCAACTGTTTTCACATACTCCTTGTAATTCCTTTTAGTATTTGTAGTCAACGTCTTCAATGTTTTGTAGATGTTAATGCTCACTATCCTTGATATTTAACATTTTGGTCCGCCGGTGACACACATAACTTTTCGCAATGTTGTTTACGTATTGTGACTTCCGGTGGCGCTGTATATATTGTTGTATTTTTAGTTACCATAGAAATTTGTTTAGTACCATGCAAACTTTGTTTATTATATAAAGATTACTTAAATTGTATATTATTGTGATTTTTGTAATTTATTTAAGAATTCGAATATTTGGTTGGACGGCAAGCGCGCGATCCAACAATCCAACAATCCAACATTGATGTAATTTCGACGCTTGGTCGTCAGTTCTGCTTAAACTTTTGGTTCTTACAGTTGGTATTTTTATTTGCTCGTTATTTATTTTAGTTAAAATGGTTTATTTTCCTTAGAAACTTTTAAATTGTAAAGGAAAATAGTAAAGTTAGCGTTTTCGAAGTTTAAAAGGAATATTTCATTTTTAGCGGACTCTTTTAAAGCTAGATTTCTAGTTTATCTTTTAAAGTTAGGATTATTGAAATTGTTCATTGAAGTTCATGTTTACTGTTAACGTTTGTCATTTTGTAATAAATAGGATTAAATAGGAAAACATTTGACAAGTAAGCGATAATTTCCTAAAGGTCTGGAAATTATAATAAACAATACAGTTTATGTATGATATAAGCTGTATTTCATTGTTAGTTATTCAGAAAAGGCTCTGAATATATAACTAATAATAATAAACATGTTTTATGTAACTGGTGAGGTATCAGTTACAACTATATACAAAAATGTCAGAAAGAGGTATTCTGATTAAATTCACTTGTAGTTAGGATTTTCTCTTAGGTAATTTATTTTCTTAGTAAGATAGCAGAACTCAGCCTTTTTATGTATTTTTCTGACACACTAACATATTATCTCTTGAGTGTAGAGATAAGTTAATAAATATCTCTTGAGTTTAGAGATAAGTTAATAAATATCTCTTCAGTGTAGAGATAACTTACTTCATGTATCATACTGAATAGATTCTTGTCATATCATCTTAGTCTATAGTTTAAGTATATTACTAGTTAAAATTGTTGTTTATCTTGAATATAACTGAAAATATATGATTCTTGAAATGAATAAAAGATAGAAACTTATTTACGTGACTTTTAGCAAATGCCTATATTATACTGACCACCTCATATCTTGTCATACTGACTTTGTTATTTACAAACTACTCATATAATTTGAGTAAAAACTCTTGGGTCGAAGCATTTCAAGCCCCTGCCCGCTACAGTAGGAAGGGTTAAGCATGAGATATAGGACCTGCGTTTATAGGTCTTAGTGTCCATATCTATTTAATATGGAGACCTTTAACTTTGAACTTTATATTTAAAGTTTAAACTTTATAAAGGTAAAGTATGTTCCTTGTGTAACTTTAAGACGACGCCTTTATATATAAAATATTTTTTCTTACTACAAAAGGGTGTGGTTTATGTCCAAGGATTGCAAAATTTCTGAGAATATATCGCGCAGTCATTATTTGGATGCATCATTCGGTAGCTAAGTAGACATGTCGTTGAGAAGCACAAATGTACTACACTGACTGTGTCTGTAAAGATTCTATGTGCAAAAACGTAATAGAGTTACGTCCCTGCTATACTGAAGTCTGTAGGTATCAGCTCTGGAGTTCCCAGTGAAGACATATTTTTGTATGTTTGCAAACACAGGCACATTTAAGATTAACAGCTACTAATACAAATAAAACAAAAGTTGAAATCTGTAGTACATCTTGACACGAACTCGTGTGCTTACTTATTAAGAATTTTTGCTTATAATAATGACATGAAATAAAGTCATTAGACACATGGGAAAAGTCGCACTACTTTTAAATCTACGATTTGTACGCTGTTTAAGTAGACAGAGTTGCCTTTCATACATCTCTGACACTTAATTCAACAATGACAACTGAAAAAGTTAAGATTTAAAGAAATGATGATACACATCACTATCAAACAAATAATTAACAGAAATAATAATTTTTAGCCATACATTTTCCCCTAAAAGACACAGTTTCCATTCCTAAAACTGACAGGGACTATATTTATAGACAACCAATATACGAGTGACCAAACAGGTCGTTTTTGAAGAAAGAAAAAATCATTTCTTCTTTTTCTATTAAGTCCTTTGATCTTCTCTTCTGCATTTTCTCACTTTAATTATACATGAAATAACACTTTAACTGCATGTTTGAAAATATGAAGTGTGCAACAAACAGAATGCAGGATAAACGTCAATGAGACAGCAACCTAGCGACAAAAATAAGCAAACGACATGTGCACGCTGAATATAGAAAAGGCGATGCGAGTTTCCCTCAATGAGACAGCATCCCAGCGACTACAAATATATATGAATGATATATTTACTTTGTTTCTTTTTTTTTACTTTTCTACTGATAAAAAATTGTCCGCAACGAAAAAGCCGGTAGTGATGAAAGTGGCATTAAACACTAAAAAAGCAACACAATCAATCATGGTTTATTTCAGACGTGTCCTACATCGTTTTATGGTTTGGCAAACAAGAACCTGTTGAACGGATTTTAAATTGACTGAAAGCAATGTTTTGCAACACATACATTTTACTCTCTTCTTGGATAATGACTGATATATTTGTCGCTGGACATGAATCAGCTACATCAAATACAAATATTTCATCAATGCCTTGTAGAACTGATTGATTGGTTGAGAAACATATTGCTAATGTCATTTATATGATTGACAAGCACTAGTATAAGAATAAGAATAAGAATAAGAATACTTTATTAATTCAATTATGGACCCTTGCGGGTTTTAAATTTCATACAATGATTACAATGATTTGTTATAACAATGAAATAATAAAATGAAATACATGACAATAGAACTCTGAACAGTTATTGCATGCACATGGAATAGAAAGTAATATGGGAGACAATCAATCAATTTCTGTAAGGATTATTCCCCTTTAAACAGATATTGTGTTTTGAGTTGCATACAAATGATATGCAGCCCCAACTGATTAGATATAAGGGTATTTTTCTCCCATGTACACACAGCAACCAATTACTAGATATTTATGTATATAATTATATTTTTTGACAATTGCAGGAATATGATAAGCACCTTAGAGTTTTACTGCAGTTTGTTTATAAGCATTTACATAATAATAGAAGAAATATGCATACACATAGAGAAATGTGCACTTAAATTAAATTTTTGAATTTAAAATATATATATATAGATAAACTAACAGAGATTTAGCCATTAACAGAATTTGTGGATCTCAATTGAAAACTCTGGATAAGAAAAATGCATAACTTTTTCAGTATATGTTGATCTTCAGTGGTCATTAACCATAAAAATTTTGATTTGCAGTCCAAGTTATTGAAATTTTGACAGTGTTCATGAGCTTGTGCAAACAGTGATTCTCTACATTGATTATACAATGGACAGTTAATTAAAAAATGAAACTCATCTTCAATATCATTATGAGAACAAAAATTACAAGTCCTCTGTGACCTTTCTATAGGTTTGTTCTTATGTCGCTCTTTTTCTACTCTTAATTGGTGAGCACTTATGCGAAATTTACATAAAATTTGTCTTGATTGAAAACTTTGAATATCAAGATATTTTTCCATTTGGAAATTACTTTTATGAGCAAAATATGTATCTAGCTTTCCATTAACATTATCTTTATCATTGAACCATGCTTTTAAAAATAATGTCTTTAACTTTTTCATAATAAGTTGTTTTAATCTATTAATTGAATAATCAATACAATATGTTTCTTTCAATTCAAGCTTTTGTAAAATAAATTTAACAGAGGAATACCATGTTATAGTGTTATTTTCATGCATATCTTTGTTACATAAAAACGCTTCTTTCAATAAATTTGAGTTACAATGATGTAATCTATGCAGTTAGCTTATCATAGATAAAACAATATTAAAATATAGGAAATCTACCTAATTCTGATTGTACAGCAACATTTGTACTTTTATTATTTAAGCCTAGAATATGCTTACAGAACTTTAAGTTCATTTTATCAGCAACATTATTCTGGTATATTTTTTCAAGCACATTTGTAGCATCTTTTTTACAGGAAGCAGAGTTGGTTTTAAACATTCCCCATATCTCTGAGCCATACAAAATAATAGGTTTAATGGTATGGTCAAACAGATGTAAATTTGTTTTAATACTAGCATCTGAGCCAGATAAACATCTATTAAGTTTATATGAAGCTTTTAAAGATTTATTAAATAAGTCTTCTTTTGCATAATTAAATAGGCCACTTGACTGGAATATAACTCCAAGGTATTTATATTTGAAAACAGTTTCAATTAATTCACTTTTAAAATAAAATGGTTCTTTTATGTGGCGTCCACTTTTATTAAAGATTAAGACTTTAGTTTTTTTAAAGTTTACATTAAGGCACCAGGTATCACAGTATGATTCAATGCCTTCAAGCGCTTTTGAAGTCCATCTGCAGAATCAGAAAATACAATGACGTCATCTGCATACATAAGACAGTCTATGCGACTAGTGCTGAGTTTTACACTATCAGGACAATTTAGTAAACAGTTAGGTAGATCATTTATGAATAGATTAAAAAGGGCAGGGCTTAAAACATCCCCTTGTCTAACCCCAATATAAGAGTTAAAACATGGACCTAGTTTGTTATCAACTTTTACTCTTAAATTATTAAGTGTATACATGTGTTTAATTAACTGGTAAAATTTTCCCCTAATGTCTGACTTGAGCATTTTGATAAGAATACCTGGGTGTATCACAGTATCAAAAGCTCTTTTAAAGTCAATAAAACAAGCATAAAATTTACTTCCCTTACAGTTAGTATATTTATCAATTAAGCATTTGAGGATAAACATGTGATCTGTTGTCCTTGATTTATTTCTGAAGCCAGCTTGGCAATCAGTCAAAATATTTCTCTCATCTAAATGTTTAGAAAGTCTTGTATTTAACACAACATTAAATAACTTTCCAATACAAGAATTTATAGCTATACCTCTGTAATTTTCAGGGTTATTTATATCTCCTGATTTATGTATAGGTATACAGTATCCTTCACACCATAGCTTTGGATATGTACTATGAGCAAATATTAAATTAAAAAGTTTATTAATGCAGCCTATAAGGGCTGTTTGTCCAGCTTTAATCATGTCGTTTAGTATCAGGTCCAGACCACATGCCTTTCCAGGTTTTAAGTTGGTAATTGCTTTAAATATTTCTTGATTAGTCACTTTATAGTCTAATACATTTGACACGTTCTCTTTTTCTAAATCAACAAGCATGTTATTTAATAGGTTTATTTTTGATTTATTCGTATCAGATAGAGAATTTAAATCTTGGAAGTATTTTGTCCATGAGGAGCTATTTATAGAAGTTTCTGGGGTGTCCCTAGTTTCTTCTGTTTCCCCCTTTAGTTTATTTACAAGGTTCCAGTATTCCTTTGGATTCTTAGTTAGTAGATTATCAAGCTGTTTAAGAATTTTTGATTTAAACTCCTTTCTTTTATATTTTTTTAACTTTTTGAATTCTCTATAATGTTTAAAATAGTTATTTCTAATATTAATATTATATGGATTTTCAGACATATGCTTAGCCTTAATGTTTAATTCTCTCCTTTTATTGTAAAGATCTTGATCATACCATTTTTTCTTATTAATAGTTTTCTTTTTATATTTATTAGATTTGAATTTGAGTGACATTTTTGCTGCTTTAATAATAATATTCTGCAGGTCAGTAGCAGCAGAGTTTATGTTTGATTTATCTTGATAATTGTTAGTTAGAAAAGCATTAATATCAAGTTTACAAGATGGGTGACATAGAGCATCCTGAAATTTTTCTTTTGAGCAGTCGGTCCATTTAAATTTACCTGGAAAATTTTGAGTACTTTCATTCTTATTTATAAAAACAGGACAATATGAGACAAGCAGCATACATGATACCTTACAATGGCAATCTGAAAAACAGGGAATAAAATTTGATACTTTACAATTCAAAGTATGTTGAATCAAATCTTCCGACATAATAATATAATCTACCACACTTGTGCCATTAGGTTTAAAACAAGTAAAATTACCATTTGAATCACCCAACATACGGCCATTCAGTATTCTGAGTTTTAAAGTAATACATAGTTGAAGTAATTGCTTGCCTCTAGCATCAACTTTATTATCACAACTATTCCTTTTCTGTAACCCAATATCATATTCATATTCTTCATCGTCCATTGCAAATGGATCATATGTATCATTTTCTATAAAATCTAATTCTGACCCAGTCCTTGCATTTAAGTCTCCACATAGAACTATGTGACCCCTCTCAGCATAATAATTTGTTATATCTTTTTCTATAGTTTCTAATGGGTCATCATCTGACTGAAATATATAACTAGATGATGCTGGGATAATGTATGCCAAACACAAGAAAATATTTTTGGCGAAATTAAAGAATTTTTTATCCAATTTGACCCATTGATAGTCTAAGCTTGTATTTTTCAATATCTCAACACCAGGTAAAATGGTATTTTTAACAAAAATGCCAAGACCACCAAAATATCTATTGTTTGCTGATTTTGGTCTGCAAACAGGAAAATACTTATATCCTGGAAGGACTATATTTACACCTTTGCCAATATGTGTCTCAGTTAACAGTACTATATCATAAGCTGTTATATCATTTAAGAAATTAGAATCTGTTAATTTATTCAGATTTGCTGAGATGAGGCCACCGATATTCCATGTACAAAATGTTATGTTAGATATAAATGTTCTATTTGTAATACCTTTAATAAGGTTAGTACTTTTATTCTGTACTTTAGTCATTGGAACATATAGAAATGCTACTATTATTTTTTTATTCTAATATTTATATGAAAAAAAAAAAAAAAAAACAAAAAAAACAACAACAACAAAAAAATAATAAACTAGCAAACAAATAAAGTCAAGTGGATAACTACAAGAATTTACAAAATAACAATATGTCAATAAATGTTATTCAGTAAATATGTTTATTTTCTTGGTCGTCTGTAGGGTGGACGGTCTCTATGGTTGGAATTGCCTTGTTCTCTTCCATTATCATGTTTATAAAAACTACTACGCCTTGATTGCTTAATGTCCAATAACGAGTCAATGGTCCATCTAAGATTACTGGCTAGGACAGCAATGCCATCTTTAGATAAGTGATACTGATCCCTTGCTAAGAACTTGGGAACTGGTTTCCCTAAACGTGACAAGTTACCATTATCACAGAGGGTAACAGTATCATCCTCCATATATTCACATTTTAGCATTGCATTGACAAGTTCAACATTAGTTTGGTATTTTTTGTTATCTGCCCTTGGAGTAGCTAATGAAACTACAACTGAAGTGCTGGGCATTGACTCATGAATATGAGAAATTAAGTTTTTCATATGGCTTACACATACTGGTGCAGATTCCTTTAGGTCATTGGTTAGTGAATACAGCACCAGCACATTTGGTGGATCTTTAATCTGGCTTATTGTTTTTTCAGTATCAGCCAATGTCATAGCCTCTCTTTTTTGCAGAGTGTAAGAGCTGGAGAATTTTTCCGGCTGGATGCCTTTTGTGTTAGAGGTGCCTATAAGTAGGACTTATGGATTGTTCTGAGAAGCCTTTGTTTCAGTAGTGGATTTGGAATTTTTAGGTTGAACTTGTGTCCAATTTTCATCTTTGTTATTGTGGATTTCATGATTGTTGTGTTGTTTAAATGAATATATAATTTCATCTTTCTTGTCAAGATCAGTTTTGTGTTTTCGTACATCAGCCTCTAGTGCTTCAATTTGTTGATCTCTCGCTTGTATTCTACTGACCATACTCTCATTGGATTTACGTAAGCTTTCCACTACAATAGAGCTTGAATTTTCAATATCAATCATGCTACCTTTTAAAACGTTGATAACAGATTTTAAACTTTCAATTTCAGTCAAACTTTCATATCTAAGTTGCTGTAGTGTGAATTTCAATTCTGCATTTTCTTTTTCTGTTATAATTAATTTACCACTTAAATCCTGGCTTTTGGAAAAAAACTTGTTGAGTTGATGAGGCATCAGATTTCAAAAGAAGGTCTTTAATCTGTACATATGTATCATTTTGAGTTCTCATTGTGTCATTAACTGCTGTTAAATGTTCATTCAAAGAATGAGCGTGCTGTATATATAACTTTTCTATTGCAATAGTTACTTGATTTTCGAGATCATTAGTTGCGGTCTTCAACATGGATTCAAAGCTTTCACAAGAGTATTCATGTGATTCTTTTACATTTTTTCCCTGTGGGTAGGATGTTTTAGAATTTGAGTCAAGTTTTGCCACATTCATCATATTCGTATCATTTGTATTAATTGCTGACTGAACCACAATATTTGTATTTTCTTTAGCTTCTGGTTTAGCTTCAGGTATTATCTGTTTTAGATCAATTATATTAGAGTTGACATCTATATTATTGTGCCCAAGTAGTGTTTTGGGATCTGTTTCATCATCACTTTCATGATTTATAGTAATTGTATCAATATTGCCAGAAGCACACATATCTGTCGAGACTTTTTGCATAGTATCATGATTATCTTGTAACTGTTGTGATACTATGTGGTGAACTATATCTCTTAAAACTGAGAAATGCTGAGAGGCAAATGTTTTATAATAGTGCCCTTGGACTTGTAATGTTCCAGTTTTAAGAAACAGTGTCAATTTGTACATAAGTGGATTATGTTTGTCCTCTTTGGTGGTAACATCAATGGCAATTGATTTAAGATTTGAAGGTGTCCATTTTACAGGATCATGGGTCCAGTCAATTTGATATTTGTCTTTATTTTCAGGGTGGTCACCAAGATACTCAAAAAAATATACATTTAATGCCTTATTCCAATGTCGGACTCTATCTTGAGTTGTCCGGAAGCCAACCGTTCTGGCCTCTGGCTCATAATAATCTACATCTATCTCTTCAAACTTTAGTAATTTTGCCTTTTTAGCCGCTGGCGTTTTCAGTTTATCAGGAACGCATGCTGCTGGGTATGTTTTGTATATTTCACAGTTATTAAGGTAGTTTGAAAACGTAGATAGGTCTGTTGTTGACATTGTGCATGAGAATATCTTGATTTAATATTTTGTATGGCGTATATTTAGCTTACAGGAAGAAAACAAGTCATTTTTTGCTTTACCAACGAAAAGCGCTGGGTGCCGCCATTACCGGAAGTTACAAATAGGTATGACTAAAAAGTATAAGTAGACTTAAGAGAAGGTAGGAAGGGTTAAGCATGAGATATAGGACCTGCGTTTATAGGTCTTAGTGTCCATATCTATTTAATATGGAGACCTTTAACTTTGAACTTTATATTTAAATTTAAACTTTATAAAGGTAAAGTATGTTCCTTGTGTAACTTTAAGACGACGCCTTTATATATAGAATATTTTTTCTTACTACAAAAGGGTGTGGTTTATGTCCAAGGATTGCAAAATTTCTGAGAATATATCGCGCAGTCATTATTTGGATGCATCATTCGGTAGCTAAGTAGACATGTCGTTGAGAAGCACAAATGTACTACACTGACTGTGTCTGTAAAGATTCTATGTGCAAAAACGTAATAGAGTTACGTCCCTGCTATACTGAAGTCTGTAGGTTTCAGCTCTGGAGTTCCCAGTGAAGACATATTTTTGTATGTTTGCAAACACAGGCACATTTAAGATTAACAGCTACTAATACAAATAAAACAAAAGTTGAAATCTGTAGTACATCTTGACACGAACTCGTGTGCTCACTTATTAAGAATTTTTGCTTATAATAATGACATGAAATAAAGTCATTAGACACATGGGAAAAGTCGCACTACTTTTAAATCTACGATTTGTATGCTGTTTAAGTAGACAGAGTTGCCTTTCATACATCTCTGACACTTAATTCAACAATGACAACTGAAAAAGTTAAGATTTAAAGAAATGATGACACATCACTATCAAACAAATAATTAACAGAAATAATAATTTTTAGCCATACATTTTCCCCTAAAAGACACAGTTTCCATTCATAAAACTGACAGGGACTATATTTATAGACAACCAATATACGAGTGACCAAACAGGTCGTTTTTGAAGAAAGAAAAAAATCATTTCTTCTTTTTCTATTAAGTCCTTTGATCTTCTCTTCTGCATTTTCTCACTTTATTATACATGAAATAACACTTTAACTGCATGTTTGAAAATATGAAGTGTGCAACAAACAGAATGCAGGATAAACGTCAATGAGACAGCAACCTAGCGACAAAAATAAGCAAACGACATGTGCACGCTGAATATAGAAAAGGAGATGCGAGTTTCCCTCAATGAGACAGCATCCCAGCGACTACAAATATATATGAATGATATATTTACTTTGCTGATGCTACCACTTGTTTCTTTTTTTTTACTTTTCTACTGATAAAAAACTGTCCGCAACGAAAAATCCGGTAGTGATGAAAGTGGCATTAAACACTAAAAAAGCAATACAATCAATCATGGTTTATTTCAGACGTGTCCTACATCGTTTTATGGTTTGGCAAACAAGAACCTGTTGAACGGATTTTAAATTGACTGAAAGCAATGTTTTTCAACACATACATTTTACTCTCTTCTTGGATAATGACTGATATATTTGTCGCTGGACATGAATCAGCTACATCAAATACAAATATTTCATCAATGCCTTGTAGAATTGATTGATTGGTTGAGAAACATATTGCTAATGTCATTTATATGCTTGACAAGCACTAGTATATGACTAAAAAGTATAAGTAGACTTAAGAGAAGGTAGGAAGGGTTAAGCATGAGATATAGGACCTGCGTTTATAGGTCTTAGTGTCCATATATATTTAATATGGAGACCTTTAACTTTGAACTTTATATTTAAAGTTTAAACTTTGTAAAGGTAAAGTATGTTCCTTGTGTAACTTTAAGACGACGCCTTTATAGATAGAATATTTTTTCTTACTACAAAAGGGTGTGGTTTATGTCCAAGGATTGCAAAATTTCTGAGAATATATCGCGCAGTCATTATTTGGATGCATCATTCGGTAGCTAAGTAGACATGTCGTTGAGAAGCACAAATGTACTACACTGACTGTGTCTGTAAAGATTCTATGTGCAAAAACGTAATAGAGTTACGTCCCTGCTATACTGAAGTCTGTAGGTTTCAGCTCTGGAGTTCCCAGTGAAGACATATTTTTGTATGTTTGCAAACACAGGCACATTTAAGATTAACAGCTACTAATACAAATAAAACAAAAGTTGAAATCTGTAGTACATCTTGACACGAACTCGTGTGCTTACTTAGTAAGAATTTTTGCTTATAATAATGACATGAAATAAAGTCATTAGACACATGGGAAAAGTCGCACTACTTTTAAATCTACGATTTGTATGCTGTTTAAGTAGACAGAGTTGCCTTTCATACATCTCTGACACTTAATTCAACAATGACAACTGAAAAAGTTAAGATTTAAAGAAATGATGATACACATCACTATCAAACAAATAATTAACAGAAATAATAATTTTTAGCCATACATTTTCCCCTAAAAGACACAGTTTCCATTCATAAAACTGACAGGGACTATATTTATAGACAACCAATATACGAGTGACCAAACAGGTCGTTTTTGAAGAAAGAAAAAAATCATTTCTTCTTTTTCTATTAAGTCCTTTGATCTTCTCTTCTGCATTTTCTCACTTTATTATACATGAAATTACACTTTAACTGCATCTTTGAAAATATGAAGTGTGCAACAAACAGAATGCAGGATAAACGTCAATGAGACAGCAACCTAGCGACAAAAATAAGCAAACGACATGTGCACGCTGAATATAGAAAAGGAGATGCGAGTTTCCCTCAATGAGACAGCATCCCAGCGACTACAAATATATATGAATGATATATTTACTTTGCTGATGCTACCACTTGTTTCTTTTCTTTTTTTACTTTTCTACTGATAAAAAACTGTTCGCAACGAAAAAGCCGGTAGTGTTGAAAGTGGCATTAAACACTAAAAAAGCAATACAATCAATCATGGTTTATTTCAGACGTGTCCTACATCGTTTTATGGTTTGGCAAACAAGAACCTGTTGAACGGATTTTAAATTGACTGAAAGCAATGTTTTGCAACACATACATTTTACTCTCTTCTTGGATAATGACTGATATATTTGTCGCTGGACATGTATCAGCTACATCAAATACAAATATTTCATCAATGCCTTGTAGAATTGATTGATTGGTTGAGAAACATATTGCTAATGTCATTTATATGCTTGACAAGCACTAGTATATGACTAAAAAGTATAAGTAGACTTAAGAGAAGGTAGGAAGGGTTAAGCATGAGATATAGGACCTGCGTTTATAGGTCTTAGTGTCCATATCTATTTAATATGGAGACCTTTAACTTTGAACTTTATATTTAAAGTTTAAACTTTGTAAAGGTAAAGTATGTTCCTTGTGTAACTTTAAGACGACGCCTTTATATATAGAATATTTTTTCTTACTACAAAAGGGTGTGGTTTATGTCCAAGGATTGCAAAATTTCTGAGAATATATCGCGCAGTCATTATTTGGATGCATCATTCGGTAGCTAAGTAGACATGTCGTTGAGAAGCACAAATGTACTACACTGACTGTGTCTGTAAAGATTCTATGTGCAAAAACGTAATAGAGTTACGTCCCTGCTATACTGAAGTCTGTAGGTTTCAGCTCTGGAGTTCCCAGTGAAGACATATTTTTGTATGTTTGCAAACTTTTAAGCACATTTAAGATTAACAGCTACTAATACAAACAAAACAAAAGTTGAAATCTGTAGTACATCTTGACACGAACTCGTGTGCTTACTTATTAAGAATTTTTGCTTATAATAATGACATGAAATAAAGTCATTAGACACATGGGAAAAGTCGCACTACTTTTAAATCTACGATTTGTACGCTGTTTAAGTAGACAGAGTTGCCTTTCATACATCTCTGACACTTAATTCAACAATGACAACTGAAAAAGTTAAGATTTAAAGAAATGATGATACACATCACTATCAAACAAAAAATTAACAGAAATAATAATTTTTAGCCATACATTTTCCACTAAAAGACACAGTTTCCATTCATAAAACTGACAGGGACTATATTTATAGACAACCAATATACGAGTGACCAAACAGGTCGTTTTTGAAGAAAGAAAAAAATCATTTCTTCTTTTTCTATTAAGTCCTTTGATCTTCTCTTCTGCATTTTCTCACTTTATTATACATGAAATAACACTTTAACTGCATGTTTGAAAATATGAAGTGTGCAACAAACAGAATGCAGGATAAACGTCAATGAGACAGCAACCTAGCGACAAAAATAAGCAAACGACATGTGCACGCTGAATATAGAAAAGGAGATGCGAGTTTTCCTCAATGAGACAGCATCCCAGCGACTACAAATATATATGAATGATATATTTACTTTGTTTCTTTTTTTTTACTTTTCTACTGATAAAAAACTGTCCGCAACGAAAAAGCCGATAGTGATGAAAGTGGCATTAAACACTAAAAAAGCAATACAATCAATCATGGTTTATTTCAGACGTGTCCTACATCGTTTTATGGTTTGGCAAACAAGAACCTGTTGAACGGATTTTAAATTGACTGAAAGCAATGTTTTGCAACACATACATTTTACTCTCTTCTTGGATAATGACTGATATATTTGTCGCTGGACATGAATCAGCTACATCAAATACAAATGTTTCATCAATGCCTTGTAGAATTGATTGATTGGATGAGAAACATATTGCTAATGTCATTTATATGCTTGACAAGCACTAGTATATGACTAAAAAGTATAAGTAGACTTAAGAGAAGGTAGGAAGGGTTAAGCATGAGATATAGGACCTGCGTTTATAGGTCTTAGTGTCCATATCTATTTAATATGGAGACCTTTAACTTTGAACTTTATATTTAAAGTTTAAACTTTATAAAGGTAAAGTATGTTCCTTGTGTAACTTTAAGACGACGCCTTTATATATAGAATATTTTTTCTTACTACAAAAGGGTGTGGTTTATGTCCAAGGATTGCAAAATTTCTGAGAATATATCGCGAAGTCATTATTTGGATGCATCATTCGGTAGCTAAGTAGACATGTCGTTGAGAAGCACAAATGTACTACACTGACTGTGTCTGTAAGGATTCTATGTGCAAAAACGTAATAGAGTTACGTCCCTGCTATACTGAAGTCTGTAGGTTTCAGCTCTGGAGTTCCCAGTGAAGGCATATTTTTGTATGTTTGCAAACACAGGCACATTTAAGATTAACAGCTACTAATACAAATAAAACAAAAGTTGAAATATTTAGTACATCTTGACACGAACTCGTGTGCTTACTTATTAAGAATTTTTGCTTATAATAATGACATGAAATAAAGTCATTAGACACATGGGAAAAGTCGCACTACTTTTAAATCTACGATTTGTACGCTGTTTAAATAGACAGAGTTGCCTTTCATACATCTCTGACACTTAATTCAACAATGACAACTGAAAAAGTTAAGATTTAAAGAAATGATGATACACATCACTATCAAACAAATAATTAACAGAAATAATAATTTTTAGCCATACATTTTCCCCTAAAAGACACAGTTTCCATTCATAAAACTGACAGGGACTATATTTATAGACAACCAATATACGAGTGACCAAAGAGGTCGTTTTTGAAGAAAGAAAAAATCATTTCTTCTTTTTCTATTAAGTCCTTTGATCTTCTCTTCTGCATTTTCTCACTTTAATTATACATGAAATAACACTTTAACTGCATGTTTGAAAATATGACGTGTGCAACAAACAGAATGCAGGATAAACGTCAATGAGAAAGCAACCTAGCGACAAAAATAAGCAAACAACATGTGCACGCTGAATATAGAAAAGGAGATGCGAGTTTCCCTCAATGAGACAGCATCCCAGCGACTACAAATATATATGAATGATATATTTACTTTGTTTCTTTTTTTTTACTTTTCTATTGATAAAAAACTGTCCGCAACGGAAAAGCCGGTAGTGATGAAAGTGGCATTAAACACTAAAAAAGCAATACAATCAATCATGGTTTATTTCAGACGTGTCCTACATCGTTTTATGGTTTGACAAACAAGAACCTGTTGAACGGATTTTAAATTGACTGAAAGCAATGTTTTGCAACACATACATTTTACTCTCTTCTTGGATAATGACTGATATATTTGTCGCTGGACATGAATCAGCTACATCAAATACAAATATTTCATCAATGCCTTGTAGAATTGATTGCTTGGTTGAGAAACCTATTGCTAATGTCATTTATATGCTTGACAAGCATTCGTATATGACTAAAAAGTATAAGTAGACTTAATAGAAGGTAGGAAGGTTAAGCATGAGATATAGGACCTGCGTTTATAGGTCTTAGTGTTCATATATATTTAATATGGAGACTTTTAACTTTGAACTTTGTATTTAAAGTTTAAACTTTATAAAGGTAAAGTATGTTCCTTGTGTAACTTTAAGACGACGCCTTTATATATAGAATATTTTTTCTTACTACAAAAGGGTGTGGTTTATGTCCAAGGATTGCAAAATTTCTGAGAATATATCGCGCAGTCATTATTTGGATGCATCATTCGGTAGCTAAGTAAGTAGACATGTCGTTGAGAAGCACAAATGTACTACACTGACTGTGTCTGTAAAGATTCTATGTGCAAAAACGTAATAGAGTTACGTCCCTGCTATACTGAAGTCTGTAGGTTTCAGCTCTGGAGTTCCCAGTGAAGACATATTTTTGTATGTTTGCAAACACAGGCACATTTAAGATTAACAGCTAATAATAAAAATAAAACAAAAGTTGAAATCTGTAGTACATCTTGACACGAACTCGTGTGCTTACTTATTAAGAATTTTTGCTTATAATAATGACATGAAATAAAGTCATACACATGGGAAAAGTCGCACTACTTTAAAATCTACGATTTGTACGCTGTTTAAGTAGACAGAGTTGCCTTTCATACATCTCTGACACTTAATTCAACAATGACAACTGAAAAAGTTAAGATTTAAAGAAATGATGATACACATCACTATCAAACAAATAATTAACATAACTAATAATTTTTAGCCATACATTTTCCCCTAAAAGACACAGTTTCCATTCATAAAACTGACAGGGACTCTATTTATAGACAACCAATATACGAGTGACCAAACAGATTGTTTTTGAAGAAAGAAAAAAATCATTTCTTCTTTTTCTATTAAGTCCTTGATCTTCTCTTCTGCATTTTCTCACTTTATTATACATGAAATAACACTTTAACTGCATGTTTGAAAATATGTAGTGTGCAACAAACAGAATGCAGGATAAACGTCTTTGAGACAGCAACCTAGCGACAAAAATAAGCAGACGACATGTGCACGCTGAATATAGAAAAGGAGATGCGAGTTTCCCTTAATGAGACAGCATCCTAGCGACTTCAAATATATATGAATGATATATTTCCTTTGCTGATGCTACCACTTGTTTCTTTTTTTTTTTACTTTTCTACTGATAAAAAACTGTCCGCAACGAAAAAGCCGGTAGTGATGAAAGTGGCATTAAACACTAAAAAAGCAATACAATCAATCATGGTTTATTTCAGACGTGTCCTACATCGTTTTATGGTTTGGCAAACAAGAACCTGTTGAACGGATTTTAAATTGACTGAAAGCAATGTTTTGCAACACATACATTTTACTCTCTTCTTGGATAATGACTGCTATATTTGTCGCTGAACATGAATCAGCTACATCAAATACAAATATTTCATCAATGCCTTGTAGAATTGATTGCTTGGTTGAGAAACATATTGCTAATGTCATTTATATGCTTGACAAGCATTCGTATATGACTAAAAAGTATAAGTAGACTTAAGAGAAGGTAGGAAGGGTTAAGCATGAGATATAGGACCTGCGTTTATAGGTCTTGGTGTTCATATATATTTAATATAGAGACTTTTAACTTTGAACTTTGTATTTAAAGTTTAAACTTTATAAAGGTAAAGTATGTTCCTTGTGTAACTTTAAGACGACGCCTTTATATATAGAATATTTTTTCTTACTACAAAAGGGTGTGGTTTATGTCCAAGGATTGCAAGATTTCTGATAATATATCGCGCAGTCATTATTTGGATGCATCATTCGGTAGCTAAGTAAGTAGACATGTCGTTGAGAAGCACAAATGTACTACACTGACTGTGTCTGTAAAGATTCTATGTGCAAAATCGTAATAGAGTTACGTCCCTGCTATACTGAAGTCTGTAGGTTTCAGCTCTGGAGTTCCCAGTGAAGACATATTTTTGTATGTTTGCAAACACAGGCACATTTAAGATTAACCGCTAATAATAAAAATAAAACAAAAGTTGAAATCTGTAGTACATCTTGACACGAACTCGTGTGCTTACTTATTAAGAATTTTTGCTTATAATAATGACATGAAATAAAGTCATACACATGGGAAAAGTCGCACTACTTTAAAATCTAGGATTTGTACGCTGTTTAAGTAGACAGAGTTGCCTTTCATACATCTCTGACACTTAATTCAACAATGACAACTGAAAAAGTTAAGATTTAAAGAAATGATGATACACATCACTATCAAACAAATAATTAACATAACTAATAATTTTTAGCCATACATTTTCCCCTAAAAGACACAGCTTCCATTCATAAAACTGACAGGGACTCTATTTATAGACAACCAATATACGAGTGACCAAACAGATTGTTTTTGAAGAAAGAAAAAAATCATTTCTTCTTTTTCTATTAAGTCCTTGATCTTCTCTTCTGCATTTTCTCACTTTATTATACATGAAATAACACTTTAACTGCATGTTTGAAAATATGAAGTGTGCAACAAACATTATGCAGGATAAACGTCAATGAGACAGCAACCTAGCGACAAAAATAAGCAGACGACATGTGCACGCTGAATATAGAAAGGGAGATGCGAGTTTCCCTTAATGAGACAGCATCCCAGCGACTACAAATATATATGAATGATATATTCACTTTGCTGATGCTACCACTTGTTTCTTTTTTTTTTTACTTTTCTACTGATAAAAAACTGTCCGCAACGAAAAAGCCGGTAGTGATGAAAGTGGCATTAAACACTAAAAAAGCAATACAATCAATCATGGTTTATTTCAGACGTGTCCTACATCGTTTTATGGTTTGGCAAACAAGAACCTGTTGAACGGATTTTAAATTGACTGAAAGCAATGTTTTGCAACACATACATTTTACTCTCTTCTTGGATAATGACTGCTATATTTGTCGCTGGACATGAATCAGCTACATCAAATACAAATATTTCATCAATGCCTTGTAGAATTGATTGCTTGGTTGAGAAACATATTGCTAATGTCATTTATATGCTTGACAAGCATTCGTATATGACTAAAAAGTATAAGTAGACTTAAGAGAAGGTAGGAAGGGTTAAGCATGAGATATAGGACCTGCGTTTATAGGTCTTAGTGTCCATATCTATTTAATATGGAGATTTTTAACTTTGAACTTTGTATTTAAAGTTTAAACTTTATAAAGGTAAAGTATGTTCCTTGTGTAACTTTAAGACGACGCCTTTATATATAGAATATTTTTTCTTACTACAAAAGGGTGTGGTTTATGTCCAAGGATTGCAAAATTTCTGAGAATATATCGCGCAGTCATTATTTGGATGCATCATTCGGTAGCTAAGTAGACATGTCGTTGAGAAGCACAAATGTACTACACTGACTGTGTCTGTAAAGATTCTATGTGCAAAAACGTAATAGAGTTACGTCCCTGCTATACTGAAGTCTGTAGGTTTCAGCTCTGGAGTTCCCAGTGAAGACATATTTTTGTATGTTTGCAAACACAGGCACATTTAAGATTAACAGCTACTAATACAAATAAAACAAAAGTTGAAATCTGTAGTACATCTTGACACGAACTCGTGTGCTTACTTATTAAGAATTTTTGTTTATAATAATGACATGAAATAAAGTCATTAGACACATGGGAAAAGTTGCACTACTTTAAAATCTAGGATTTGTACGCTGTTTAAGTAGACAGAGTTGCCTTTCATACATCTCTGACACTTAATTCAACAATGACAACTGAAAAAGTTAAGATTTAAAGAAATGATGATACACATCACTATCAAACAAATAATTAACAGAAATAATAATTTTTAGCCATACATTTCCCCCTAAAAGACACAGTTTCCATTCATAAAACTGACAGGTACTATATTTATAGACAACCAATATACGAGTGACCAAACAGGTCGTTTTTGAAGAAAGAAAAAAATCATTTCTTCTTTTTCTATTAAGTCCTTTGATCTTCTCTTCTGCATTTTCTTACTTTATTATACATGAAATAACACTTTAACTGCATGTTTGAAAATATGAAGTGTGCAACAAACAGAATGCAGGATAAACGTCAATGAGACAGCAACCTAGCGACAAAAATAAGCAAACGACATGTGCACGCTGAATATAGAAAAGGAGATGCGAGTTTCCCTCAATGAGACAGCATCCCAGCGACTACAAATATATATGAATGATACATTTACTTTGCTGATGCTACCACTTGTTTCTTTTTTTTTTACTTTTCTACTGATAAAAAACTGTCCGCAACGAAAAAGCCGGTAGTGATGAAAGTGGCATTAAACACTAATAAAGCAATACAATCAATCATGGTTTATTTCAGACGTGTCCTACATCGTTTTATGGTTTGGCAAACAAGAACCTGTTGAACGGATTTTAAATTGACTGAAAGCAATGTTTTGCAACACATACATTTTACTCTCTTCTTGGATAATGACTGATATATTTGTCGCTGGACATGAATCAGCTACATCAAATACAAATATTTCATCAATGCCTTGTAGAATTGATTGATTGGTTGAGAAACATATTGCTAATGTCATTTATATGCTTGACAAACACTAGTATATGACTAAAAAGTATAAGTAGACTTAAGAGAAGGTAGGAAGGGTTAAGCATGAGATATAGGACCTGCGTTTATAGGTCTTAGTGTCCATATCTATTTAATATGGAGACCTTTAACTTTGAACTTTATGTTTAAAGTTTAAACTTTATAAAGGTAAAGTATGTTCCTTTTGTAACTTTAAGACGACACCTTTATATATAGAATATTTTTTCTTACTACAAAAGGATGTGGTTTATGTCCAAGGATTGCAAAATTTCTGAGAATATATCGCGCAGTCATTATTTGGATGCATCATTCGGTAGCTAAGTAGACATGTCGTTGAGAAGCACAAATGTACTACACTGACTGTGTCTGTAAAGATTCTATGTGCAAAAACGTAATAGAGTTACGTCCCTGCTATACTGAAGTCTGTAGGTTTCAGCTCTGGAGTTCCCAGTGAAGACATATTTTTGTATGTTTGCAAACACAGGCACATTTAAGATTAACAGCTACTAATACAAATAAAACAAAAGTTGAAATCTGTAGTACATCTTGACACGAACTCGTGTGCTTACTTATTAAGAATTTTTGCTTATAATAATGACATGAAATAAAGTCATTAGACACATGGGAAAAGTCGCACTACTTTTAAATCTACGATTTGTATGCTGTTTAAGTAGACAGGGTTGCCTTTCATACATCTCTGACACTTAATTCAACAATGACAACTGAAAAAGTTAAGATTTAAAGAAATGATGATACACATCACTATCAAACAAATAATTAACAGAAATAATAATTTTTAGCCATACATTTTCCCCTAAAAGACAAAGTTTCCATTCCTAAAACTGACAGGGACTATATTTATAGACAACCAATATACGAGTGACCAAACAGGTCGTTTTTGAAGAAAGAAAAAAATCATTTCTTCTTTTTCTATTAAGTCCTTTGATCTTCTCTTCTGCATTTTCTTACTTTATTATACATGAAATAACACTTTAACTGCATGTTTGAAAATATGAAGTGTGCAACAAACAGAATGCAGGATAAACGTCAATGAGACAGCAACCTAGCAACAAAAATAAGCAAACGACATGTGCACGCTGAATATAGAAAAGGAGATGCGAGTTTCCCTCAATGAGACAGCATCCAAGCGACTACAAATATATATGAATGATATATTTACTTTGCTGATGCTACCACTTGTTTCTTTTTTTTTACTTTTCTACTGATAAAAAACTGTCCGCAACGAAAAAGCCGGTAGTGATGAAAGTGGCATTAAACACTAAAAAAGCAATACAATCAATCATGGTTTATTTCAGACGTGTCCTACATCGTTTTATGGTTTGGCAAACAAGAACCTGTTGAACGGATTTTAAATTGACTGAAAGCAATGTTTTGCAACACATACATTTTACTCTCTTCTTGGATAATGACTGATATATTTGTCGCTGGACATGAATCAGCTACATCAAATACAAATATTTCATCAATGCCTTGTAGAATTGATTGATTGGTTGAGAAACATATTGCTAATGTCATTTATATGCTTGACAAGCACTAGTATATGACTAAAAAGTATAAGTAGACTTAAGAGAAGGTAGGAAGGGTTAAGCATGAGATATAGGACCTGCGTTTATAGGTCTTTGTGTCCATATCTATTTAATATGGAGACCTTTAACTTTGAACTTTATATTTAAAGTTTAAACTTTATAAAGGTAAAGTATGTTCCTTGTGTAACTTTAAGACGACGCTATTATATATAGAATATTTTTTCTTACTACAAAAGGGTGTGGTTTATGTCCAAGGATTGCAAAATTTCTGAGAATATATCGCGCAGTCATTATTTGGATGCATCATTCGGTAGCTAAGTAGACATGTCGTTGAGAAGCACAAATGTACTACACTGACTGTGTCTGTAAAGATTCTATGTGCAAAAACGTAATAGAGTTACGTCCCTGCTATACTGAAGTCTGTAGGTTTCAGCTCTGGAGTTCCCAGTGAAGACATATTTTTGTATGTTTGCAAACACAGGCACATTTAAGATTAACAGCTACTAATACAAATAAAACAAAAGTTGAAATCTGTAGTACATCTTGAAACGAACTCGTGTGCTTACTTATTAAGAATTTTTGCTTATAATAATGACATGAAATAAAGTCATTAGACACACGGGAAAAGTCGCACTCCTTTTAAATCTACGATTTGTATGCTGTTTAAGTAGACAGAGTTGCCTTTCATACATCTCTGACACTTAATTCAACAATGACAACTGAAAAAGTTAAGATTTAAAGAAATGATGATACACATCACTATCAAACAAATAATTAACAGAAATAATAATTTTTAACCATACATTTTCCCCTAAAAGACACAGTTTCCATTCCTAAAACTGACAGGGACTATATTTATAGACAACCAATATACCAGTGACTAAACAGGTCGTTTTTGAAGAAAGAAAAAAATCATTTCTTCTTTTTCTATTAAGTCCTTTGATCTTCTCTTCTGCATTTTCTCACTTTATTACACATGAAATAACACTTTAACTGCATGTTTGAAAATATGAAGTGTGCAACAAACAGAATGCAGGATAAATGTCAATGAGACAGCAACCTAGCGACAAAAATAAGCAAACGACATGTGCACGCTGAATATAGAAAAGGAGATGCGAGTTTCCCTCAATGAGACAGCATCCCAGCGACTACAAATATATATGAATGATATATTTACTTTGCTGATGCTACCACTTGTTTCTTTTTTTTTTACTTTTCTACTGATAAAAAACTGTCCGCAACGAAAAAGCCGGTAGTGATGAAAGTGGCATTAAACACTAATAAAGCAATACAATCAATCATGGTTTATTTCAGACGTGTCCTACATCGTTTTATGGTTTGGCAAACAAGAACCTGTTGAACGGATTTTAAATTGACTGAAAGCAATGTTTTGCAACACATACATTTTACTCTCTTCTTGGATAATGACTGATATATTTGTCGCTGGACATGAATCAGCTACATCAAATACAAATATTTCATCAATGCCTTGTAGAATTGATTGATTGGTTGAGAAACATATTGCTAATGTCATTTATATGCTTGACAAGCACTAGTATATGACTAAAAAGTATAAGTAGACTTAAGAGAAGGTAGGAAGGGTTAAGCATGAGATATAGGACCTGCGTTTATAGGTCTTAGTGTCCATATCTATTTAATATGGAGACCTTTAACTTTGAACTTTATGTTTAAAGTTTAAACTTTATAAAGGTAAAGTATGTTCCTTATGTAACTTTAAGACGACGCCTTTATATATAGAATATTTTTTCTTACTACGAAAGGATGTGGTTTATGTCCAAGGATTGCAAAATTTCTGAGAATATATCGCGCAGTCATTATTTGGATGCATCATTCGGTAGCTAAGTAGACATGTCGTTGAGAAGCACAAATGTACTACACTGACTGTGTCTGTAAAGATTCTATGTGCAAAAACGTAATAGAGTTACGTCCCTGCTATACTGAAGTCTGTAGGTTTCAGCTCTGGAGTTCCCAGTGAAGACATGTTTTTGTATGTTTGCAAACACAGGCACATTTAAGATTAACAGCTACTAATACAAATAAAACAAAAGTTGAAATCTGTAGTACATCTTGACACGAACTCGTGTGCTTACTTATTAAGAATTTTTGCTTATAATAATGACATGAAATAAAGTCATTAGACACATGGGAAAAGTCGCACTACTTTTAAATCTACGATTTGTATGCTGTTTAAGTAGACAGAGTTGCCTTTCATACATCTCTGACACTTAATTCAACAATGACAACTGAAAAAGTTAAGATTTAAAGAAATGATGATACACATCACTATCAAACAAATAATTAACAGAAATAATAATTTTTAACCATACATTTTCCCCTAAAAGACACAGTTTCCATTCCTAAAACTGACAGGGACTATATTTATAGACAACCAATATACCAGTGACTAAACAGGTCGTTTTTGAAGAAAGAAAAAAATCATTTCTTCTTTTTCTATTAAGTCCTTTGATCTTCTCTTCTGCATTTTCTCACTTTATTACACATGAAATAACACTTTAACTGCATGTTTGAAAATATGAAGTGTGCAACAAACAGAATGCAGGATAAATGTCAATGAGACAGCAACCTAGCGACAAAAATAAGCAAACGACATGTGCACGCTGAATATAGAAAAGGAGATGCGAGTTTCCCTCAATGAGACAGCATCCCAGCGACTACAAATATATATGAATGATATATTTACTTTGCTGATGCTACCACTTGTTTCTTTTTTTTTTACTTTTCTACTGATAAAAAACTGTCCGCAACGAAAAAGCCGGTAGTGATGAAAGTGGCATTAAACACTAATAAAGCAATACAATCAATCATGGTTTATTTCAGACGTGTCCTACATCGTTTTATGGTTTGGCAAACAAGAACCTGTTGAACGGATTTTAAATTGACTGAAAGCAATGTTTTGCAACACATACATTTTACTCTCTTCTTGGATAATGACTGATATATTTGTCGCTGGACATGAATCAGCTACATCAAATACAAATATTTCATCAATGCCTTGTAGAATTGATTGATTGGTTGAGAAACATATTGCTAATGTCATTTATATGCTTGACAAGCACTAGTATATGACTAAAAAGTATAAGTAGACTTAAGAGAAGGTAGGAAGGGTTAAGCATGAGATATAGGACCTGCGTTTATAGGTCTTAGTGTCCATATCTATTTAATATGGAGACCTTTAACTTTGAACTTTATGTTTAAAGTTTAAACTTTATAAAGGTAAAGTATGTTCCTTATGTAACTTTAAGACGACGCCTTTATATATAGAATATTTTTTCTTACTACGAAAGGATGTGGTTTATGTCCAAGGATTGCAAAATTTCTGAGAATATATCGCGCAGTCATTATTTGGATGCATCATTCGGTAGCTAAGTAGACATGTCGTTGAGAAGCACAAATGTACTACACTGACTGTGTCTGTAAAGATTCTATGTGCAAAAACGTAATAGAGTTACGTCCCTGCTATACTGAAGTCTGTAGGTTTCAGCTCTGGAGTTCCCAGTGAAGACATGTTTTTGTATGTTTGCAAACACAGGCACATTTAAGATTAACAGCTACTAATACAAATAAAACAAAAGTTGAAATCTGTAGTACATCTTGACACGAACTCGTGTGCTTACTTATTAAGAATTTTTGCTTATAATAATGACATGAAATAAAGTCATTAGACACATGGGAAAAGTCGCACTACTTTTAAATCTACGATTTTTATGCTGTTTAAGTAGACAGAGTTGCCTTTCATACATCTCTGACACTTAATTAAACTATGACAACTGAAAAAGTTAAGATTTAAAGAAATGATGATACACATCACTATCAAACAAATAATTAACAGAAATAATAATTTTTAGCCATACATTTTCCCCTAAAAGACACAGTTTCCATTCCTAAAACTGACAGGGACTATATTTATAGACAACCAATATACGAGTGACCAAACAGGTCGTTTTTGAAGAAAGAAAAAAATCATTTCTTCTTTTTCTATTAAGTCCTTTGATCTTCTCTTCTGCATTTTCTCACTTTATTATACATGAAATAACACTTTAACTGCATGTTTGAAAATATGAAGTGTGCGACAAACAGAATGCAGGATAAATGTCAATGAGACAGCAACCTAGCGACAAAAATAAGCAAACGACATGTGCACGCTGAATATAGAAAAGGAGATGCGAGTTTCCCTCAATGAGACAGCATCCCAGCGACTACAAATATATATGAATGATATATTTACTTTGCTGATGCTACCACTTGTTTCTTTTTTTTTTACTTTTCTACTGATAAAAAACTGTCCGCAACGAAAAAGCCGGTAGTGATGAAAGTGGCATTAAACACTAATAAAGCAATACAATCAATCATGGTTTATTTCAGACGTGTCCTACATCGTTTTATGGTTTGGCAAACAAGAACCTGTTGAACGGATTTTAAATTGACTGAAAGCAATGTTTTGCAACACATACATTTTACTCTCTTCTTGGATAATGACTGATATATTTGTCGCTGGACATGAATCAGCTACATCAAATACAAATATTTCATCAATGCCTTGTAGAATTGATTGATTGGTTGAGAAACATATTGCTAATGTCATTTATATGCTTGACAAGCACTAGTATATGACTAAAAAGTATAAGTAGACTTAAGAGAAGGTAGGAAGGGTTAAGCATGAGAAATAGGACCTGCGTTTATAGGTCTTAGTGTCCATATCTATTTAATATGGAGACCTTTAACTTTGAACTTTATATTTAAAGTTTAAACTTTATTAAGGTAAAGTTTGTTCCTTGTGTAACTTTAAGACGACGCCTTTATATATAGAATATTTTTTCTTACTACAAAAGGGTGTGGTTTATGTCCAAGGATTGCAAAATTTCTGAGAATATATCGCGCAGTCATTATTTGGATGCATCATTCGGTAGCTAAGTAGACATGTCGTTGAGAAGCACAAATGTACTACACTGACTGTGTCTGTAAAGATTCTATGTGCAAAAACGTAATAGAGTTACGTCCCTGCTATACTGAAGTCTGTAGGTTTCAGCTCTGGAGTTCCCAGTGAAGACATATTTTTGTATGTTTGCAAACACAGGCACATTTAAGATTAACAGCTACTAATACAAATAAAACAAAAGTTGAAATCTGTAGTACATCTTGACACGAACTCGTGTGCTTACTTATTAAGAATTTTTGCTTATAATAATGACATGAAATAAAGTCATTAGACACATGGGAAAAGTCGCACTACTTTTAAATCTACGATTTGTATGCTGTTTAAGTAGACAGAGTTGCCTTTCATACATCTCTGACACTTAATTCAACAATGACAACTGAAAAAGTTAAGATTTAAAGAAATGATGATACACATCACTATCAAACAAATAATTAACAGAAATAATAATTTTTAGCCATACATTTTCCCCTAAAAGACACAGTTTCCATTCCTAAAACTGACAGGGACTATTAGGCGAGCGCCGATTTGAGAAAAAGCCTGTCGTTAAGGTTTTTAATGCACCTATCTAACACATAGCTAATTTTGGTATCAATTGAAAGAAAAACTTCTAGACCATACGATTTGGGTGGTCGTCAAAGTTCCCGATGGTCACGTTTCTTGCAAATCTCACGAGAACATAGACATGTCGAAATACTATGGATTATACGGTGACATTAAACATTGAATATATCGGCATTGTTGTAAATATATTATTCATTTTTATCTAAGATAGCATTTACTACATTCTAAAAAGGCATCGAATCCAAAAAAAAAGAAGATTTTATGAAAAATTAGTTAATTCAGAGGCATCTGTCAGATCAACCCTAAAATGTGAAAAAAATATCATATTTTCTAAGATTGTCAGTGTCAATGACTTATTAAAACTCTCAGATGTTTTGTTTTTATAAATTTCATATAACTTGAAAAGATTGCGACACATTTCGAAGCTCAATGATGGATAATAAATGTTTGACGACTTCTCTAAAATCATGGATGAGTGTCCTAGTCTTGTGAAAAGTGCGCCACCTCCATCGAAGCGAGGTCGCATGTCCATAAATTGGTAACGCTGTATAATATGTCAAAATATTACATAAGAGACTCTCAGTATGCCAACTGATAGAGGTTTTACAACCTTAATGAATGCTGTACGGCAAAGACAAGATGATGTGTTTAGGTTGTTTGTGAGTGAGGTTGATAGATAAGAGGCATTGTTGGTTTAACAAGAAAGAAGGCTTTGTTGATAACATGGAATCTTACAAGGCATGTGTTTAGTCAGATAACATCGGCAATGATAGCACGTGCGTGTCTTGTATAGGTTGATGACCAATGTCACGATGAAGCAAAACCAGCTGCAATGAAAAAGGGATGGAAAACATGTACAAGATCTAATTGTTTATATAACAGAAAATATGACAAATCCATTTGACGTTGATAATCACCCCCGTCAGCTTATTAACATTTCAACTGGTCTCCATGCAAGTCGCGACATTGAAGAGTCACTGTTAAAATAAGTTGAAACTGGACGAACTAGAAGGAAGATATTTGTTGAGTCATCTCTATCAACAGACAAGGCAGGTAGCTTTTACCATCCCATCCAAAGATCAGGACTGAAGACCTTTTAAGATATGAACCCCTAAGTACAACTAAAATGCAAATCTGGGCAAGTTGTAAAAGGTCATTTGAATCCCGAGTTTGTGTTTAGACGTGCACTATCTCTAACTAAATGTAGAGGTGACGTATCTGTGAAAACTGTTTTGTCCTATCCAATTTGTCCCATTCCGACTGCAATATTTCATGACGATGGAACTATGAGAAAGACGAATAAGTCTGATCTTGCTCATGAATAGGAAAATTTAGTAGGATCAGTCCCTTAAATTCCCCCATTCGACCACAGTGCTACCGTACTAATAAGAGTTGGAATGAGCTTAAAAGGATGTCTACATTTGGAGACTTAGCCAAATCTTACATTATGCAGGTATAATCATGCTTCTAAATTCATACACAAGGTTGTTGATGTCTTCGATCACTATGACACTGAACATTCCATAAAATCTAGAGCGACATAGACGATCGGCAACAACAACTACGCAAAAGGTTTATCATTATCGCTGAAGGCCGAACTGTTCCAGACTGGAATATTTTTTTCTAATAAACAGCAAAAACAAGCAAGCTTTAATTACTTTCCTTGGTAATTATCTGAGCAGCAATTTGTCTGATATGTTCCAGGAGGAAAATAAATGTTTAGTTCTTGCCGGTGCATTTTCCAATTCAGATATATAGTGCGACAACTCTCTAATGAGCATGTAATCGATCTCCCAGACCTTTTCTTTTAGCACGAAGAAGCAGACACAAGAATCTTGCTTCATGTTATACACTTTGATAAAATCTTTCAGCTGTTGAATATAAGGGGACGAGTCATAGTCAAGTGTTCCGTTACAAATGTGCTTGTGCTCTGTGTTCATTATTTCAAGGTTCTTAATTGTGTCGACTGAACAAATGTGCTTTTTGACGGGGTCAGCTAATTCTCTTAGGGACTGTAGAAGGTACATACCAATCCGTGAGTTAAGTAAATCTCTTTCACCTTTACTAGCTAACATTCTCCCTGCAGTTCATGCTTTAACTGGTTGTGATACCACTTCCGCTATATTTGGGTTTGGCAAAAAGACTGTATTCAAGTTGATAAGAAAATCTCCAAGTAAGTTTACAAATCTCCAAAACTTTGACAAGATTGATTTTTCCACATCGTTGTCAGCAGCCAGAGAGCTTATTTCAAGCTTTTATGACCCAAAAGACATGAAAGACAAATTCGCTTCATCACATGTTGACTTAAACAAGTTACGTGTGAAACTTGCAACATGCAAAGACACAAGTTTGTTGCGATTGAAACCAAGCAAACCTGCACTCAAAGAACATGTTTTGCGGTCATGTCTTCAAACGAATATTTGGATGTCCTCACATCTCGATCACCCAAATCCTTTGTTTCCTTATGGATACGGATGGAAAAAGAGTTCACATGGCCCGGATCCAGTCTACTTTTAGGCATGCTGACGTTCGATTTCCTGCAAGATTTAAGTTCTTGTAATGGGAAATATATATGTAGCAGATGTCTTGCACTGAGCTTTGTCCATGTCAGGGTAGTGATACCTGCCAACTTATATATTCTAAAGAGGACATTGACCTTGAAGATCAAATGAATGACGATGATGAAGATAAAAACGATACCATTGACTAATAGCGAAAGAGCATTTGAGCAAAGGGGCAACATAGAGTTTAATTTGCCTCACTGTTATCCTATGTTAATATGTATATGATTATTAATTTTGTGTTTTTGTTATAACTATACCAGCTGAAATAAATGGTTGTGTACTTAAGTTCCGTATGCGATGATAGTGGTAGTTAAAACAATTAAAAACAAAATTTTAAAAAATTTAAAAAAAAACACCTTGCTGGTGATCTTCGACCTAGACGTGGTTGGCAGGCTTAAGACAATTAAACCATAATATATTTATAACTGTCGAGCTAACAAGAGACCAAAATAACATATATTTTTAACTGTGCTGTAAACATGGTAAATATGCGTTTTTAAGCAGTTTTACGATGTTTTAATATAGTTTGATCAATATTTTGTCGGTATAAAAAGCATGCTAGGGGAGACATTAGAACTTAAAAACTAGTTATATATGTTATTAATATAAAACCAATAAAACTTGTGTGTTTTCGATGCAAAATTAAATATTACCGAGCGTTTTGCGTCAATACCCGTAAAAATTATGATTTTCACAAAAATACGAGATTTTTTCATTTTAAACACTTTTTTTTGGAAATTTTATTTCAGAAACAAAAATTAGATAGACTTAAGTTTATCAAATGACATATTATATTGCAGATGAATTTGTTTTTAAACTTCATTTTTCGAACAATATCGTCAAATTATTACAAATATTTTTCCCCCTTTTTTGTCGTTTTTAGAAAAATGTGACCATTTTCCAATTTGACGACCAGGCAATTCTGAATGTACAATAAAATACCTTTCAAATGATATATCATATAGCCGTGTGTTAGGTAGGTGCATTAAAAACCTCCGAATACTTGTTTTGGCGCTCGCCTATATATTTATAGACAACCAATATACGAGTGACCAAACAGGTCGTTTTTGAAGAAAGAAAAAAATCATTTCTTCTTTTTCTATTAAGTCCTTTGATCTTCTCTTCTGCATTTTCTTACTTTATTATACATGAAATAACACTTTAACTGCATGTTTGAAAATATGAAGTGTGCAACAAACAGAATGCAGGATAAACGTCAATGAGACAGCAACCTAGCGACAAAAATAAGCAAACGACATGTGCACGCTGAATATAGAAAAGGAGATGCGAGTTTCCCTCAATGAGACAGCATCCCAGCGACTACAAATATATATGAATGATATATTTACTTTGCTGATGCTACGACTTGTTTCTTTTTTTTTACTTTTCTACTGATAAAAAACTGTCCGCAACGAAAAAGCCGGTAGTGATGAAAGTGGCATTAAACACTAATAAAGCAATACAATCAATCATGGTTTATTTCAGACGTGTCCTACATCGTTTTATGGTTTGGCAAACAAGAACCTGTTGAACGGATTTTAAATTGACTGAAAGCAATGTTTTGCAACACATACATTTTACTCTCTTCTTGGATAATGACTGATATATTTGTCGCTGGACATGAATCAGGTACATCAAATACAAATATTTCATCAATGCCTTGTAGAATTGATTGATTGGTTGAGAAACATATTGCTAATGTCATTTATATGCTTGACAAGCACTAGTATATGACTAAAAAGTATAAGTAGACTGACATGTATGATATTTTTAATGTATGTTTTAAATTGGTATTGATAAAGCATACTGTTTAATATTCTGTATTTTTCATGAAAGTTATTATGTAGGAAACAGCAACTGTGTGAAATAACTTGTATTTAATATACTACTTGTAATGCTTGTAGTCTGGAACATATGATATTTGAAGCAAATAAGTTTTAATTAACATTTAATAAGTATAGTAAGAACAATTACAATATTATGATTCTTGTAGAAATATTGAATTACTGTCATTTGCATATATTTGATAAACCAGTTGAAGTTCATGTAATAATTTACCAGTTCATAGTAATAATCCACTGAATAATCCAACTGTATGTCTTGTATTTTTGTGAAGATCCAATGGTAGAAACTGTAGTAAATCGTAGTAAATTCCACGCACCTGTGTTTGAATTTTATGAATGAAATGTATTGACATGCGCAGTAAAACCCATGTGTCACTTTGGACGATTGTTCAATAAAAACACTATTTTTACGTGTTGGCAACTGTTTTCAAATACTCCTTGTAATTCCTTTTAGTATTTGTAGTCAACTTCTTCAATGTTTTGTAGATGTTAATGCTCACTATCCTTGATATTTAACATTTTGGTCCGCCGGTGACACACATAACTTTTCGCAATGTTGTTTACGTATTGTGACTTCCGGTGGCGCTGTATATATTGTTGTATTTTTAGTTACCATAGAAATTTGTTTAGTACCATGCAAACTTTGTTTATTATATAAAGATTACTTAAATTGTATATTATTGTGATTTTTGTAATTTATTTAAGAATTCGAATATTTGGTTGGACGGCAAGCGCGCGATCCAACAATCCAACAATCCAACATTGATGTAATTTCGACGCTTGGTCGTCAGTTCTGCTTAAACTTTTGGTTCTTACAGTTGGTATTTTTATTTGCTCGTTATTTGTTTTAGTTAAAATGGTTTATTTTCCTTAGAAACTTTTAAATTGTAAAGGAAAATAGTAAAGTTAGCGTTTTCGAAGTTTAAAAGTAATATTTCATTTTTAGCGGACTCTTTTAAAGCTAGATTTCTAGTTTATCTTTTAAAGTTAGGATTATTGAAATTGTTCATTGAAGTTCATGTTTACTGTTAACGTTTGTCATTTTGTAATAAATAGGATTAAATAGGAAAACATTTGACAAGTAAGCGATAATTTCCTAAAGGTCTGGAAATTATAATAAACAATACAGTTTATGTATGATATAAGCTGTATTTCATTGTTAGTTATTCAGAAAAGGCTCTGAATATATAACTAATAATAATAAACATGTTTTATGTAACTGGTGAGGTATCAGTTACAACTATATACAAAAATGTCAGAAAGAGGTATTCTGATTAAATTCACTTGAAGTTAGGATTTTCTCTTAGGTAATTTATTTTCTTAGTAAGATAGCAGAACTCAGCCTTTTTATGTATTTTTCTGACACACTAACATATTATCTCTTGAGTGTAGAGATAAGTTAATAAATATCTCTTGAGTTTAGAGATAAGTTAATAAATATCTCTTCAGTGTAGAGATAACTTACTTCATGTATCATACTGAATAGATTCTTGTCATATCATCTTAGTCTATAGTTTAAGTATATTACTAGTTAAAATTGTTGTTTATCTTGAATATAACTGAAAATATATGATTCTTGAAATGAATAAAAGATAGAAACTTATTTACGTGACTTTTAGCAAATGCCTATATTATACTGACCAGCTCATATCTTGTCATACTGACTTTGTTATTTACAAACTACTCATATAATTTGAGTAAAAACACTTGGGTCGAAGCATTTCAAGCCCCTGCCCGCTACAGTAGGAAGGGTAAAGCATGAGATATAGGACCTGCGTTTATAGGTCTTAGTGTCCATATCTATTTAATATGGAGACCTTTAACTTTGAACTTTATATTTAAAGTTTAAACTTTATAAAGGTAAAGTATGTTCCTTGTGTAACTTTAAGACGACGCCTTTATATATAAAATATTTTTTCTTACTACAAAAGGGTGTGGTTTATGTCCAAGGATTGCAAAATTTCTGAGAATATATCGCGCAGTCATTATTTGGATGCATCATTCGGTAGCTAAGTAGACATGTCGTTGAGAAGCACAAATGTACTACACTGACTGTGTCTGTAAAGATTCTATGTGCAAAAACGTAATAGAGTTACGTCCCTGCTATACTGAAGTCTGTAGGTTTCAGCTCTGGAGTTCCCAGTGAAGACATATTTTTGTATGTTTGCAAACACAGGCACATTTAAGATTAACAGCTACTAATACAAATAAAACAAAAGTTGAAATCTGTAGTACATCTTGACACGAACTCGTGTGCTTACTTATTAAGAATTTTTGCTTATAATAATGACATGAAATAAAGTCATTAGACACATGGGAAAAGTCGCACTACTTTTAAATCTACGATTTGTACGCTGTTTAAGTAGACAGAGTTGCCTTTCATACATCTCTGACACTTAATTCAACAATGACAACTGAAAAAGTTAAGATTTAAAGAAATGATGATACACATCACTATCAAACTAATAATTAACAGAAATAATAATTTTTAGCCATACATTTTCCCCTAAAAGACACAGTTTCCATTCCTAAAACTGACAGGGACTATATTTATACACAACCAATATACGAGTGACCAAACAGGTCGTTTTTGAAGAAAGAAAAAATCATTTCTTCATGTTTGAAAATATGAAGTGTGCAACAAACAGAATGCAGGATAAACGTCAATGAGACAGCAACCTAGCGACAAAAATAAGCAAACGACATGTGCACGCTGAATATAGAAAAGGAGATGCGAGTTTCCCTCAATGAGACAGCATCCCAGCGACTACAAATATATATGAATGATATATTTACTTTGTTTCTTTTTTTTTACTTTTCTACTGATAAAAAATTGTCCGCAACGAAAAAGCCGGTAGTGATGAAAGTGGCATTAAACACTAAAAAAGCAATACAATCAATCATGGTTTATTTCAGACGTGTCCTACATCGTTTTATGGTTTGGCAAACAAGAACCTGTTGAACGGATTTTAAATTGACTGAAAGCAATGTTTTGCAACACATACATTTTACTCTCTTCTTGGATAATGACTGATATATTTGTCGCTGGACATGAATCAGCTACATCAAATACAAATATTTCATCAATGCCTTGTAGAATTGATTGATTGGTTGAGAAACATATTGCTAATGTCATTTATATGCTTGACAAGCACTAGTATATGACTAAAAAAGTATAAGTAGACTTAAGAGAAGGTAGGAAGGGTTAAGCATGAGATATAGGACCTGCGTTTATAGGTCTTAGTGTCCATATCTATTTAATATGGAGACCTTTAACTTTGAACTTTATATTTAAAGTTTAAACTTTATAAAGGTAAAGTATGTTCCTTGTGTAACTTTAAGACGACGCCTTTATATATAGAATATTTTTTCTTACTACAAAAGGGTGTGGTTTATGTCCAAGGATTGCAAAATTTCTGAGAATATATCGCGCAGTCATTATTTGGATGCATCATTCGGTAGCTAAGTAGACATGTCGTTGAGAAGCACAAATGTACTACACTGACTGTGTCTGTAAAGATTCTATGTGCAAAAACGTAATAGAGTTACGTCCCTGCTATACTGAAGTCTGTAGGTTTCAGCTCTGGAGTTCCCAGTGAAGACATATTTTTGTATGTTTGCAAACACAGGCATATTTAAGATTAACAGCTACTAATACAAATAAAACAAAAGTTGAAATCTGTAGTAAATCTTGACACGAACTCGTGTGCTTACTTATTTAGAATTTTTGCTTATAATAATGACATGGAATAAAGTCATTAGACACATGGGAAAAGTCGCACTACTTTTAAATCTACGATTTGTACGCTGTTTAAGTAGACAGAGTTGCCTTTCATACATCTCTGACACTTAATTCAACAATGACAACTGAAAAAGTTAAGATTTAAAGAAATGATGATACACATCACTATCAAACAAATAATTAACAGAAATAATAATTTTTAGCCATACATTTTCCCCTAAAAGACACAGTTTCCATTCCTAAAACTGACAGGGACTATATTTATAGACAACCAATATACGAGTGACCAAACAGGTCGTTTTTGAAGAAAGAAAAAAATCATTTCTTCTTTTTCTAATAAGTCCTTTGATCTTCTCTTCTGCATTTTCTCACTTTATTATACATGAAATAACACTTTAACTGCATGTTTGAAAATATGAAGTGTGCAACAAACAGAATGCAGGATAAACGTCAATGAGACAGCAACCTAGCGACAAAAATGAGCAAACGACATGTGCACGCTGAATATAGAAAAGAAGATGCGAGTTTCCCTCAATGAGACAGCATCCCAGCGACTACAAATATATATGAATGATATATTTACTTTGCTGATGCTACCACTTGTTTCTTTCTTCTTTACTTTTCTACTGATAAAAAACTGTCCGCAACGGAAAAGCCGGTAGTGATGAAAGTGGCATTAAACACTAAAAAAGCAATACAATCAATCATAGTTTATGTCAGACGTGTCCTACATCGTTTTATGGTTTGGCAAACAAGAACCTGTTGAACGGATTTTAAATTGACTGAAAGCAATGTTTTGCAACACATACATTTTACTCTCTTCTTGGATAATGACTGATATATTTGTCGCTGGACATGAATCAGCTACATCAAATACAAATATTTCATCAATGCCTTGTAGAATTGATTGATTGGTTGAGAAACATATTGCTAATGCCATTTATATGCTTGACAAGCACTAGTATATGACTAAAAAGTATAAGTAGACTTAAGAGAAGGTAGGAAGGGTTAAGCATGAGATATAGGACCTGCGTTTATAGGTCTTAGTGTCCATATCTATTTAATATGGAGACCTTTAACTTTGAACTTTATATTTAAAGTTTAAACTTTATAAAGGTAAAGTATGTTCCTTGTGTAACTTTAAGACGACGCCTTTATATATAGAATATTTTTTTTACTACAAAAGGGTGTGGTTTATGTCCAAGGATTGCAAAATTTCTGAGAATATATCGCGCAGTCATTATTTGGATGCATCATTCGGTAGCTAAGTAGACATGTCGTTGAGAAGCACAAATGTACTACACTGACTGTGTCTGTAAAGATTCTATGTGCAAAAACGTAATAGAGTTACGTCCCTGCTATACTGAAGTCTGTAGGTTTCAGCTCTGGAGTTCCCAGTGAAGACATATTTTTGTATGTTTGCAAACACAGGCACATTTAAGATTAACAGCTACTAATACAAATAAAACAAAAGTTGAAATCTGTAGTACATCTTGACACGAACTCGTGTGCTTACTTATTAAGAATTTTTGCTTATAATAATGACATGAAATAAAGTCATTAGACACATGGGAAAAGTCGCACTACTTTTAAATCTACGATTTGTACGCTGTTTAAGTAGACAGAGTTGCCTTTCATACATCTCTGACACTTAATTCAACAATGACAACTGAAAAAGTTAAGATTTAAAGAAATGATGATACACATCACTATCAAACTAATAATTAACAGAAATAATAATTTTTAGCCATACATTTTCCCCTAAAAGACACAGTTTCCATTCCTAAAACTGACAGGGACTATATTTATAGACAACCAATATACGAGTGACCAAACAGGTCGTTTTTGAAGAAAGAAAAAATCATTTTTTCATGTTTGAAAATATGAAGTGTGCAACAAACAGAATGCAGGATAAACGTCAATGAGACAGCAACCTAGCGACAAAAATAAGCAAACGACATGTGCACGCTGAATATAGAAAAGGAGATGCGAGTTTCCCTCAATGAGACAGCATCCCAGCGACTACAAATATATATGAATGATATATTTACTTTGTTTCTTTTTTTTTACTTTTCTACTGATAAAAAATTGTCCGCAACGAAAAAGCCGGTAGTGATGAAAGTGGCATTAAACACTAAAAAAGCAATACAATCAATCATGGTTTATTTCAGACGTGTCCTACATCGTTTTATGGTTTGGCAAACAAGAACCTGTTGAACGGATTTTAAATTGACTGAAAGCAATGTTTTGCAACACATACATTTTACTCTCTTCTTGGATAATGACTGATATATTTGTCGCTGGACATGAATCAGCTACATCAAATACAAATATTTCATCAATGCCTTGTAGAATTGATTGATTGGTTGAGAAACATATTGCTAATGTCATTTATATGCTTGACAAGCACTAGTATATGACTAAAAAAGTATAAGTAGACTTAAGAGAAGGTAGGAAGGGTTAAGCATGAGATATAGGACCTGCGTTTATAGGTCTTAGTGTCCATATCTATTTAATATGGAGACCTTTAACTTTGAACTTTATATTTAAAGTTTAAACTTTATAAAGGTAAATTATATTCCTTGTGTAACTTTAAGACGACGCCTTTATATATAGAAAATTTTTTCTTACTACAAAAGGGTGTGGTTTATGTCCAAGGATTGCAAAATTTCTGAGAATATATCGCGCAGTCATTATTTGGATGCATCATTCGGTAGCTAAGTAGACATGTCGTTGAGAAGCACAAATGTACTACACTGACTGTGTCTGTAAAGATTCTATGTGCAAAAACGTAATAGAGTTACGTCCCTGCTATACTGAAGTCTGTAGGTTTCAGCTCTGGAGTTCCCAGTGAAGACATATTTTTGTATGTTTGCAAACACAGGCACATTTAAGATTAACAGCTACTAATACAAATAAAACAAAAGTTGAAATCTGTAGTACATCTTGACACGAACTCGTGTGCTTACTTATTTAGAATTTTTGCTTATAATAATGACATGGAATAAAGTCATTAGACACATGGGAAAAGTCGCACTACTTTTAAATCTACGATTTGTACGCTGTTTAAGTAGACAGAGTTGCCTTTCATACATCTCTGACACTTAATTCAACAATGACAACTGAAAAAGTTAAGATTTAAAGAAATGATGATACACATCACTATCAAACAAATAATTAACAGAAATAATAATTTTTAGCCATACATTTTCCCCTAAAAGACACAGTTTCCATTCATAAAACTGACAGGGACTATATTTATAGACAACCAATATACGAGTGACCAAACAGGTCGTTTTTGAAGAAAGAAAAAATCATTTCTTCTTTTTCTATTAAGTCCTTTGATCTTCTCTTCTGCATTTTCTCACTTTATTATACATGAAATAACACTTTAACTGCATGTTTGAAAATATGAAGTGTGCAACAAACAGAATGCAGGATAAACGTCAATGAGACAGCAACCTAGCGACAAAAATAAGCAAACGACATGTGCACGCTGAATATAGAAAAGGAGATGCGAGTTTCCCTCAATGAGACAGCATCCCAGCGACTACAAATATATATGAATGATATATTTACTTTGCTGATGCTACCACTTGTTTCTTTTTTTTTACTTTTCTACTGATAAAAAACTGTCCGCAACGAAAAAGCCGGTAGTGATGAAAGTGGCATTAAACACTAAAAAAGCAATACAATCAATCATGGTTTATTTCAGACGTGTCCTACATCGTTTTATGGTTTGGCAAACAAGAACCTGTTGAACGGATTTTAAATTGACTGAAAGCAATGTTTTGCAACACATACATTTTACTCTCTTCTTGGATAATGACTGATATATTTGTCGCTGGACATGAATCAGCTACATCAAATACAAATATTTCATCAATGCCTTGTAGAATTGATTGATTGGTTGAGAAACATATTGCTAATGTCATTTATATGCTTGACAAGCACTAGTATATGACTAAAAAGTATAAGTAGACTTAAGAGAAGGTAGGAAGGGTTAAGCATGAGATATAGGACCTGCGTTTATAGGTCTTAGTGTCCATATATATTTAATATGGAGACCTTTAACTTTGAACTTTATATTTAAAGTTTAAACTTTGTAATGGTAAAGTATGTTCCTTGTGTAACTTTAAGACGACGCCTTTATATATAGAATATTTTTTCTTACTACAAAAGGGTGTGGTTTATGTCCAAGGATTGCAAAATTTCTGAGAATATATCGCGCAGTCATTATTTGGATGCATCATTCGGTAGCTAAGTAGACATGTCGTTGAGAAGCACAAATGTACTACACTGACTGTGTCTGTAAAGATTCTATGTGCAAAAACGTAATAGAGTTACGTCCCTGCTATACTGAAGTTTGTAGGTTTCAGCTCTGGAGTTCCCAGTGAAGACATATTTTTGTATGTTTGCAAACACAGGCACATTTAAGATTAACAGCTACTAATACAAATAAAACAAAAGTTGAAATCTGTAGTACATCTTGACACGAACTCGTGTGCTTACTTATTAAGAATTTTTGCTTATAATAATGACATGAAATAAAGTCATTAGACACATGGGAAAAGTCGCACTATTTTTAAATCTACGATTTGTACGCTGTTTAAGTAGACAGAGTTGCCTTTCATACATCTCTGACACTTAATTCAACAATGACAACTGAAAAAGTTAAGATTTAAAGAAATGATGATACACATCACTATCAAACAAATAATTAACAGAAATAATAATTTTTAGCCATACATTTTCCACTAAAAGACACAGTTTCCATTCATAAAACTGACAGGGACTATATTTATAGACAACCAATATACGAGTGACCAAACAGGTCGTTTTTTGAAGAAAGAAAAAAATCATTTCTTCTTTTTCTATTAAGTCCTTTGATCTTCTCTTCTGCATTTTCTCACTTTATTATACATGAAATAACACTTTAACTGCATGTTTGAAAATATGAAGTGTGCAACAAACAGAATGCAGGATAAACGTCAATGAGACAGCAACCTAGCGACAAAAATAAGCAAACGACATGTGCACGCTGAATATAGAAAAGGAGATGCGAGTTTCCCTCAATGAGACAGCATCCCAGCGACTACAAATATATATGAATGATATATTTACTTTGTTTCTTTTTTTTTTACTTTTCTACTGATAAAAAACTGTCCGCAACGAAAAAGCCGGTAGTGATGAAAGTGGCATTAAACACTAAAAAAGCAATACAATCAATCATGGTTTATTTCAGACGTGTCCTACATCGTTTTATGGTTTGGCAAACAAGAACCTGTTGAACGGATTTTAAATTGACTGAAAGCAATGTTTTGCAACACATACATTTTACTCTCTTCTTGGATAATGACTGATATATTTGTCGCTGGACATGAATCAGCTACATCAAATACAAATATTTCATCAATGCCTTGTAGAATTGATTGATTGGTTGAGAAACATATTGCTAATGTCATTTATATGCTTGACAAGCACTAGTATATGACTAAAAAGTATAAGTAGACTTAAGAGAAGGTAGGAAGGGTTAAGCATGAGATATAGGACCTGCGTTTATAGGTCTTAGTGTCCATATCTATTTAATATGGAGACCTTTAACTTTGAACTTTATATTTAAAGTTTAAACTTTATAAAGTTAAAGTATGTTCCTTGTGTAACTTTAAGACGACGCCTTTATATATAGAATATTTTTCTTACTACAAAAGGGTGTGGTTTATGTCCAAGGATTGCAAAATTTCTGAGAATATATCGCGCAGTCATTATTTGGATGCATCATTCGGTAGCTAAGTAGACATGTCGTTGAGAAGCACAAATGTACTACACTGACTGTGTCTGTAAAGATTCTATGTGCAAAAACGTAATAGAGTTACGTCCCTGCTATACTGAAGTCTGTAGGTTTCAGCTCTGGAGTTCCCAGTGAAGACATATTTTTGTATGTTTGCAAACTTTTAAGCACATTTAAGATTAACAGCTACTAATACAAATAAAACAAAAGTTGAAATCTGTAGTACATCTTGACACGAACTCGTGTGCTTACTTATTAAGAATTTTTGCTTATAATAATGACATGAAATAAAGTCATTAGACACATGGGAAAAGTCGCACTACTTTTAAATCTACGATTTGTATGCTGTTTAAGTAGACAGAGTTGCCTTTCATACATCTCTGACACTTAATTCAACAATGACAACTGAAAAAGTTAAGATTTAAAGAAATGATGATACACATCACTATCAAACAAATAATTAACAGAAATAATAATTTTTAGCCATACATTTTCCCCTAAAAGACACAGTTTCCATTCATAAAACTGACAGGGACTATATTTATAGACAACCAATATACGAGTGACCAAACAGGTCGTTTTTGAAGAAAGAAAAAAATCATTTCTTCTTTTTCTATTAAGTCCTTTGATCTTCTCTTCTGCATTTTCTCACTTTATTATACATGAAATAACACTTTAACTGCATGTTTGAAAATATGAAGTGTGCAACAAACAGAATGCAGGATAAACGTCAATGAGACAGCAACCTAGCGACAAAAATAAGCAAACGACATGTGCACGCTGAATATAGAAAAGGAGATGCGAGTTTCCCTCAATGAGACAGCATCCCAGCGACTACAAATATATATGAATGATATATTTACTTTGCTGATGCTACCACTTGTTTCTTTTTTTTTACTTTTCTACTGATAAAAAACTGTCCGCAACGAAAAAGCCGGTAGTGATGAAAGTGGCATTAAACACTAAAAAAGCAATACAATCAATCATGGTTTATTTCAGACGTGTCCTACATCGTTTTATGGTTTGGCAAACAAGAACCTGTTGAACGGATTTTAAATTGACTGAAAGCAATGTTTTGCAACACATACATTTTACTCTCTTCTTGGATAATGACTGATATATTTGTCGCTGGACATGAATCAGCAACATCAAATACAAATATTTCATCAATGCCTTGTAGAACTGATTGATTGGTTGAGAAACATATTGCTAATGTCATTTATATGCTTGACAAGCACTAGTATAAGAATAAGAATAAGAATAAGAATAAGAATACTTTATTAATCCAATTATGGACCCTTGCGGGTTTTAAATTTCATACAATGATTACAATGATTTGTTATAACAATGAAATAATAAAATGAAATACATGACAATAGAACTCTGAACAGTTATTGCATGCACATGGAATAGAAAGTAATATGGGAGACAATCAATCAATTTCTGTAAGGATTATTCCCCTTTAAACAGATATTGTGTTTTGAGTTGCATACAAATGATATGCAGCCCCAACTGATTAGATATAAGGGTATTTTTCTCCCATGTACACACAGCAACCAATTACTAGATATTTATGTATATAATTATATTTTTGACAATTGCAGGAATATGATAAGCACCTTAGAGTTTTACTGCAGTTTGTTTATAAGCATTTACATAATAATAGAAGAAATATGCATACACATAGAGAAATGTGCACTTAAATTAAATTTTTGAATTTAAAATATATATATATAGATAAACTAACAGAGATTTAGCCATTAACAGAATTTGTGGATCTCAATTGAAAACTCTGGATAAGAAAAATGCATAACTTTTTCAGTATATGTTGATCTTCAGTGGTCATTAACCATAAAAATTTTGATTTGCAGTCCAAGTTATTGAAATTTTGACAGTGTTCATGAGCTTGTGCAAACAGTGATTCTCTACATTGATTATACAATGGACAGTTAATTAAAAAATGAAACTCATCTTCAATATCATTATGAGAACAAAAATTACAAGTCCTCTGTGACCTTTCTATAGGTTTGTTCTTATGTCGCTCTTTTTCTACTCTTAATTGGTGAGCACTTATGCGAAATTTACATAAAATTTGTCTTGATTGAAAACTTTGAATATCAAGATATTTTTCCATTTGGAAATTACTTTTATGAGCAAAATATGTATCTAGCTTTCCATTAACATTATCTTTATCATTGAACCATGCTTTTAAAAATAATGTCTTTAACTTTTTCATAATAAGTTGTTTTAATCTATTAATTGAATAATCAATACAATATGTTTCTTTCAATTCAAGCTTTTGTAAAATAAATTTAACAGAGGAATACCATGTTATAGTGTTATTTTCATGCATATCTTTGTTACATAAAAACGCTTCTTTCAATAAATTTGAGTTACAATGATGTAATCTATGCAGATAGCTTATCATAGATATAACAATATTAAAATATATAGGAAATCTACCTAATTCTGATTGTACAGCAACATTTGTACTTTTATTATTTAAGCCTAGAATATGCTTACAGAACATTAAGTTCATTTTATCAGCAACATTATTCTGGTATATTTTTTCAAGCACATTTGTAGCATCTTTTTTACAGGAAGCAGAGTTGGTTTTAAACATTCCCCATATCTCTGAGCCATACAAAATAATAGGTTTAATGGTATGGTCAAACAGATGTAAATTTGTTTTAATACTAGCATCTGAGCCAGATAAACATCTATTAAGTTTATATGAAGCTTTTAAAGATTTATTAAATAAGTCTTCTTTTGCATAATTAAATAGGCCACTTGACTGGAATATAACTCCAAGGTATTTATATTTGAAAACAGTTTCAATTAATTCACTTTCAAAATAAAATGGTTCTTTTATGTGGCGTCCACTTTTATTAAAGATTAAAACTTTAGTTTTTTTTAAGTTTACATTAAGGCACCAGGTATCACAGTATGATTCCAATGCCTTCAAGCGCTTTTGAAGTCCATCTGCAGAATCAGAAAATACAATGACGTCATCTGCATACATAAGACAGTCTATGCGACTAGTGCTGAGTTTTACACTATCAGGACAATTTAGTAAACAGTTAGGTAGATCATTTATGAATAGATTAAAAAGGGCAGGGCTTAAAACATCCCCTTGTCTAACCCCAATATAAGAGTTAAAACATGGACCTAGTTTGTTATCAACTTTTACTCTTAAATTATTAAGTGTATACATGTGTTTAATTAACTGGTAAAATTTTCCCCTAATGTCTGACTTGAGCATTTTGATAGGAATACCTGGGTGTATCACAGTATCAAAAGCTCTTTTAAAGTCAATAAAACAAGCATAAAATTTACTTCCCTTACAGTTAGTAAACCAGGTTCAACCCACCATTTTTTCCTTTAAAAATGCCCTGTACCAAGTCAGGAATATGGTCATTGTTATAGTATAGTTCGTTTCTGTGTGTATAACATTATAACGTTGTGTCGTTTGTTTTCTCTTATTTTTGAGTGTAAATTCACATTGCGATAAGACGTGTCACGGTACTTGTCTATCCCAAATTCATGTATTTGGTTTTGATGTTATATATATTATTCTCGTGGGATTTTGTCTATGTGTGTTACATTTTAGTGTTATGTCGTTGTTCTCCTCTTATATTTAATGCGTTTCCCTCGGTTTTAGTTTGTTATCCCGATTTTGTTTTTTGTCCATGGATTTATGAGTTTTGAACAGCGGTATACTACTGTTGCCTTATTTATCAATTAAGCATTTGAGGATAAACATGTGATCTGTTGTCCTTGATTTATTTCTGAAGCCAGCTTGGCAATCAGTCAAAATATTTCTCTCATCTAAATGTTTAGAAAGTCTTGTATTTAACACAACATTAAATAACTTTCCAATACAAGAATTTATAGCTATACCTCTGTAATTTTCAGGGTTATTTATATCTCCTGATTTATGTATAGGTATACAGTATCCTTCACACCATAGCTTTGGATATGTACTATGAGCAAATATTAAATTAAAAAGTTTATTAATGCAGCCTATAAGGGCTGTTTGTCCAGCTTTAAGCATGTCGTTTAGTATCAGGTCCAGACCACATGCCTTTCCAGGTTTTAAGTTGGTAATTGCTTTAAATATTTCTTGATTAGTCACTTTATAGTCTAATACATTTGACATGTTCTCTTTTTCTAAATCAACAAGCATGTTATTTAATAGGTTTATTTTTGATTTATTCGTATCAGATAGAGAATTTAAATTTTGGAAGTATTTTGTCCATGAGGAGCTATTTATAGAAGTTTCTGGGGTGTCCCTAGTTTCTTCTGTTTCCCCCTTTAGTTTATTTACAAGGTTCCAGTATTCCTTTGGATTCTTAGTTAGTAGATTATCAAGCTGTTTAAGAATTTTTGATTTAAACTCCTTTCTTTTATAATTTTTTAACTTTTTGAATTCTCTATAATGTTTAAAATAGTTATTTCTAATATTAATATTATATGGATTTTCAGACATATGCTTAGCCTTAATGTTTAATTCTCTCCTTTTATTGTAAAGATCTTGATCATACCATTTATTCTTATTGATAGTTTTCTTTTTATATTTATTAGATTTGAATTTGAGTGACATTTTTGCTGCTTTAATAATAATATTCTGCAGGTCAGTAGCAGCAGAGTTTATGTTTGATTTATCTTGATAATTGTTAGTTAGAAAAGCATTAATATCAAGTTTACAAGATGGGTGACATAGAGCATCCTGAAATTTTTCTTTTGAGCAGTCGGTCCATTTAAATTTACCTGGAAAATTTTGAGTACTTTCATTCTTATTTATAAAAACAGGACAATATGAGACAAGCAGCATACATGATACCTTACAATGGCAATCTGAAAAACAGGGAATAAAATTTGATACTTTACAATTCAAAGTATGTTGAATCAAATCTTCCGACATAATAATATAATCTACCACACTTGTGCCATTAGGTTTAATTCAAGTAAAATTACCATTTGAATCACCCAACATATGGCCATTCAGTATTCTGAGTTTTAAAGTAATACATAGTTGAAGTAATTGCTTGCCTCTAGCATCAACTTTATTATCACAACTATTCCTTTTCTGTAACCCAATATCATATTCATATTCTTCATCGTCCATTGCAAATGGATCATATGTATCATTTTCTATAAAATCTAATTCTGACCCAGTCCTTGCATTTAAGTCTCCACATAGAACTATGTGACCCCTCTCAGCATAATAATTTGTTATATCTTTTTCTATAGTTTCTAATGGGTCATCATCTGACTGAAATATATAACTAGATGATGCTGGGATAATGTATGCCAAACACAAGAAAATATTTTTGGCGAAATTAAAGAATTTTTTATCCAATTTGACCCATTGATAGTCTAAGCTTGTATTTTTCAATATCTCAACACCAGGTAAAATGGTATTTTTAACAAAAATGCCAAGACCACCAAAATATCTATTGTTTGCTGATTTTGGTCTGCAAACAGGAAAATACTTATATCCTGGAAGGACTATATTTACACCTTTGCCAATATGTGTCTCAGTTAACAGTACTATATCATAAGCTGTTATATCATTTAAGAAATTAGAATCTGTAAATTTATTCAGATTTGCTGAGATGAGGCCACCGATATTCCATGTACAAAATGTTATGTTAGATATAAATGTTCTCTTTGTAATACCTTTAATAAGGTTAGTACTTTTATTCTGTACTTTAGTCATTGGAACATATAGAAATGTTACTATTATTTTTTTATTCTAATATTTAAATGAAAAAAAAAAAAAAACAAAAAAAAAAAAAAACCACAAAAAAAAATAATAAACTAGCAAACAAATAAAGTCAAGTGGATAACTACAAGAATTTACAAAATAACAATATGTCAATAAATGTTATTCAGTAAATATGTTTATTTTCTTGGTCGTCTGTAGGGTGGACGGTCTCTATGGTTGGAATTGCCTTGTTCTCTTCCATTATCATGTTTATAAAAACTACTACGCCTTGATTGCTTAATGTCCAATAACGAGTCAATGGTCCATCTAAGATTACTGGCTAGGACAGCAATGCCATCTTTAGATAAGTGATACTGATCCCTTGCTAAGAACTTGGGAACTGGTTTCCCTAAACGTGACAAGTTACCATTATCACAGAGGGTAACAGTATCATCCTCCATATATTCACATTTTAGCATTGCATTGACAAGTTCAACATTAGTTTGGTATTTTTTGTTATCTGCCCTTGGAGTAGCTAATGAAACTACAACTGAAGTGCTGGGCATTGACTCATGAATATGAGAAATTAAGTTTTTCATATGGCTTACACATACTGGTGCAGATTCCTTTAGGTCATTGGTTAGTGAATGCAGCACCAGCACATTTGGTGGATCTTTAATCTGGCTTATTGTTTTTTCAGTATCAGCCAATGTCATAGCCTCTCTTTTTTGCAGAGTGTAAGAGCTGGAGAATTTTTCCGGCTGGATACCTTTTGTGTTAGAGGTGCCTATAAGTAGGACTTATGGATTGTTCTGAGAAGCCTTTGTTTCAGTAGTGGAGTTGGAATTTTTAGGTTGAACTTGTGTCCAATTTTCATCTTTGTTATTGTGGATTTCCTGATTGTTGTGTTGTTTAAATGAATATATAATTTCATCTTTCTTGTCAAGATCAGTTTTGTGTTTTCGTACATCAGCCTCTAGTGCTTCAATTTGTTGATCTCTCGCTTGTATTCTACTGACCATACTCTCATTGGATTTACGTAAGCTTTCCACTACAATAGAGCTTGAATTTTCAATATCAATCATGCTACCTTTTAAAACGTTGATAACAGATTTTAAACTTTCAATTTCAGTCAAACTTTCATATCTAAGTTGCTGTAGTGTGAATTTCAATTCTGCATTTTCTTTTTCTGTTATAATTAATTTACCACTTAAATCCTGGCTTTTGGAAAAAACTTGTTGAGTTGATGAGGCATCAGATTTCAAAAGAAGGTCTTTAATCTGTACATATGTATCATTTTGAGTTCTCATTGTGTCATTAACTGCTGTTAAATGTTCATTCAAAGAATGAGCGTGCTGTATATATAACTTTTCTATTGCAATAGTTACTTGATTTTCGAGATCATTAGTTGCGGTCTTCAACATGGATTCAAAGCTTTCACAAGAGTATTCATGTGATTCTTTTACATTTTTTCCCTGTGGGTAGGATGTTTTAGAATTTGAGTCAAGTTTTGCCACATTCATCATATTCGTATCATTTGTATTAATTGCTGACTGAACCACAATATTTGTATTTTCTTTAGCTTCTGGTTTAGCTTCAGGTATTATCTGTTTTAGATCAATTATATTAGAGTTGACATCTATATTATTGTGCCCAAGTAGTGTTTTAGGATCTGTTTCATCATCACTTTCATGATTTATAGTAATTCTATCAATATTGTCAGAAGCACACATATCTGTCGAGACTTTTTGCATAGTATCATGATTATCTTGTAACTGTTGTGATACTATGTGGTGAACTATATCTCTTAAAACTGAGAAATGCTGAGAGGCAAATGTTTTATAATAGTGCCCTTGGACTTGTAATGTTCCAGTTTTAAGAAACAGTGTCAATTTGTACATAAGTGGATTATGTTTGTCCTCTTTGGTGGTAACATCAATGGCAATTGATTTAAGATTTGAAGGTGTCCATTTTACAGGATCATGGGTCCAGTCAATTTGATATTTGTCTTTATTTTCAGGGTGGTCATCAAGATACTCAAAAAAATATACATTTAATGCCTTAATCCAATGTCGGACTCTATCTTGAGTTGTCCGGAAGCCAACCATTCTGGCCTCTGGCTCATAATAATCTACATCTATCTCTTCAAACTTTAGTAATTTTGCCTTTTTAGCCGCTGGCGTTTTCAGTTTATCAGGAACGCATGCTGCTGGGTATGTTTTGTATATTTCACCGTTATTAAGGTAGTTTGAAAACGTAGATAGGTCTGTTGTTGACATTGCGCATGAGAATTTCTTGATTTAATATTTTGTATGGCGTATATTTAGCTTACAGGAAGAAAACAAGTCATTTTTTGCTTTACCAACGAAAAGCGCTGGGTGTCGCCATTACTGGAAGTTACAAATAGGTATGACTAAAAAGTATAAGTAGACTTAAGAAAAGGTAGGAAGGGTTAAGCATGAGATATAGGACCTGCGTTTATAGGTCTTAGTGTTCATATATATTTAATATGGAGACTTTTAACTTTGAACTTTGTATTTAAAGTTTAAACTTTATAAAGGTAAAGTATGTTCCTTGTGTAACTTTAAGACGACGCCTTTATATATAGAATATTTTTTCTTACTACAAAAGGGTGTGGTTTATGTCCAAGGATTGCACGATTTCTGAGAATATATCGCGCAGTCATTATTTTGATGCATCATTCGGTAGCTAAGTAAGTAGACATGTCGTTGAGAAGCACAAATGTACTACACTGACTGTGTCTGTAAAGATTCTATGTGCAAAATCGTAATAGAGTTACGTCCCTGCTATACTGAAGTCTGTAGGTTTCAGCTCTGGAGTTCCCAGTGAAGACATATTTTTGTATGTTTGCAAACACAGGCACATTTAAGATTAACAGCTAATAATACAAATAAAACAAAAGTTGAAATCTGTAGTACATCTTGACACGAACTCGTGTGCTTACTTATTAAGAATTTTTGCTTATAATAATGACATGAAATAAAGTCATACACATGGGAAAAGTCGCACTACTTTAAAATCTAGGATTTGTACGCTGTTTAAGTAGACAGAGTTGCCTTTCATACATCTCTGACACTTAATTCAACAATGACAACTGAAAAAGTTAAGATTTAAAGAAATGATGATACACATCACTATCAAAGAAATAATAATTTTTAGCCATACATTTTCCCCTAAAAGACACAGTTTCCATTCCTAAAACTGACAGGGACTATATTTATAGACAACCAATATACGAGTGACCAAACAGGTCGTTTTTGAAGAAAGAAAAAAATCATTTCTTCTTTTTCTATTAAGTCCTTTGATCTTCTCTTCTGCATTTTCTTACTTTATTATACATGAAATAACACTTTAACTGCATGTTTGAAAATATGAAGTGTGCAACAAACAGAATGCAGGATAAACGTCAATGAGACAACAACCTAGCGACAAAAATAAGCAAACGACATGTGCACGCAGAATATAAAAAAGAAGATGCGAGTTTCCCTCAATGAGACAGCATCCCAGCGACTACAAATATATATGAATGATATATTTACTTTGCTGATGCTACCACTTGTTTCTTTTTTTTACTTTTCTACTGATAAAAAACTGACCGCAACGAAAAAGCCGGTAGTGATGAAAGTGGCATTAAACACTAATAAAGCAATACAATCAATCATGGTTTATTTCAGACGTGTCCTACATCGTTTTATGGTTTGGCAAACAAGAACCTGTTGAACGGATTTTAAATTGACTGAAAGCAATGTTTTGCAACACATACATTTTACTCTCTTCTTGGATAATGACTGATATATTTGTCGCTGGACATGAATCAGCTACATCAAATACAAATATTTCATCAATGCCTTGTAGAATTGATTGATTGGTTGAGAAACATATTGCTAATGTCATTTATATGCTTGACAAGCACTAGTATATGACTAAAAAGTATAAGTAGACTTAAGAAAAGGTAGGAAGGGTTAAGCATGAGATATAGGACCTGCGTTTATAGGTCTTATTGTCCATATCTATTTAATATGGAGACCTTTAACTTTGAACTTTATATTTAAAGTTTAAACTTTATAAAGGTAAAGTATGTTCCTTGTGTAACTTTAAGACGACGCCTTTATATATAGAATATTTTTTCTTACTACAAAAGGGTGTGGTTTATGTCCAAGGATTGCAAAATTTCTGAGAATATATCGCGCAGTCATTATTTGGATGCATCATTCGGTAGCTAAGTAGACATGTCGTTGAGAAGCACAAATGTACTACACTGACTGTGTCTGTAAAGATTCTATGTGCAAAAACGTAATAGAGTTACGTCCCTGCTATACTGAAGTCTGTAGGTTTCAGCTCTGGAGTTCCCAGTGAAGACATATTTTTGTATGTTTGCAAACACAGGCACATTTAAGATTAACAGCTACTAATACAAATAAAACAAAAGTTGAAATCTGTAGTACATCTTGACACGAACTCGTGTGCTTACTTATTAAAAATTTTTGCTTATAATAATGACATGAAATAAAGTCATTAGACACATGGGAAAAGTCGCACTACTTTTAAATCTACGATTTGTACGCTGTTTAAGTAGACAGAGTTGCCTTTCATACATCTCTGACACTTAATTCAACAATGACAACTGAAAAAGTTAAGATTTAAAGAAATGATGATACACATCACTATCAAACAAATAATTAACAGAAATAATAATTTTTAGCCATACATTTTCCCCTAAAAGACACAGTTTCCATTCATAAAACTGACAGGGACTATATTTATAGACAACCAATATACGAGTGACCAAACAGGTCGTTTTTGAAGAAAGAAAAAAATCATTTCTTCTTTTTCTATTAAGTCCTTTGATCTTCTCTTCTGCATTTTCTCACTTTATTATACATGAAATAACACTTTAACTGCATGTTTGAAAATATGAAGTGTGCAACAAACAGAATGCAGGATAAACGTCAATGAGACAGTAACCTAGCGACAAAAATAAGCAAACGACATGTGCACGCTGAAAATAGAAAAGGATATGCGAGTTTCCCTCAATGAGACAGCATCCTAGCGACTACAAATATATATGAATGATATATTCACTTTGCTGATGCTACCACTTGTTTCTTTTTTTTTTAACTTTTCTACTGATAAAAAACTGTCCGCAACGAAAAAGCCGGTAGTGATGAAAGTGGCATTAAACACTAAAAAAGCAATACAATCAATCATGGTTTATTTCAGACGTGTTCTACATCGTTTTTTGGTTTGGCAAAGAAGAACCTGTTGAACGGATTTTAAATTGACTGAAAGCAATGTTTTGCAACACATACATTTTACTCTCTTCTTGGATAATGACTGATATATTTGTCGCTTGATTGATTGGTTGAGAAACATATTGCTAATGTCATTTATATGCTTGACAAGCACTAGTATATGACTAAAAAGTATAAGTAGACTTAAGAGAAGGTAGGAAGGGTTAAGCATGAGATATAGGACCTGCGTTTATAGGTCTTAGTGTCCATATATATTTAATATGGAGACTTTTAACTTTGAACTTGATATTTAAAGTTTAAACTTTATAAAGGTAAAGTATGTTCCTTGTGTAACTTGAAGACGACGCCTTTATATATAGAATATTTTTTCTTACTACAAAAGGGTGTGGTTTATGTCCAAGGATTGCAAAATTTCTGAGAATATATCGCGCAGTCATTATTTGGATGCATCATTCGGTAGCTAAGTAGACATGTCGTTGAGAAGCACAAATGTACTACACTGACTGTGTCTGTAAAGATTCTATGTGCAAAAACGTTATAGAGTTACGTCCCTGCTAAACTGAAGTCTGTAGGTTTCAGCTCTAGAGTTCCCAGTGAAGACATATTTTTGTATGTTTGCAAACACAGGCACATTTAAGATTAACAGCTAATAATAAAAATAAAACAAAAGTTGAAATCTGTAGTACATCTTGACACGAACTCGTGTGCTTACTTATTAAGAATTTTTGCTTATAATAATGACATGAAATAAAGTCATTAGACACATGGTAAAAGTCGCACTACTTTTAAATCTACGATTTGTACGCAGTTTAAGTAGACAGAGTTGCCTTTAGTTTAAACATATTTATTCATCATCAATACAAATATATCATCATACAAAATACACAATAATAATAGGATTCGGAAACAAGCTATATATAGCTTATATTAATCAGTTTCCTTGAAATACCAACTCAAGTTAACTATTACATAAATATAGCTTACAATGTTACTATGATATGGAACAAGTATAAACTAATTAACTATATAACAAAAAAGAAAGGAGAAAAAAAATCATTTTAAAATAATGAAAATAAATACAACAAAAGAAGAAAAAAAAGTAAAAAAAAGAAAAAAGAAAACTACACCGAAATACTACACACATGTTTAGATGAAATGCAACTTAGTGAGAATAGTGAATAACAATTTAACTTGTAAATCTCTTGCACTTTACGACAAAAGAGATGATTTCAGCTTTCCAATTGTGAACTTTCCATTTCTAAGTAGCAACATTCCAGCAGCACCTGCATACGGGGTATATATCTCCCAATTGATACGATATTCCCGTGCTTGCATTTCCTATCATGATTTTCTTGATAGAGGTTTGCTGCTCACAAGGAAGCTATTAAACCAAGAGTTCCAAATGGTGAAGTTGAAATCATCCCTTCGTAAATTTTACGGACGCCATCACGAGTTGGTTGACCGTTATGGAATAACCGTTTCACAAATGATATCGGATATGTTCCTTACGTCGTCACTACAATCCCCTTCCCTTTCATGAATATGACCTACCGAATTAGACTATTTACCGGATTTGTAATCACTTAAGCAACACGACGGGTGCCACATGTGGAGCAGGATCTGCTTACCCTTCCGGAGCACCTGAGATCACCCCTAGTTTTGGGTGGGGTTCGTGTTGTTTATTCTTTAGTTTTCTATGTTGTGTCGTGTGTACTATTGTTTTTCTGTTTGACTTTTTTTATTTTTAGCCATGGCGTTGTCAGTTTGTTTTAGATTTATGAGTTTGACTGTCCCTTTGGTATCTTTCGTCCCTCTTTTAGTAGGAATTTTTGTACTTTTCCAAAAATATCTTTATTTTGGTCTAAATTTAGAGCTTGTGATCCAAATAAAAGTAAATTCGTGTTTAGTGTGACTGGATAATTAATTGAGAAAATAATGTCATTACGCAATTCGTCATATTTTTTACAATGCAATAAGAAATGAGCTGTAGACTCGATCAAACCACACGAGCAGTTTGGAGAATCTACTAGATTTCGCTTTAACAAATGTTCATTTAGAGAACTACTATTCATCCTTAATCTGGCATGTAATACTTGACCCATTCTTGTTCCAGTGTAGTAAAAATTTGGGCATTTATTATTTGGGTTTTTTATACGACTTTGCCTTTCATACATCTCTGACACCTAATTCAACAATGACAACTGAAAAAGTTAAGATTTAAAGAAATGATGATACACATCACTATCAAACAAATAATTAACATAACTAATAATTTTTAGCCATACATTTTCCCCTAAAAGACACAGTTTACATTCATAAAACTGACAGGGACTATATTTATAGACAACCAATATACGAGTGACCAAACAGGTCGTTTTTAGAAAAAAATCATTTCTTCTTTTTCTATTAAGTCCTTTGATCTTCTCTTCTGCATTTTCTCACTTTATTATACATGAAATAACACTTTAACTGCATGTTTGAAAATATGTAGTGTGCAACAAACAGAATGTAGGATAAACGTCAATGAGACAGCAACCTAGCGACAAAAATAGACAAACAACATGGGCACGCTGAATATAGAAAAGGAGATGCGAGTTTCCCTCAATGAGACAGCATCCCAGCGACTACAGATATATATGAATGATATATTCATTTTGCTGATGCTACCGCTTGTTTCTTTTTTTTTTTAATTTTCTACTGATAAAAAACTGTCCGCAATGAAAAAGCCAGTAGTGATGAAGTGGCATTAAACACTAACAAGCAATACAATCAATCATGGTTTATTTCAGACGTGTTCTACATCGTTTTTTGGTTTGGCAAAGAAGAACCTGTTGAACGGATTTTAAATTGACTGAAAGCAATGTTTACAATTCATACATTTTACTCTCTTCTTGGATAATGACTGATATATTTGTCGCTGGACATGAATCAGCTACATCAAATACAAATATTTCATCAATACCTTGTAGAATTGATTGATTTGTTGAGAAACATATTGCTACTGTCATTTATATGCTTGAAAAGCACTAGTATATGACTAAAAAGTATAAGTAGATCTAAGAGAAGGTAGGAAGGGTTAAGCATGAGATATAGGACCTGTGTTTATAGGTCTTAGTGTCCATATCTATTTAATATGGAGACCTTTAATTTTGAACTTTATATTTAAAGTTTAAACTTTATAAAGGTAAAGTATGTTCCTTGTGTAACTTTAAGACGACGCCTTTATATATAGAATATTTTTTCTTACTACAAAAGGGTGTGGTTTATATCCAAGGATTGCAAAATTTCTGAGAATATATCGCGCAGTCATTATTTGGATGCATCATTCGGTAGCTAAGTAGACATGTCGTTGAGAAGCACAAATGTACTACACTGACTGTGTCTGTAAAGATTCTATGTGCAAAAACGTAATAGAGTTACGTCCCTGCTAAACTGGTCTGTAGGTTTCAGCTCTGGAGTTCCCAGTGAAGACATATTTTTGTATGTTTGCAAACACAGGCACATTAAAGATTAACAGCTACTAATAGAAATAAAACAAAAGTTGAAATCTGTAGTACATCTTGACACGAACTCGTGTGCTTACTTATTAAGAATTTTTGCTTATAATAATGACATGAAATAAAGTCATTAGACACATGGGAAAAGTCGCACTACTTTTAAATCTACGATTTGTACGCTATTTAAGAAGACAGAGTTGCCTTTCATACATCTCTGACACTTAATTCAACAATGACAACTGAAAAAGTTAAGATTTAAAGAAATGACGATACACATCACTATCAAACAAATAATTAACATAACTAATAATTTTTAGCCATACATTTTCCCCTAAAAGACACAGTTTACATTCATAAAACTGACAGGGACTATATTAAGTGTTTTTTCAATACCCTTCTTATGACCAATACATGAACAGTAATTGCATTTTGCGGCCCCCAGAATGTTGTGAATTAGTTTTAGTTTCAGTTTAGCACTTTATCACTTTTATTTGTTTAACGTTTTACCGCCATTTACGTAACAATAGGCCCGCAACGTCGTCACTTGCCGACGTCTCTTTGTATATCTTGGACTCTAGTAAAGCATACGAAACATTGAAGACGCTTTTGTGTTTACTCGCCTTTATTATCGATACGTCCAAAACAATATTTATAGACAACCAATATACGAGTGACCAAACAGGTCGTTTTTAAAGAAAGAAAAAAATCATTTCTTCTTTTTCTATTAAGTCCTTTGATCTTCTCTTCTGCATTTTCTCACTTTATTATACATGAAATAACACTTTAACTGCATGTTTGAAAATATGTTGTGTGCAACAAACAGAATGTAGGATAAACGTCAATGAGACAGCAACCTAGCGACAAAAATAGGCAAACGACATGTGCACGCTGAATATAGAAAAGGAGATTCGAGTTTCCCTCAATGAGACAGCATCCCAGCGACTACAGATATATATGAATGATATATTCATTTTGCTGATGCTACCGCTTGTTTCTTTTTTTTTTTAATTTTCTACTGATAAAAAACTGTCCGCAATGAAAAAGCCAGTAGTGATGAAGTGGCATTAAACACTAACAAGCAATACAATCAATCATGGTTTATTTCAGACGTGTTCTACATCGTTTTTTGGTTTGACAAAGAAGAACCTGTTGAACGGATTTTAAATTGACTGAAAGCAATGTTTACAATTCATACATTTTACTCTCTTCTTGGATAATGACTGATATATTTGTCGCTGGACATGAATCAGCTACATCAAATACAAATATTTCATCAATACCTTGTAGAATTGATTGATTTGTTGAGAAACATATTGCTACTGTCATTTATATGCTTGAAAAGCACTAGTATATGACTAAAAAGTATAAGTAGATTTAAGAGAAGGTAGGAAGGGTTAAGCATGAGATATAGGACCTGTGTTTATAGGTCTTAGTGTCCATATCTATTTAATATGGAGACCTTTAATTTTGAACTTTATATTTAAAGTTTAAACTTTATACAGGTAAAGTATGTTCCTTGTGTAACTTTAAGACGACGCCTTTATATATAGAATATTTTTTCTTACTACAAAAGGGTGTGGTTTATATCCAAGGATTGCAAAATTTCTGAGAATATATCGCGCAGTCATTATTTGGATGCATCATTCGGTAGCTAAGTAGACATGTCGTTGAGAAGCACAAATGTACTACACTGACTGTGTCTGTAAAGATTCTATGTGCAAAAACGTAATAGAGTTACGTCCCTGCTAAACTGGTCTGTAGGTTTCAGCTCTGGAGTTCCCAGTGAAGACATATTTTTGTATGTTTGCAAACACAGGCACATTTAAGATTAACAGCTACTAATAGAAATAAAACAAAAGTTGAAATCTGTAGTACATCTTGACACGAACTCGTGTGCTTACTTATTAAGAATTTTTGCTTATAATAATGACATGAAATAAAGTCATTAGACACATGGGAAAAGTCGCACTACTTTTAAATCTACGATTTGTACGCTATTTAAGAAGACAGAGTTGCCTTTCATACATCTCTGACACTTAATTCAACAATGACAACTGAAAAAGTTAAGATTTAAAGAAATGACGATACACATCACTATCAAACAAATAATTAACATAACTAATAATTTTTAGCCATACATTTTCCCATAAAAGACACAGTTTACATTCATAAAACTGACAGGGACTATTTTTATAGACAACCAATATACGAGTGACCAAACAGGTCGTTTTTAAAGAAAGAAAAAAATCATTTCTTCTTTTTCTATTAAGTCCTTTGATCTTCTCTTCTGCATTTTCTCACTTTATTATACATGAAATAACACTTTAACTGCATGTTTGAAAATATGTAGTGTGCAACAAACAGAATGTAGGATAAACGTCAATGAGACAGCAACCTAGCGACAAAAATAGGCAAACGACATGTGCACGCTGAATATAGAAAAGGAGATGCGAGTTTCCCTCAATGAGACAGCATCCCAGCGACTACAGATATATATGAATGATATATTCACTTTGCTGATGCTACCACTTGTTTCTTTTTTTTAATTTTCTACTGATAAAAAACTGTCCGCAATGAAAAAGCCAGTAGCGATGAAAGTGGCATTAAACACTAACAAGCAATACAATCAATCATGGTTTATTTCAGACGTGTCCTACATCGTGTTTTGGTTTGGCAAAGAAGAACCTGTTGAACGGATTTTAAATTGACTGAAAGCAATGTTTACAACACATACATTTTACTCTCTTCTTGGATAATGACTGATATATTTGTCGCTGGACATGAATCAGCTACATTTAATACAAATATTTCATCAATGCCTTGTAGAATTGATTGACTTGTTGAGAAACATATTGCTACTGTCATTTATATGCTTGACAAGCACTAGTATATGACTAAAAAGTACAAGTAGATCTAAGAGAAGGTAGGAAGGGTTCAGCTTTATCATGTACATCTTTTGAATATTCATTTTATTAAATTTACTGTTTGCAAAAGTATAAATTACTCTAAATTATAGGGATTTTCTGGTAACTTAACGGAAAACCCTTGCCGTTTTTGGCACAACCTTTTTGATCTTTTGGTCCTCGATGCTGTTCAACTTTGTACTCGTTTCGGCTTTCAAACTTTTGTATCTGTGCGTCACACATAGGTCTTGTGTGGACAAAATACACTTCTGGCGTATTAAAATTTTGAACTTGTTGCCTTTTGTTGGCTGTTGTTCGTGTGATTCTTTGTCAATTGTGTTCTCCAATTTATTTATATTGTAGTCCTGTGTTGTCATTTTGATGTTATATTTCACATGGCCATAAAAGTGCGAGGTTTGGCATGCCACAAAACCAGGTTCAACCCACCATTTTTTCCTTTAAAAATGCCCTGTACCAAGTCAGGAATATGGTCATTGTTATATTATAGTTCGTTTCTGTGTGTATTACATTATAACGTTGTGTCGTTTGTTTTCTCTTATTTTTGAGTGTAAATTCACATTGCGATAAGACGTGTCACGGTACTTGTCTATCCCAAATTCATGTATTTGGTTTTGATGTTATATATATATGTTATATTTGTTATTCTCGTGGGATTTTGTCTATATGTGTTACATTTTAGTGTTATGTCGTTGTTCTCCTCTTATATTTAATGCGTTTCCCTCGGTCCCGATTTTGTTTTTTGTCCATGGATTTATGAGTTTTGAACAGCGGTATACTACTGTTGCCTTTATTAAGCATGAGATATAGGACCTGTGTTTATAGGTCTTAGTGTCCATATCTATTTAATATGGAGACCTTTAACTTTGAACTTTATATTTAAAGTTCAAACTTTATAAAGGTAAAGTATGCTCCTTGTGTAACTTTAAGACGACGCCTTTATATATAGAATATTTTTTCTTACTACAAAAGGGTGTGGTTTATGTCCAAGGATTGCAAAATTTCTGAGAATATATCGCGCAGTCATTATTTGTATGCATCATTCGGTAGCTAAGTAGACATGTCGTTGAGAAGCACAAATGTACTACACTGACTGTGTCTGTAAAGATTCTATGTGCAAAAACGTAATAGAGTTACGTCCCTGCTAAACTGAAGTCTGTAGGTTTCAGCTCTGGAGTTCCCAGTGAAGACATATTTTTGTATGTTTGCAAACACAGGCACATTTAAGATTAACAGCTACTAATAAAAATAAAACAAAAGTTGAAATCTGTAGTACATCTTGACACGAACTCGTGTGCTTACTTATTAAGAATTTTTGCTTATAAAAATGACATGAAATAAAGACACATGGGAAAAGTCGCACTACTTTTAAATCTACGATTTGTACGCTATTTAAGAAGACAGAGTTGCCTTTCATACATCTCTGACACTTAATTCAACAATGACAACTGAAAAAGTTAAGATTTAAAGAAATTATGATACACATCACTATCAAACAAATAATTAACATAACTAATAATTTTAGCCATACATTTTCCCCTAAAAGACACAGTTTACATTCATAAAACTGACAGGGACTATATTTATAGACAACCAATATACGAGTGACCAAACAGGTGGTTTTTGAAGAAAGAAAAAAATCATTTCTTCTTTTTCTATTAAGTCCTTTGATCTTCTCTTCTGCATTTTCTCACTTTATTATACATGAAAAAACACTTTAACTGCATGTTTGAAAATATGTAGTGTGCAACAAACAGAATGTAGGATAAACGTCCATGAGACAGCAACCTAGTGACAAAAATAGGCAAACGACATGTGCACGCTGAATATAGAAAAGGAGATGCGAGTTTCCCTCAATGAGACAGCATCCCAGCGACTACAGATATATACACCTGGAAAAAAGTATTGCAACACCAAATTAAAATTCAAATTAAAAAAATACTTTTTATTTTTTTATTAAATGATTTTTTGAAATAGAACTAGTTAAACATTGTTTAAATATCACCTGAGTTTAATCAATAAATATCGACTCTTTCAGTTCTTATCTGCACATGCAGCTACTGTACTCGTAAACACTAAAACCGATGTTTTAATCCTCATTGTTTTCAACACTTAAAATAACCAAGTTTATAAATTTATGTTATTTACACCTTGTAATTCGTCATCCACAACTCATAACTGCAGCAAGATGGCAGATGTCCAGCATGAGGGAAGCAGGTATGCCGCTGTGATAATTGCACGTATTGTTGGTCATCTCCATTCCACTATAAGTCGTTTTGAGAATAAAATCAAGGCAAGAAACGATGTTAAAGACCTTCCGAGGTCAAGAAGATCCCCTATAACATCTGCTAGGGAAAATTAAGCATAATGAAGGTTGGTCAGAAGGAAACCCATTGCAAAAAATACAATCCTAAAAAGTGAATAATGACCATACAGGAGCCTTTAAGCAAGAACTGTTCAAGATCGGCTCATCGCTACTGGTTATCGTGCGATAATACCATTTCGGGGACCTTTGCCTACGAACAGACACACAGATGCCCGTATCCAATATTGTGCAGAGCTCGCCAAAGTTGGAAATTAACGTTGTGGAGGAAGATCCATTGTTCCAATGGAATTCGGTTTATCTTCCTTGGCCCTTTCGTAGCCCGAATTTGAACCATATCGAGCATATATGGGACACTGATGGGCGTAAAGTGCACGAAAGGACACCCCAGTTCAAACATGTCATGAAATAAACAATACCTTGTGTCAAGAATGGTTGCTGCTAGCTTAGCAACAAATGAGTCGACTTATGGCAGGAATCAGAAGACATTAAGATGCGGTTATCCGTTTGAATGGAAGCTGCGCACAAAGTACTAATTATTTGGCGTATATCGACCAACCATGATGTGAACAATCATCTAAAGATTAATTTTGAAATGTCTGACATTGTAAAGTTCGACTACAGTAAAACTTGTAAAATGCATTTTTTGTACAAAAAACACTTCATTTTGTTATAAAAATTTTGGTTCGATAATACCTTTTTTTTTCATACATTTTTTGTTCGTTTTAAAGCCAATGTTATCATTAACTACGTTTCGATATTATTTTACAAATATTTTATCATATTCCATCCAAAATAAGGGACTGATTTTTCAATTTTTAAAAAATCAAGGTGTTGCAATACTTTTTTCCATGTGTATATATGAATGATATATTCACTTTGCTGATGCTACCACTTGTTTCTTTTTTTTAATTTTCTACTGATAAAAAAATGTCCGCAATGAAAAAGCCAGTAGTGATGAAAGTGGCATTAAACACTAACAAGCATTACAATCAATCATGGTTTATTTCAGACGTGTCCTACATCGTTTTTTGGTTTGGCAAAGAAGAACCTGTTGAACGGATTTTAAATTGACTGAAAGCAATGTTTACAATTCATACATTTTACTCTCTTCTTGGATAATGACTGATATATTTGTCGCTGGACATGAATCAGCTACATCAAATACAAATATTTCATCAATGCCTTGTAGAATTGATTGATTTGTTGAGAAACATATTGCTACTGTCATTTATATGCTTGAAAAGCACTAGTATATGACTAAAAAGTATAAGTAGATCTAAGATATAGGACCTGTGTTTATAGGTCTTAGTGTCCATATCTATTTAATATGGAGACCTTTAACTTTAAACTTTATGTTTAAACTTTATAAAGGTAAAGTATGCTCCTTGTGTAACTTTAAGACGACGCCTTTATATATAGAATATTTTTTCTTACTACAAAAGGGTGTGGTTTATGTCCAAGGATTGCAAAATTTCTGAGAATATATCGCGCAGTCATTATTTGTATGCATCATTCGGTAGCTAAGTAGACATTTCGTTGAGAAGCACAAATGTACTACACTGACTGTGTCTGTAAAGATTCTATGTGCAAAAACGTAATAGAGTTACGTCCCTGCTAAACTGAAGTCTGTAGGTTTCAGCTCTGGAGTTCCCAGTGAAGACATATTTTTGTATGTTTGCAAACACAGGCACATTTAAGATTAACAGCTACTAATAAAAATAAAACAAAAGTTGAAATCTGTAGTACATCTTGACACAAACTCGTGTGCTTACTTATTAAGAATTTTTGCTTATAATAATGACATGAAATAAAGTCATTAGACACATGGGAAAAGTCGCACTACTTTTAAATCTACGATTTGTACGCTATTTAAGAAGACAGAGTTGCCTTTCATACAATTCTGACACTTAATTCAACAATGACAACTGAAAAAGTTAAGATTTAAAGAAATTATGATACACATCACTATCAAACAAATAATTAACATAACTAATAATTTTTAACCATACATTTTCCCCTAAAAGACACAGTTTACATTCATATAATTGACAGGGACTATATTTATAGACAACCAATATACGAGTGACCAAACAGGTCGTTTTTGAAGAAAGAAAAAATTCATTTCTTCTTTTTCTATTAAGTACTTTGATCTTCTCTTCTGCATTTTCTCACTTTATTATACATGAAATAACACTTTAACTGCATGTTTGAAAATATGTAGTGTGCAACAAACAGAATGTAGGATAAACGTCAATGAGACAGCAACCTAGCGACAAAAATAGGCAAACGACATGTGCACGCTGAATATAGAAAAGGAGATGCGAGTTTCCCTCAATGAGACAGCATCCCAGCGACTACAGATATATATGAATGATATATTCACTTTGCTGATGCTACCACTTGTTTCGTTTTTTTACTTTTCTACTGATAAAAAACTGTCCGCAATGAAAAAGCCAGTAGTGATGAAAGTGGCATTAAACACTAACAAGCAATACAATCAATCATGGTTTATTTCAGACGTGCCCAACATCGTTTTTTAGTTTGGCAAAGAAAAACCTGTTGAACGGATTTTAAATTGACTGAAAGCAATGTTTACAACACATACATTTTACTCTCTTCTTGGATAATGACTGATATATTTATCGCTGGACATGAATCAGCTACATCAAATACAAATATTTCATCAATGCCTTGTAGAATTGATTGATTTGTTGAGAAACATATTGCTACTGTCATTTATATGCTTGAAAAGCACTAGTATATGACTAAAAAGTATAAGTAGATCTAAGAGAAGGTAGGAAGGGTTAAGCATGAGATATAGGACCTGAATTTATAGGTCTTAGTGTCCATATCTATTTAAAATATGAAAACCTTTAACTTTGAACTTTATATTTAAAGTTTAAACTTGATAAAGGTAAAGTATGTTACTTGTGTAACTTTAAAACGACGCCTTTATATATAGAATATTTTTTCTTACTACAAAAGGGTGTGGTTTATGTCCAAGGATTGCAAAATTTCTGAGAATATATCGCGCAGTCATTATTTGGATGCATCATTCGGTAGCTAAGTAGACATGTCGTTGAGAAGCACAAACGTACTACACTGACTGTGTCTGTAAAGATTCTATGTGCAAAAACGTAATAGAGTTACGTCACTGCTAAACTGAAGTCTGTAGGTTTCAGCTCTGAAGTTCCCAGTGAAGACATATTTTTGTATGTTTGCAAACACAGGCACATTTAAGATTAACAGCTACTAATAAAAATAAAACAAAAGTTGAAATCTGTAGTACATCTTGACACGAACTCGTTTGCTTACTTATTAAGAATTTTTGCTTATAATAATGACATGAAATAAAGTCATTAGACACATGGGAAAAGTCGCACTACTTTTAAATCTACGATTTGTACGCTATTTAAGTAGACAGAGTTGCCTTTCATACATTTCTGACACTTAATTCAACAATGACAACTGAAAAAGTTAAGATTTTAAGAAATGATGATACACATCACTATCAAACAAATAATTAACATAACTAATAATTTTTAACCATACATTTTCCCATAAAAGACACAGTTTACATTCATAAAACTGACAGGGGCTATAATTATAGACAACCAATATACGAGTGACCAAACATGTCGTTTTTGAAGAAAGAAAAAAATCATTTCTTCTTTTTCTATTAAGTCCTTTGATCTTCTCTTCTGCATTTTCTCACTTTATTATACATGAAATAACACTTTAACTGCATGTTTGAAAATATGTAGTGTGCAACAAACAGAATGTAGGATAAACGTCAATGAGACAACAAACTAGCGACAAAAATAAGCAAACGACATGTGCACGCTGAATATAGAAAAGGAGATGCGAGTTTCCCTCAATGAGACAGCATCCCAGCGACTACAGATATATATGAATGATATATTCACTTTGCTGATGTTACCACTTGTTTCTTTTTTTTACTTTTCAACTGATAAAAAACTGTCCGCAATGAAAAAGCCGGTAGTGATGAAAGTGGCTTTAAACACTAAAAAAGCGATACAATCAATCATGGTTTATTTCAGACGTGTCCTACATCGTTTTTTGCTTTGGCAAACAAGAACCTGTTGAACGGATTTTAAATTGACTGAAAGCAATGTTTTGCAACACATACATTTTACTCTCTTCTTGGAAAATGACTGATATATTTGTCGCTGGACATGAATCAGCTACATCAAATACAAATATTTCATCAATGCCTTGTAGAATTGATTGATTTGTTGAGAAACATATTGCTAATGTCAGTTATATGCTTGACAAGCACAAGTATATGACTAAAATGTATAAGTTGACTTAAGAGAAAGGTAGGAAGGGTTAAGCATGAGATATAGGACCTGCGTTTATAGGTCGTTGTGCCCATATCAATTTAAAGTTTAAAGTTGAAACACAGGTAAAATATGCTCCTTGTGTAACTTTAAGACGACGCCTTTATATATAGAATATTTTTTCTTACTACAAAAGGGTGTGGTTTATGTCCAAGGATTGCAAAATTTCTAAGAACATATCGCGCAGTCATTATTTGAATGCATCATTCGGTAGCTAAGTAGACATGTCGTTGAGAAGCACAACTGTGCTACACTGACTGTGTCTGTAAAGATTCTATGTGCAAGAATTTTTTGCTTATAATAATGACATGAAATAAAGTCATTAGACGCATGAGTGCTACACACATAAACATATAAAATTACCTGAATAATTCTGATTTTTTTCATTCAAAAAATTAAGCAAGCAATAAGAGCATATTTGTTTATTCGCTGAGATAAGAAGTCTGCATGTCTAGCTATATTTTCGAATGATGTCCTTGTACCGATAATAGAATTTAATAAATGTTTTGACTAGTTATAATGTATAGATTAGATTTTACATGTGCAGCTTTTCCTAGAGACGTAAGAAGTGCTTACAATATTCATGCAAGTCATGAAACATGAAGAAATATTAACCATACTATTAAATGTACTTAGTTTATATTTTTCTGAAATCTGCTCAAGGTCATTTTAAATTTGAAACAATTTTATGTATCTCTTTTTACGTCTTTGTTCTATTAGATAATTTAGGGTCACCATTTTTCCCCTTTTGTGACCATACGGCATAAATATTTATTTAAACTGTAGTTGATAATCAAAAATTATTAATAACTTAATATACAATTTGTTTCCATCAAAATCAGGGTCTTGTACATGTATTAATACACAAGTATGACCAAAGTTAATCACCTCCCCTTCCGACTGATAGTTGTGGGCATAACAGTTAAGGGATGAAATCAAAAGTTCAATGTAGGATAAAAAGAACTTATATCACATAGTTTGTTCACTGACCCTATTTGAAGTTTTTTGTTATCCTATCTTTTGATGTCATCTCTAAGTTAATCACTGTTTTCTCTCATTGATTATTGTCAATCCCAAAGTGTTACCAGACAAAATGATTCTTTGTAAAAAGATGCTATTAAAGATGACTTTTTTCTTTGCAGATCAACATAAAAAATATTTTTGTGTTTTGCAGAAATGACAAGATGAACACATAACGCCCATTTCCGTAAAAACGAGTTCGGGGTCATACCAATTTTATTAGCGCATTAAAATGCAAACAGTTAAATCCTTAAGTTCACAGTTTTTCACAAAAACGGTGGACTCGGGAAAGGGATATTTTTGGCTTCTTTTTAATCCAAAAATTAAAAAAAAATGTTTTTAGGAACTTTTTAATGATTTTTTTAATTAAAATTTATTATTAATGAATGGACCACAGTTATTTACACATGTTTTATTCAGTTTTATTTTCTAAAAGTCACTTGCATACATTATTATTTCAGAAGAATTCAAATACAATTTTCCCTAAAAATCGTCTAAAATCGGAATTTTGAGCTTTTCACCTGAAAAAAAGGACGGGCGATGTTTGATTTTTTTTTTCATTAAATGATTGGGTTCTCCATCCTGAACAACATGATTTATCATATTGGTATAATATCACGTAGATAAAAATCCAGGTTTCATGCAAACCTTACCTTAAAGGACAATTCAATGACTCTTAGATTAGTAAACATATTGTCTTATGCTGAATAACTAATAATGGTCTTAATAACAGAGTATGTCTATATTTCAAATGAACAATTTCCCTTTATCTATTCTACTTTTCAAGAAAGAAATTATGCTCTTTTAAAATCGATTGCGGAAGACATGTTTTTGATTTTGATGCATCGTTTTTACATATTAATTACATACCAAAATTTGACAGCAGTAAACCAAACAACCAAACAACCTGGCATTATGTAAGATTAATATATAAATCAAATGGCTGTAGAGTTTTATAAAATCTGTATTATCCATCATAACATATTTAAATATATTTTTTTTGTCGTACGTAATAGCAGATTATTCCAACACTTGTAGTTTGCTCTTAAATTAAGACCAAAGGTCTATAACTGAATATGTTAGCCGGTACCAACAGAGTCTTATTCCTAAGGGCGGTTTCAAAATGGAGAGAGAGAGAGAGAGAGAGAGAGAGAGAGAGAGAGAGAGAGAGAGAGAGAGAGAGAGAGAGAGAGAGAGAGAGAGAGAGAGAGAGAGAGAGAGAGAGAGAGAGAGAGAGAGAGAGAGAGAGAGAGAGAGAGAGAGAGAGAGAGAGAGAGAGAGAGAGGGAGAGGGAGAGGGAATATTTTTCTCGGTATAGTCTGCACTTGTCTACCAATATTCGATTTTGGTAAAATTTAAATGAAACAACATCATTCAATGTCATTTTGGGAACTGCTTTGTCCAGAGTTCAACAAGGCCTATTCTTTTTTTTTTTTTTTTTTTTTTTTAATTAAAACAAACGTCGTTTGAGTCGAGTATATCTTCGTAGAGGTCAGCGCTTTGCTGGTATAACTGTAACTTTCCTTTCTTAAATTCCTCGTTGGTAAAATAAGAAACGATTGTTCCCAATCCCCCAGTCATAGTTGTCATCAAACATAATTCCTTTTTAAGTCATAAAACTTGAGCCTCATCAAATTATTTTTATAGTTTCTGAACAATAGAATATATCTAAACTAAACCACATAAAAGAGAGGTCAAAGATACCAAATTACCGAAGAGTATACCATTATCAAACTGATGAATGCATTGGTTTCAGGCCTTAAAAAATCTATTATTTGAACACTTTTTATTGTAAATACACTGACACATATCATTTTAAGCTATAGGAAATTTGTATAATCATTCAATAAAAATCAGACGCACTCGAAAAAGCCCGGACTGCTCTCGAAAAAAACCGACAACATAGAAATGTCGTTTTCAAAGCAATAACAAGATTTTTTTGTAAAGTGTCTGTATTTCTAAGGATATTTCGATTCCATGTTCGCTTTTCCATCGACATTTGCATTAGTATGTGCATTTTTTTTTTGGAATAAAAGCATTGTAAGGTTAAGTTCAACTTTTTTAAGGAAAATTAATGTCGGATTGATTATATCTTATTATCTCAAATACTAACACACCTTTTATATCCTTGTATATCAAACTCAGGATTTTATATTACGTCTTGTCAGAAAGGAAGTCGGTGTGTGTTTGTATTTTTTATCATATTCATTCAAATAAAAGTGGTCACACTCGAAAAAAAAAAAGAACCGATCAAATCACTTCAAAAACCACGATCCAAGCCGGACACTATACCTACCGTGATATCTGTCAATATATTTCTTATGTGATTTGCATAATTTGGAAAAACATACATACAATGAGGGCAGTCGTTTGTTTTGTGATTTTTCGATAAACCTTGATCACAACAAATATAAACAACATGGTGTCTTCAGTTCACATTATTTCAATTTATCTGAAGGAGCTTACCAGGACAGTCGTTTCACTTTGCGAATACATCTAAAATAGTCACACGTTTCACAGATTTCACCTGGACCAATGAGCGATTAAGCCCCATTCAACCAATAGAAATAAATCAAGTAACATTATGTGTCATTGCCAATTAATAAAACAAGGAAATAAGATTATGATTATAACAATCAAACGCATGTTTTTTTCCGAGTAAAAATATGTTCGTTATTTCGGACTTTTATTTGTTTGTGAGTGAATTGGTCCAGTGATATGTACTATGCAGCAATATGGCATGCAGCCACATATAACACCAACACACAAATCCAAGAAAACGCTTGCAATACGACAGCAAAGTCGTATAGAAAAATTACATATCATATTTAAAAGAATCCGACTACGTATTCGTTCTTATGTATGATTTTTTGTACATATATTATGAAACTTAAATAGGTAGATTTCAATAATATACACGTAAAAATGTAATCATCACAATGCCTTACACAGCTATTTAGGAAATAATATCTATCAAACTTAAATTAAGGAAAGTTCTACATTTTGTGGTTGATTTCATTGTTACAAAAGAGATTTCAATTGAGAACATTGTCCTTCGGAAATGATTAACAACTTATTTTCTCACATCATGCACTTCGAGTAGCTGTGAAATCAAATTAATCTCATGGATAGAACCCATATCTCCCCCACTGCAAATATAAGTGTAGTTATAATTAAGCAGACATGAATAATTGAAGACATTTATGAGGATAAATCACTTTGGAAATCATATTATCAGGATCCACTGGGTGATTAAATTTTGATATCAAATGGGCAAAGTTTCATATAAATTGAAACAACATGAACTTGCGGATTTAACTGATACGAGAGAAAGTGACTGTTTTTTGTCATGAAATAATCTTTAGTTTTAAACGTCTCAATGTTATAATTGTACAATTTTAATTTGAATACTATAAATAAGACTTGCTCTTCATTCTTTTTTAAAGTTCTTTATAAATTATTAACAGGTTTAATCGAAATTTCATGAGAAAATTTTTAATGTAACGGCAGAGGTTTGAAGACGTGACACGGTTTCAACCTATTTAAAAAAAAGTTTTAACCAAATGTCTTGAAAGAAGTCGATTCAATTACACTTTTATAGTTCAAAAATGATTTGAAAATTGTCAGACATTAAAAACCTCAGTTGATTAGGTAGAACTTGTATAAATCTGAGACATTAAAACCACAATAAATCTGAGACATTAAAACCAAAATAAATCTGAGACTTTAAAACCAAAATTGATTAGATGGAACTCGGGTAAATCTGAGACCTTTAAACCAAAACTGATTAGTAATTATTTGAGTAAATCCGAGCTTAAGTCATCTGGTGTAAGCCATTTCACATGAGCCATGTTGATGTTTTAAGGTAACATTCGGAATTATTACAAAATTAATTCAAAATTTCAATTTAAAGGCTGAAAATTGTAGTAACGTAATGGTGCAAATGTAAGCTAGTCTAAGAGCTTATCAAATAAAAGAGAAGCAAGACTAAAGCAAGAAATAAAATACTTCGAAGAAACTTTTGATATACTGTTCGACAATATTTAAGCATAATACATATTGAAATAAGTACAGCATCTGAATACTTTACAGACCAATCCTAGAATAAAGACGCATTGCTAATTTCCTCTTAAAATATCCATGTCAGTGCCATTTAAAAACTATTTAAATAAACTAAGAATTATAGTATCACAGGTTTAATTATAACAATAGTATGATTATTTCAAAGCAGATCACCAAATTACATAGACGACATTTATCGTTGCCTCAGACTGAAATGTTGACAGGCTTTGTTTAACTTCACGTATTTCCCTTAAAATATACAAGGGGGGAAATCCTTAAAAAACGGAAATATTTCAAAATTCACATGTCACCCAACTGTTTAACTTATAAATGTGCCACAGTTACATTGTAACCTTGTCATTGCTTGTAGTTGATTTTAGATAGGCACATAATATACTAGAATAAGTGAATCCTGTTTTGCATGTTTTGGCACCAGGGCCCGTATGCATAAAGCTATTTAAGTTAAGATTTTACTTAGTAAACACTTTAGTTAAGGAAACTCGGCCCTTTTTATCTAAGTGGTATGCATACAAAATCTTAAACTAAGTATTTTCCTTAGTAAAATATTAGTTGTTTTAAGTCACGCCCACAGCATTTAAGTGGTATGCATAAAACCGCTTATACCAAGAAAACGCCTAAGAATTTACTTAAGTCTAAGGTACCTATAGAGCTACCTTAAACTTTCAGAAATAGTTAAAAATCAGTTGAAAGTATGATTTTTTGCAGAACATTAATAGCATAAATACAATTGAATTGATTAAATAATAATATCAGTAATAAAATACTAATAATTCGTTTGTTTGTTGCTGAATATTAACGACCATCGTAGTTTTCTTAAAATCACGTATAATAAACAAATCAAGTGATATAGGCGAGTGACTTTAACCATGAAACTAAATTTTTAATGCACCTACCTAACACACGGCTAAATAATATATCATTTGAAAGCTACAAATCTGTACTATCTGTTTTGCCCGGTCGTAAAAAAATCGTACGGTGCAATTTCCGTCAAATCAAGATCAAAGGCCAAGGACGAATAAGGTCATATTGTCTAAGATTTCAGCTTGATTGCATAATATGACTTTTATATACTTAATTCACATATGCAAACAATTTAAACTTTTAGCAGAGAGATAAACAGTCATTAATCAAATGCATTTTTATATATTTAAAGCGTGTTTTTGATAGACAGCACATGTTTCCTGAAATTCGAGTAAAAGTTAATAAAATGTGCAAAAACAAAAATTTTTCTTTCTGACGCAACTGCTAATCACTTTAAACTAAGTAAAACCCTGTAATGACTATCAAAGAAGTTTTTGACATCATAAATTTCCTAAAATTATGCTTACTTCCAATCAAACAGCAAATCAAAACAACTCATACAGTTGCCCCAAATTCCGCCATCTGCGAAAAACAGCTTTTAAGCATTTCTTGCAATTTAAACATTGTATGTGGTCAAAATAAGATTTAATAAACAAATTCTTAAGAATCTGAAAAATTCAAAGTAAAAAAATATGTGCGCGAATCATACTGCTGCTTGAAACAAAGGGGGCGAAACTAAGAGATTGCAATCTGCATTGAAACTACCCGACTGAAATGAACATTTTTCGACTTTTCTAATTGTTTGATTTGTAGCTTCATTATAAATATTGATGTAGTGAAAAACCCTTTTGTTTATTTAATGTGAACCATAAAAAAAGAAATTGACAGTCTAGACAAAAATAAATAGAAAATTAATTGATGAAAATTGAAATTTCAAAGAATTAAAAAACCAGGAAACAAATTATAAAACTTTACTTCTTGATTGATTAAATTGCGTTGTTCAATGTTTAAATGCATTAATTCAGCAAATAAGAATAATTTTGAAGAAAAAAAATCCATTAATACGCAACGATTCTAGTTACAACTAGACTTCCTGAATAGCTTGAATGACTAGTCCATTTTTCATACGAGGATGAATTCATGCAAGAGTTTCTGATGACGACTGGAAAGAAGCACCATTATCTTGAAACTTCACTTTCAACTATATAGATGATGTCATCTAACTGAATAGTGCCAAATTTGTGACAATGTTGGACTTATAATTTCCATTTAAATTGAAAATAAAAGACTCAACAGATATAGTTTACTCTATCACGTATCTTGAAAACGACGATGAGGGTTGGTTGAGAACAAGTTTAACGACAATAGAGATGAGCATAAATCAACCAATAAAAACACTCCTTACTACCAAATTATAAATTAGTCATTTCTATATAGCAACATTATAGCAACGCCTGCATATCTCAACTACTAAAGGAGGAGACCGATTTCATTGAGCCTCAACTCCCCTGAGACAATAACAAGTCGGAAATATTTATGATATGTCGTATAAATGTAGGGTTTTGTATTTTCTTAATTTGTCTTTGCATGCTCAGTCGACGTACTGCCCGCGAAATTAAATGAAAATATTTATCTAAACACTTGCCCAATTGTAACGCGATTTCGCGGCATCTTCTTGTGGAGTATATTTCTCCAAGTGGATACAATTTTCCAGAGCTTGCATGTATGTTCACGATTTATTTTCGTGATAGTGCGTAACTGCTCACAATGAAGATGTTAGATAAAGGCAACTATAGTATACCGCTATTCAATAGTCATCAATCGATTTACTAGAAACTGAAACAAATCCGGGTCACAAACCAAAACCAAGGAAAACGCATCAACTATATATATACAAGAGGAACACAGCGATATAACAGAAACACTGAACTGCTACAAAAACAAACGCCGACATACAAAGAAACAGATTATTCGATACCAACTGCCATATGCCTGACTTTGTACAGGACATTTGAAGAAAAGTGATGGTCTGAACATGGTTTTAAACAAGAGTTCAAATGCAAAGTTGGAATCATCCCTTTGAAAATTTTATGGACGCCACTACGAGTTGGTTGACAATTATAAAATATTTGTTTCGCCAGATGAAGACGGATAAGTTCCAATCGACGTTACCAAAATACCGTCATATCTGCCTTGAATGACACCTACCCACTAAGGCTTGGCACCGAGTTAGGAATTAAATGAGCCACAAGACAGGTGTCACATGTGGAACATGATCTGCTTACCCGTTAGGAGTCCCTCAATTCAACCCAAATATTTTTTGGGGTTTTTTGTTACCCAATCTGTAGTTTTATATGTTGTGTTTTGTATACTGTTGCTTTGTCGTGTTCGTTTTTTTGGTCGTTTTGTCAGTTCGTTTTCAATTATGAGTTTGATGTCCCTTTGACATATTTCGTCACTATGCAAGTAGTCAAAGGTTTTAAAATTGTAGATCATTGTAGTTAAATGTATCATAATAACGATTTTGTTCTATATATACATCACCGTGAGCAAATTAAGTTATTTTCGAGAATATTTGTCTTATTGCGTTATTCTTATTCACTTTACTTTCAGGCGATTTTTTTGCCGATTTTCATTACTGCAAGTTAATGTCTTTAAAGTAAATTAATACCAAAAGGACAATCAACATCTTAAACCATGAATCAGATAAACTTAATTAAAACCATGAACAAAATAAAATTAAAGTCTAAGAGACGAACAACAGTTCACAATATACAGCACACCATGAAAACGATCACTGCTTAAAACAGCGAATGATCTTATGAGGTCAGGAAGGGTATTCTAGTTTTTAATTTTTTTATTTCACATCTGCTTATAGTGTTTTACATACACAATAACCTGCATTTGTATTTTAAAAGTTTATGTTGAAAATACTCAAAGCATCTTTTATTCAAATAATTAAAGCGATTAAACTTCTAAACACACTTAATATTACTAACACGATTTTAGACTAAATAAGAAGCAGCAGCATTATATTTTGTTCGTTTACATCCCGCTTTAGACAACCAAGTGTTTCTAAGCAAGGTTTCTTTTTTCAATGTTACCTACGATTTAGTCGCAAAGTCATGTTTGCATTTAAACACGATTACAAAAAGTTAATAGTACGTTTGACTTCGTAAAAAACAAATTTTTACCTCAATTAGCTCGTATATATTCTTTTCGAAATTGAAATACCCCTATTTTGATTATGGAAAATCATTCTCCTCCCTGATATTGACAATAAGCGATGTGCTATCTTAACATAGAATAACAAAAAGGTCGCTATTTGCAGATGGCAGATTTTTGGGCAACTGCAAACACTTCAATAGAAGGCTGTTCTATGAACAATAATTAATAATTGCATCTTAAAATTCAAAACAAATATTCCCTGACCTAAGACATATACATTTATCAATTTTTTAGCATACAAATATCGATTCCCTAAGATATATTTTGCTTTTGGAACAATTTTTCATTTTTTTTAAGATTTGCGATAAATTTCAATTTTCGGGAAATATTGCACATCTAACCTCTATTTTTTTGTTTGATTTGGAAATAATGTATCATGTTCCATAAAATTCATATGATCTTTTGAAAAATTTTATGGTACAAGAATTTTTGTTTAGTAATCGCAAAAATTGGAATGTTTATTCATGACCTTTGACCTTGATTTAACAGAAAATGCACCGTACGATTTTTTTACGACCGGGCGAAACAGAAAGTACAAATTATTAGCTTTCGAATGATATATAATACAGCCGTGTGTTAGGTGGGTGCATTAAAGTCGTTAACTAAACGTCTTTTTGAAATAAGTCACTCGCCTAATAACAGAGGGTAGATATATAATTCAATCATACCCTTATTTCCCAATCTCGTTGTTGTCTATACCGAAGAGTACTCAGTTATTAAACGCATTGAATTCATGCTATTATTTTCTTGTGTTTACTCTGTATGTGCATGTTTACACACATAACTTATAACAATGATCTTTCATTACACCCCGTGGTATCATTATTGTATTAACCGTTAGTAAAAAAAAACAGTATGAAAAGAAAAAGAAAGTTGAAGACTGCATGCATGCAAACCCTTGTTTTCTGTATGCGTGTGTGTGTGTGTGTGTGTGAGCGGCATCGGTTGAATTTTCATTATTTAGTTTTATTCTCAAGATGTAAGGCAAATTCTCCCAGAATGTTTTTCACTTATAAAATCGAAAAGTTTTAAGAGTTTTTAGACCTACCCATGGCCAGTGGTGGATTAAAGGGAGAAAGGGGGATACGGACATCCCTTTTGAAGGAACAATTTGGTGGATTATTTAGGAAATTATTGGAGCTCTTATGGCAGTCAGTCCCCCCCCCCCCCTTTTATGAACATTTATGGATCCGCCACTGCTAACCCTTGCAGAGTCGGATCCAGCCATTTCTAAATTGGGTTCCCAACCCAGGATACAGGGGGTTCCAACTATATGTCCCCATGCAAATGAATTGATCGTCGAAAAAAGGGGGGTTCCAACCAAAGGACCTCCTGGATCCGCCACTGCCGTGCGAATCGAAGTTTATATAACGCATTTATGGTACCGTATTTTTCATGTTTCCTTATATATGCAGTGATATATTGCTGTTAACGAAAATATTTATAATCGCACTAAGATGTTAATAATACCTTGCCGTGAGTATGTATATCAATATAATCATGAGTCTTAGTTAAGATTGTAGGACCTTTTTTTAAAAATGCCCTCGTTTTTATATGGATTCGTGGAAAATTGATCCTTCCCCTTCTTTGTTGTGTAAAAGGGAAATGATAAAACTATTTATTTCAAATAGAAACAGATTTTTTAAAACCCATTAAGAAAAAGTAAGAAGGAGGTCTGAAAGAGGGGACGACAGTCCAAAAGCAGCTAAATGATTTAAGTAAATTTTCTATCGAAAAAAAGTTTTTATTATTAATTTATTTGCAAGCACTTGTTTACAATGCTACATTAGTGCTACGCCATTGGAACCTTTATCATGTTTTGTTAGAGTTTAAATAATATTGTTTTCTCTAGAAAATATAACGTCGATGAAGGATGCATTAAAGGTTAAGTAGTGTTAGATTTTGGAAACATCAAAATGTAAACCTTTTCTCTTATGCATTAATTTTTCATCCGTTTTTAGTCATTGAATTGTTTAACATACCGACATTCATTTGACCCAGCTCTTAATAAAAGTATGTATTGATCAATCAATGTAAATAATCATAACAAACTTTTACACGAATGATCAGTACATGCGATGAACTAATATAATCATATAAATCATAAGGTAATTAGAGAAAGGTTCCGGTTTAAGTATACCTTAGTTAGTGAAGACATAAGTAAGTTTATGCATACGACTTTTAAGAGTTTTACTTAACTAAGGGAATTCTTATTGAAATCTAAGTCTAAGGAATACTTAAGTTACGATGTTTTATGCATACGGGCCCAGACCAACATCATCGCCATAGTTTTCTGTTGTCTAAATAGTTGGCCTTATTTTGAAAATCTTTTCACCATCTTTCTTGTCTCACTGTTTGCGTTTTCTATGTTTGTACCCTTTTTAATATGTTTTGCGTTTCCTAATTATGTTAATTACGGAAAGATATTGTAATAAATTATTATGAAAAAGATCGTGCGGAAGAAGTGATAAGGTTCCTGTGCTCTGTCCAGTGTATTTTTTAAAGTAAGATAAATGTTTGGACTATAAAGCTGTGTTGCACACTGACACAAATTTTCTAAAGAACCCGTATATACATTGTTTTAATTTGACAGAATACTTTAAAGAAACAACAGAGTTATGGATAATATCTGCAGACAGTCAACGGGCTTTCTTATATAGGACTGAAAAATGAAGTTTAAACTGTGTAAAAAAGAAACTGTAGCAATAACTACTTCATAATGCCTTATAAACATAAAGTGTATTTTTTTCATTACTTTAAAACTGTGTAATTGTCATCTGGATATTTTATAAGTGCAGAAATGCCAATTTAAAGTCGCGTAAGATATAGATCATAAGAAACATATTTTACTGGAAGTGCCTTTTCAGCATATAACTACATGTACCACTACGTCCATGCCTTTGTTTGTGGCCGATTAAAAGTCCCCTAATACATCACATCAAGATTAAAAGCGCTTTCGTACCGTAATAAAATGGCGGCAGGGGTAGGAGTCATGAAATATTGTGTAGAGACTAAAAGTATTATAAAGAAGTTATAAGTGGTGTTATAACACAATGATTGGTTATTTTGTGAGAAACATTGATCGAACTAATGATCCAACTACATTATGAAGAATTTTATCGGGTATGAATACTAATAAACGAAAAACAACAGATACTCCTTCCCCAAACAAACCAAACAAGATGGCTGACCTGAACGACTCAGGATCAAAACAGTACTCTTTACCTCCAACACCAATGCAAGCATGTACTAATCAATATTCAACACAGTATACACCGAACTTAAATGATACTCCGCTATCTAGTAATGTTATTTCTTCATCTAGACAAATACTTTATGGAGCAGACAATGGCTATGCATTCACCCCATGATATCACTTACAAGCCCCACATACAACACCAGCTCAGATTGGACATCAGACACCGTCAGTGCCAATCCCTATGCACCCTATATCAACTCCACCTCATCCTGATTTATTAATGTTTATGCATGAAGTCAGAGAAAAGTTACAAAAACTTGACATTCTGGAAGATATATTATCAAGGCTAGTAGATATGGAAGAACATTGTAATAACCTGGACAGTGAAATTTGTGGCATCAAAACTGAGTTAAAAGCCCAAACATCAAATATTGTGTCATTAGACAAGGGTCTTGGTGGTCTACATTCAAAACTACAAGAAATAGAAACACAAAATATAACATTAACTGATGAAAATTATAAACTGCAGGAAAAAATCATTGATCAGCAAAAAAGGTCTGAGAGACAATCTTATATTTAAAGGCATTTATGATGATCATAATCCAACAGAAAACACAGAAGAAACAGTAAAAGACTTTTATTAAAAGAGAACTGGGACTTGAAAGTAAAGATATAAATTTTCATGTTGTGCACAGGCTTAGGCCCAGACAGGACAGAGGTCCACGCAATATACTTGCAAAATTTGAAAGGAGAAAAGACAGAAATAGAGTTTTGGAAGCAGCAAAAAAAGAACTTAAACAAAAACCCCAATATTATGTACATGAACAATTTCCAGTAGAAATAATAGAAAGGAGGCGTGAACTTATACCAATTCTGAAAGATGCTCGTGAAAAGGGACATGAAGCAGTATTGGTAGAGGATAAATTGTTTATCAATAAAAGGCGTTTCGATCCACGTCAATGTGTGCCTCAGATAAACCCACAACATTAACAAGGACCCCGACAACCACCAACTGATCATGGACCTCAACAGCCACCATCTGACCAACACATTCCGATGTCTGTACCTGGGAACAACAACAGGACCATTCCGAAGAATCCTATAGAGTCTATACCACCACAGAACACCACAGGACACTAGGACAGGCGTACAAGAGGACAAAGGAAACGAAACAATATTGTATTGAATCAAAATAAACACTTATCTGGACTGAATGTTTATTATCTTAATGTATGTGGTTTACAGTCTAAACTAAAATTTACTGAATTTTCAAATATCTTTCAAACATATGATGTATTAGTTTTTGTTGAAACTAAATTAAATGATTTAGATATAATTGATCTTCCTGATGGTTTTTCATATGTAACAAAGAATAGAAAGGGTGCAACTAAAAAGTCAGGTGGAATTGTAATTATATACAAAAATATTTTGAAACAGTTCATCAGTTTTAATGAAAGTGAAAGTCAATATGTACAGTGGTTTAAATTTCAAAAATGTCTACTAAACTGTGAAAAAGATGTTTTATTTGGTGCTGTTTATATACCACCGGAAAATTCTAAATATGCAAATACTGATGCATTTGAAGAAATTGAAATTGAATTATTGACATTTGCTGATAAATTTGATTCATATGTCTCTCTTATTGAAGATTTTAATGCAAAAACGGCAACACGAGATGATTTTATTGTTCCTGATGAGTCATTGATTGGTATTTTTGAGTTAGAAAGTGATGATGAAATTTTGTCATACATGTTAGATTATGAACAATTGAAGCTTCAAAATATACCGTTATCCCGAATGTCAGAGTGTCATTGCAATATTAATAATTATGGTCATAAACTGTTGGATATGTGTAAAAAAAACTCAATGTTTATATAGCTAACTCCAGACTTGGTTCTGATATAGGTATTGGACGTACTACATGTAAAGATATCAGTGTTATTGATTATTTGCTTTTATCATCCAAATTGTTCTCTTTAGTAGATGAATTTGAGATACTTGATTTTGTACCACTTTTTTCTGATGTTCACAATGCAATACACATTGTTTTTAAATCAGTATTACCACATGATCAAATTACACATGATACATCACAAAATTCAACTTCAATCAAGTGGAACGACAATAACAGAAACGAATTTGTAAATACATTTCACAATAGTCAAGATCAGCTGACCAATATAATGAATGACCTTGAAAACATACACACACGTGATACATGCACTCAACAAGACATAGACAACATCACCGGAGAAATAAATGAGCTTTTCCAAAATACTTCAAAGGCGACACTTTCAAAACCGCACTACAAATTACGAAAGAAACCGAACTCAAAACCCTGGTACACAAATAAATGTCTCACTTCGAGAAAAAAAAATTCATAAAGCCAGAAAACGTTATAACATTCATAAAAATGAAGTAACACGCCAACAACTACTAGAGACAAGTAAATCATACAAGATGGTTACAAACCAAGCATACAAAAACTATCAATTTGACTTTGAACAAAAATTGAGAAATACGTCAAAAAACAAGGGAAAGAGTTTTGGAAAATTTTGAATAAATTTGTTAAAAATAAAGATGAGAAATCTGAAATATCTGTAGAAACATTACATGATTATTTTAAATCCATGAATGAAAATAATGTACATGATGAAATTGATATAGATATTGATGTTAATAATTTACCACCAGATATAGAAGAATTGTTAAATTCTCCAATAACAGTAGAAGAAATAAAATGTGTTGTAAAAAAATTAAAGAATAATAAATCTGCTGGATATGATAATATATTAAATGAATATATTAAATGTACATTAGATGATATGATTAATGTGTAAAGGACCTAAATATCGTCCCCCGTCAATTATTAATTGGAATGAGTGTCGTAATATCATCCACGACTCACTCCATACTTACTGTATGAAATGGATAAAACGGGAAAAAGCTGACAAAAAATCTTTGGACTCTTTTTTTAATTCAGTAATGAAGATAGTTGATATACGTATTCAACATTTTAAAGAACATTTTACTATAAACAATAACCACAATAAACCTATTTCTCGTATCAAACATACACTAAAAGAACTAGCCAAGGAATTTGTTTTTGTCCCGGCCGATAAAGCTGCTAATAATATTATTATTGTTTGACGTAAATTTTACATTGAGGTTCTGAAAAAGGAAATCACCAATTCACCAACATTCCAACTGACTCCATTTTCAGAAAACGAAATCTGTAACAAACATAAACTTTTAGCCACCGCTTTACAAGCAGAGCCAAATACAATGCAAGTCCCAACTATGTATTGGCTTCCGAAGCTACACAAAACCCCTTACAAATATAGATTTATTTCGTCTTCAAGCCATTGTTCAACTACTAAATTGTCTATTCTTCTTACCAGCACACTTGGTACAATTAAAAACCTGATAATAAATTGTTCAAATAAGGCCTTCGAAAATAGTGGAATAAATTACTTTTGGAGTGTCAAGAACTCGTTGGAAGTACTTGATAAATTGCATGCTTATATTGGTGATTTTGAATCTGTTCAAAGTTTTGATTTTTCTACCCTGTATACCACATTGCCTCACATTCTCATTAAGAAAAAAATCACACACCTAATTAAATGGGCATTCAAAAAATCAGAATGTGAATATATATGTTCAAACTCTTTTAGGTCATTTTTTAGTAGCAATAAACAAAAAAACTATGTTAATTGGACATGCTATGATACTATATATGCCCTTGAATTTTTACTAGATAACATTTTTGTTCGCTTTGGGGATTCCGTATATCGTCAGATTATCGGAATTCCAATGGGGACTAACTGTGCACCACTTATTGCGGACCTGTTTTTGTATTGATATGAGTTATAGTTTATGACAAAAATAAGCAAAGACCCATCGAAACAACATCTGATAAACAAATTTAATAATACTTTTAGATATTTGGATGATATTTTGGCTCTCAATAATGACGACTTCAGTATGTATATTAATGAAATTTATCCTGTTGAACTTACTTTAAATAAAGCTAATACTAACAATGACCACTGCCCTTTTCTCGATCTTGATATATATATATCACTAATGGAAAGCTGAATACTAAAATTTATGATAAAAGGGATGATTTTTCATTTCCTATCGTTAATTATCCGTTTTTAGATGGTGACGTTCCCTTGTCACCATCTTACGGTGTTTATATATCTCAACTTGTACGATTCGCTCGTGTATGTAACAATGTTTTAGATTTTAACGAGAGAAATTTATGTATTACTAAAAAATTATTACACCAGGGTTTTCGATATCACAAACTAGTCAAAACATTTACTAAATTTTATCATCGGTATAAAGACATCATTCGTAAATATAGCTCAACATGCAGACTTCTAATACGTTCAGGTATTTCACATCCAATTTTTTATGGAAATATTCTTTATAAAGCACAAAGGTGTCAGTATTCAACTTACAAAACCTTTGAATAGACTTATTAAGAAAGGATATAATTACGATACTGTTGTCAAGTCATTAAAGATTGCATATTTTGTCGTTAATATTGAGTCACTGATAAGGTCTTTGCATCGGAACTAAACACATTTATTCTAAAAACAGTTATTGGCATGACACGGGTTATGTTCTTCTCATATATGTTATGATGGTATGATACTAAACCCCTAACGGGAAGGATTGTGCCTGATGTTCATATGATGAAATCATAATCTTTCAGTCAGTTTAATTGAAGTCTGGAGCTGGCATTTCAGTTAACTGCTAGTAGTCTGTTGTTATTTATGTATTATTGTCATTTTGTTTATTTTCTTTGGTTACATCTTCTGACATCAGACTCGGACTTCTCTTGAACTGAATTTTAATGTGCGTATTGTTATGCGTTTACTTTTCTACATTGGTTAGAGGTATAGGGGGAGGGTTGAGATCTCACAAACATGTTTAACCCCGCCGCATTTTTGCGCCTGTCCCAAGTCAGGAGCCTCTGGCCTTTGTTAGTCTTGTATTATTTTAATTTTAGTTTCTTGTGTACAATTTGGAAATTAGTATGGCGTTCATTATCACTGGACTAGTATATATCTGTTTAGGGGCCAGCTGAGGGACGCCTCCGGGTGCGGGAATTTCTCGCTAAATTGAAGACCTGTTGGTGACCCTCTGCTGTTGTTTTTTATTTGGTCGGGTTGTTGTCTCTTTGACACATTCCCCATTTCCATTCTCAATTTTATGTAATGTTATTTAACATTGTGTTAGACAATGGTATTATACCAGAATGTTGGACCAAAGGAATAATGGTTCCAATTTTCAAGAACAAGGGTTCCAAATCTGACCCGAATTCTTACAGAGGTATTACTCTCAATTCATGTCTTAGTAAAACATTCACTGCTGTGCTCAATAATAGATTGAATAAATTGTCAGATGAAATAGGCTTAATTACAGGAGCACAGGCTGGGTTCAGAAAAGGGTTTTCTACTATGGATAATATTTTTATTTTACATTCACTTATTTCTCTATATTTTTCATTTGGTAAAAAATTATTTTGCTCGTTCATTGATTTCAAAAGTGCATTTGATACAGTTTGGAGAGCTGGACTTTGGCAAAAGATGCTACAATATAATATTCAAGGCAAAATATTGAGAGTTATACATAATATGTATCAGAATATCCAGACATGTATTAGAATGGGAAAGGATATTTCTGTTGCGAAAGTACGCAATTATAAAGACATTGGACTTTTATTTTGACATTGTGTATATAAAATTACATTGTTATTTTAATTATAGTAAATGAATCATACTAGAATATTCTAGATGGATAGTGAAAGTACTTGTGTATATTTATGTTCAAGAAAGTGTTTACAAATTCCGGAATTTACCCTGTTACTAAAAATAGACTATTTCTCATTTCTCTAGTCAATTATAGTTTGTTCTAGATTTAGAATGTTCTTATGATTTTAGTATATAAGTTAAGGGTTTTTATGGATAATTATCATTGTAAAAATAGTAGTAACAGAAGTATAGAAGTATTATCAGTTGAATTAGAAAGAAAAAGACGGATTATTCCAATGTGGTATTTATAAACTGTATATACTGTAAATAACTGTTAGTTATTGGATTAAAGATATAAAAGGATTCCGTGTTAGACTGATTTCGCCACATTGTATGGTGCCGGAACCCGGGAGTTACAGAAAAAGAAATTTATACAGAACACGGAAAAGAAGATTCTACAGATCCAGAATATTTACCGCAAATCAGTAGTGCTAAAAAATTGCTATTGACATGGAAGAAAGGACAGAAACATCTAAATATGTTTTGGAAAACATGGAGAGATGAGTATCTCCTTAGTCTACGTGAAAGAACTGCCAACAAACTAAGGAGTGGAAGAATTCAGAGCAAAACTCCAGCTAAGGTTGGTGACATAGTGTTAATTAAGGAAAACCTTCCACGAGGAAGTTGGAAAATTGGCCGTATATGTCAATAAGTAGTCAGTCGAGATGGTCAAATAAGATCTGGAAAAGTTATGCTACCTAATAAAAAGACATTAAACAGAGCTCTGAATATGCTTTATCCTATAGAATGTGAAGAGTTAGACGAGGGCTTAAAAAACTCAGATACGGAAAAGGATACTGAGTTGATAAATGACAATACTAGTACTACACGAGAGAGAACACAAAGACAAGCAGCCCGAACAGCAATGAAGAAGATACAAGAACAGTTGGAATCATGATAGACTTTCTTTGGCCTCTGGAGTGTTGCGAAATTACGCAATTATAAAGACATTGGACTTTTATTTTGACATTGTGTATATAAAATTACATTGTTATTTTAATTATAGTAAATGAATCATACTAGAATATTCTAGATGGATAGTGAAAGTACTTGTGTATATTTATGTTCAAGAAAGTGTTTACAAATTCCGGAATTTACCCTGTTACTAAAAATAGATTATTTCTCATTTCTCTAGTCAATTATAGTTTGTTCTAGATTTAGAATGTTCTTATGATTTTAGTATATAAGTTAAGGGTTTTTATGGATAATTATCATTGTAAAAATAGTAGTAACAGAAGTATAGAAGTATTATCAGTTGAATTAGAAAGAAAAAGACGGATTATTCCAATGTGGTATTTATAAACTGTATATACTGTAAATAACTGTTAGTTATTGGATTAAAGATATAAAAGGATTCCGTGTTAGACTGATTTCGCCACAATTTCTGCATTTTGTAGTTGTAATATAGGAGTGAAACAAGGGGAGAATTTATCCCCTTTTCTATTTTCTCTCTTTTTGAATGATTTGGAGAAATTTTTACTAGATAATGATGTTAAAGACCTTGAAAATATATCTGATAAATGCAAAGAAACCTTATTATGTTATGTAAAAATATTTATAATATTATATGCAGATGACACAGTTATTCTATCTGAGTCAGAGGAGGATCTGCAACATGCATTGAAAGTTTTTGAGCAATATTGTAATGAGTGGAAACTCACAGTTAATACAAGTAAAACTAAAATTGTAATTTTCAGCAAAAAGAAATTCAAGGTTAAAGCAGATTTTGAAATCTATGGTAAAAATATTGATGTATTAGACTCATATACTTATCTGGGTATTGTATTTAATTATAACGGCTCTTTTTGTTCAGCTAGATAGAAATTATTGGAACAGTCCAATAAAGCATTGTATGCACTATATAGAAAGATAAGAAATATTGCAATACCCGTAGATATACAGCTAAAGCTTTTTGATTGTCTTATTCTACCTATAATGATTTACTCTAGTGAAGTATGGGGATTTGAAAATAAACAGAGATTGGAACGGATGCACTTGCAGTTTTGTAAAAATATTCTGCACGTGAGGAAAAGTACACTTTTATGGTTTACGGGGAACTGGGTCGTTATCCCATTGATATTACTATTAAGCTACGTATGGTTGTTTTGGAATGATATGCTCTCAAGTGAGAATAAATTATCTAATACATTATATAGACTTATGATACAACTTCACCAGAGTAAACCCACACATTTTAAATGGGTTACGTACATTAAATCCATTTTTGATGAATGTGGTCTTACTTTTATATGGAATGATCAAATACCTATGAATAGAGAAATATTGAAATCTCTTGTCAAACAAAAACTTGTTGATCAGTTTATACAACAATGGTTTTCTGTAATTAATAATTCTTCTAGAGGAGAATTCTATGGTAAATTCAAAAGTATATTTGAATTAGAACCCTATCTACTTCGATTGGGAAATACTGATAGATTGTATATGGCTAAATTTAGATGCTCAAATCTTAAATTCCCAATTGAAACGGGAAGATGGAAAAATATTTTAAAAGAAAATAGGATATGTCATCTATGTAATCAAAATATTGGCGACGAATATCACTATTTGTGTGTTTGTTCACATCCTAGTGTATCACTTCTTAGACAAAATCTTGTACCTAATTATTACCTACAATATCCTTCAAGGCAAAAATTAATCGGTTTACTTTCATTTTGCAACATAAAGGTGTATAGGAAAGTATGTACTTTCCTTAGAAAGATTAATTATTTTTTGTAGATGCAATTTTTATACATTTGTATATATTAATGTACTCACAATCACTGAACAATAAGAAAGAATTCTGTATATATATGTAATCCTCTAAACTCAATAGGTAATATATATAATGTATATGTCTCAATGTCATGAAAATCACGTGCAATTATCGTACACTACTCTGCTGTCGATTTATATGTATACTTTATTATGTTTTGACCTCTTGTACACGTTTGTGTCTGAGGAAATAAAATATGTTGTTGTTGTTGTTGTTGTACCCGATCTTATTATCAAATATTGATATTTTCTGTTACAAAAGAATATTAATTGTGAGAACATCTTGCAGATGTAGGAAAATACCTTGTAGCAAAATATTTTCTTATGAAAGAGACATATTTTTATTCAAATACCCGTTAAAAAGATATCAACACACAATTATATCAAATATTAAAGACAGAAGTAAATCTTCTCATTGAATTCTGACGTACTAATGCTTCAATAGCACTAACTGATTAGAACTGTACTTCTTTGCTATTTGAATAGAATAGACCGGTATATGAGATTCTTACGACCTTGTTATATGCTTTATGAACTGTCATTGCTTTTATCTTCGATATAAGCTTCATGTTTGGTTTTTCATTGTGTTCCAGTAAGTACCAAGCCTAAAAGTAATAACAAAGTAATTTTACCCTTTGAGAAATAAAATTATTAAATTTGTGGATTCATGAAAACCTAAATGGGCATGAAAATTAAGTCAACTAGAAACCCAGCTAAGGTTGAAATAACAGTGAATTACACACACCAAAACAAACTCAGCCTGCAGCTCAAGGTGTATCTCTTATGTAGTTTGCCTGTTTGGAGTTATTGCCACTGAAATGTATTTGTTAGCAGAGAAGTAAGATCACGAAGGGTTAAAATTGACCCTAAGATTTTGATGTTTCTTTTTAAATCCTTGTCAAAATACTACAAATGTCGCATAAAATTAGTTACTATATTACCATTTTAATACAAAATAAATTCATTTTGGCACATCACTTTAAATATAGAAGTATAATAGATTGTTTCAGTAAGTATTATTGTGTTGTAACGTCAGATTTGGTTAAATTTTCAAAAATTCTTATCAGTTTTTACCATAATTTACCTTGGCCACCTCCCACGATCCAGCAAGTGTTTGTGTTTAGGGATTCAATGTCATCATTGGCAACTCTTCCTTTCGGAATATTTTTTTATCCTAGATTGCGGCCAAAGCTTTCCTCAAGCTTTAAGGAAATCGGCAATTGACCCCCGTATAACGTAAATTGTTCTTTAATACATTAAAGAGGCCTCATTAAATTCATAGAGAATATGAAAATCAACATATTTAAATTATATAAAATTGAGAATGAAAATGGGCAATGTGTCAAAGAGATAACAACCCGACCAGAGAGCAGATAACAACCGAAGAGAAGACCACCAATTGGTATTCTATCCAGCGAGAAAAAAAACGCACCCGGATTTGGCCCCTAAACAAAAATGTATACATTGTACTTGTTCGGTGATAATGGACGTCATATACATTGTAAACAAAAAATAAAATAAAAACTATCGGGATGTTTGACACTTTTTTTTGTATAGCATTCGAGTGTAATTGATGGGTATAATAATCATTTTAGCGTACACAATTATACATGTAAGACATGTGGTATCTGTGATGAGTTTTTATGAAACTTACGAACTGAGAAATTACGATATTACGATTTTACGAATGAACTTGCTTCTTTTAAAACATACCTATAAGATGACGATCTGTGCTCATTTTACGAACAATTGTAAAATAAGACAAAATATTAACTTTCAAGACAGTCATATTTCATTAAAAAGATCAACATAGTTTGCTGAAAATTATGAGTCATTTTTCGAAATTCATTTTCGCTCTCGATCGTTGTTTTACTATTGGTTGAAAGTAAAATCTTCTAAATATATTTAGCATCTCCCATTTACCGTTAATCCCTTGACATTAAATAAGTGTATTATTCTTCCGTGCTAAATAGCTAAGTTAAAATACTGCTAATTAGGAAACCGTGTAACTCTTGACTCTAACTAACTCGATTCATTCTACTTGATCATTACTAACAATGCCTGCTGGTGGTGAAAATTAACATGCATTTCACAAATAACACAATTATATTTGAAAAAAATATCGCGTTATAAAAGGAACAAACAAACATGTTTGGATAACAGTTAATTCATAGAAAAATCCGGAGGGATGCCACGTATGCGTATTCATTTTCTTTATCTTTTTTGTTGTTGTAATTACTGATTATTATTCTTTTACCTCATTTTATGAAGTAATGTTTGTCCTTGTTATTTGGTTTTTCCATTCTTTTTTCATATGTATTGCTGCATGTTAAAGTCTTTATTTGGTTTCACAAAGAAGACTAGAGAAAAAAAGGTCAAAGATAACAACTGGAGATTAAAATTCATAAGTTGGAGAACATCGAAAAAAACGTGTCAAAAACGCATAATGACGAATGACAGCAGTGTCTAAAATCACATAAACAACAAAAGATTGAGCAAATCGAACCCGATCAAAACCTCAGGAAAACATTTACAAGACTTTACTAGTATGTTAGCTATTCGACATTGGAATGGCATGACATATATTGATGCTTGTGTGACATTACATAGTTGGGTGTTTTAGTGGAATTATATATTTCGATGTTTGTGTGGCATTTCTTTAATTTATGAAGGATTTTTTACCTGTTCACCAAGATATAATTGAATAGTTAGAATTGCTATATGTATGTGTGCCAATTAATGAGACAATTCTTCACCCTAAAAACAATTTTATAAGTATCCCTTTTATGAGGGGTTTATATAAATTATAATGTATTTTTTTGTAAATAACACTTTAGTACAAAAGGGCTCATCTTTTCCCAAAGAACTATATATCTATCTGGTATTAAATGATAAAAACACGTCCAAGAATTTTGTGATATTCCTGGACCTTAGCCATTTTAACACATTTTATTTAATATTATTTATAACAAGTGCTCTAGTTGTTTAAAACATGATGTATTTCTCCTCTTTTAAAGTAATAAAATTGAAGTTTTTCAATTGATTTGTATAGAAGCACTATACAAATCCTTGGTATTTCTTTTCCACAACAGTAAAATGATCCCATGCACATGAGCCCTGTTAACACAGGGCATTGACCCAGACCAAACAGCAAGCTATAAGGGACACACAATTATAAGTAAAATTGAGAAAGGAAATGGGGAATGTGTCAAAGCGACAACAACCCGACCATAGAGCAATCACAATTCGAACTGGAAAACCAACGATCTTATTTATATATACAAACGGGAAAATACCTAATAATTTTTATGAACATCAACAAACGATATCTACATTGTAACTGCTGAACGACAGGCCCCTGAAGCAATCAGGACAGGTGCTTAAACATGCGGCGGGTATGGATTAGTTTTGTATTGCCAGCATACAATATAATTGCAGTTGAAGGCTTTTCTTTCCTTAGTTCTTTGAAGTTTATTCTAACAACGAAAATTTCTTGATAGAGAATATAAGTAAGGGGAAGGAAACCAATGTTTTGTTTTGACTGGTATTTTCCTCTGTTACATATTTCTATCGGAGCACTCCCACTTTAGTCTTGGGATAAATGTGTATCATGCTGAATCAAATATTATTTCAGATATTTACACAGTGTAATGGGGTGCTTCTTTGTTTAAAATCGTATATATACAGGTGAGACTGTATATATCTTTTTATAATATTTACAAAAAAACGGTGCGGAAAATGAACACGATTACATTTCCCGATGCGGGAAGCGGGAATAAAAAAAAAATAAAAAAATTCTGTTTTGAAAAAAATAGGTGCGGGCGGGTCCGTCGAACAAGGAATTAAATTGGTGTGGCCTAATCAACGTCTATATTTGTACAAATGACTTCAATTCAACATTTATACACAATCTAACCCCCACTTTACAAGGACAAACCAATATAAGGATAATAGCAGTTGAATTTTGGTTTTCAGGTATGTTAGGGTAACAGGATCTTCAACAAAAAATGAATCAGAAACATCTTGATCGTATTTCATTACTGAAGGAATAAGTTCAAATAGATTTTTATATCATGGTCATCTTCATTGGGCTAATATTACACGAGAGTTTTAAAATTTTATTAGACATTTTCTATGTTTAAGATAATACGTAAAGTCATTAATTAATTTGACATCGAAGAACGAAATCGTTTTCTTTAATAAGACTAGTAAGAATTTCACGGGTGTCATTCGGTTTAACGAGAGAAATGATCGTGCCGTGAAAGAATATCTAACGGCGGTCAAGTATTAAGAGACGATCGTGAAAGCTCTGGTAACGGATCGTGAAAGACATTTCATGTAAATTCTAGTTCAGAATCTTTGAAAAAATCGCTCAATTTTCAAAATGCGGAATAAATCCGAACAAAAAATTATATCTGTCAAAATGGTTTATTTTCCTCATCATAACTGTGAAATAAGATAAAGAAAATATGCAGTACTTTATGAAAAAACACAAAAGGCGCAATGCATGTCTATGAAATTAATTACAAATAACACGTTTTATGTACCTATAATGGTCATTTTTCAGTTTATTATGATATATTTGAAATTTAATCTTTGGTGTATCTGATTGTACAGAAAAATTAAAGTGTGTTCTTCCCTTAAACGCATTAATTTGTATATGAAAACCTTGAATTTGTTGAATTTACATCAAACTTGATCGTGGAAGATCAGGCAACGCATTATTTTGATCGTGAAAGATAATGCGTGACCAGACTTAATACTAGTAATCAGAATTTCTTTTACCATTTGATAAACCTGCAACTGGTTGAAGCCTGTAACTATTTTGATAAGGATGAACATTAAAACTATTATTTTTTTCTATTCAATACTTTACCTCGAAAGTTAAAAAAAAAAAACAACTAAAAACGTGTCTAAATAAGTGTGAAAGATTCAGCTTTGAGAATCGGTCAAGTTCAATTCAGGCAAACCGACACTATTTAGCCAATAATATGGATATGCAACGTTTAAACCAAAATGATATCCATCAAACAAAAAATTACAGCAAAACAGCATCTTTCATGAGTAATTTGAGATTGAACGAGAACCAACATTTTGTGCAACAGTACTTTCTTAAGTTCTTTGTATACAACGCAGATGTGGATTGATTTAAATATATACTACAGACTATAGAATACCAGAGCGCAAATGCTGTAATATCTCGTCTGCTTTACTTATAATAGTGTATTTGTTGAATTTCTATATTATCAAGGGTTTTACTAGAAGTGTCAAATGCGCTTAAGATTGTCAATGGTTCATAAAAAGAGATCAAGGTCAGAATACCATGCCATACAGATCTCTACAAATATCCTGTACATCAAATAAATGTGTTCCGATTCTTACAGTGCCTTAGAAACTGACCGTTGAAATGTAAAAGTTATGCTTAGCCAATTAATTCGGAACATAAGGTCAAAAGTATATGAACCCTGACCAACATCCAGACATAGGCATCTTACTATCATGCAATATATCAAATACAATTGAAGTCATCATGGTCATATATGAAACATGCAGACAGACATGTACACCATACACGAAATACCTTTGCGCTATAGCATACAGGTATATATCCAAAAGGCTAAACAACATAAAACGAACATGATGCATGATTATAAGTTAGATATTATTTGAAACCTTGCAGAAGTCGAAAATGTACACCTTACAATCATTACAACAGACAGTTATCCTAAAGCTTAACGAATCTGCGATACGGACTTGACCACGAAATGAATCTTCATCCATGAAATGAGGCAAATTCGGGGTCAGGTGAATCCTGTCTGACGGTCAGTGACGGACATGTAGTTTAAAGGATCCGAGATACAAAATGTGGGTATCTTATAACTCGTGATAAGTGAGAGCTTCACATGACAATAAAATCAATTTTTTGTGTAAATAATTCTTTATTTACCAAGTTTCAGATTATGTTTATACAAAATAAATATGAGAACAATTAATTCAAATAGAATGCCGTTATTCGAATAAAAGTAGTTTTTCTAGTCGAATTTGTGAAAAAAATCTTGTTTGTTTACTTTTTTATGTCATTGAAATGTCGAGAAGCAATTTGCCTTTTGTTGTTTTGTAATAACTATGTACTTTTAAAACTGGATATTCTCACATACTGAATATGTTGAACCATTTTGACAGACAGTTTTACTTTGTCGTTAATTTGTCTATGTAATTAATTAAATTAGAATTTCTATTGACCTTTCATATGTCTACTCGATTAAATGTCTTTCACGATCCGTTACTAGAACTTTCACGATCGTCTCTCAATACTTGACCGCCGTTAGATATTCTTTCACGATCATTTCTCTCGTTAAACCGAATGACACCCATGAATTTTATCTCGATAAACTGTAATACGCTTTCCAAAGAGTCAAAGAGATGATATTTACAATTTATAAATAAAAATCTTGATACTAACATAAAGTAACAGATCCAATTATAATAAAAAAAATAAAGAAATTGATTGATCTTCATTCATAAAGTAGATAAAAATCTGCCAGGTCAGTAACTTATTTATCTTGACCAGATACAACTGCGTCAGTGCATGTAGTTTTCCGATGCAGCAACTATCTATTCTACAAAAATATTGAGGCTCAATTTGTTAGCCGGCATGACGATACAGTTTTGAACCTGTATTTACAAGTTGATGAAAATTTGCATGTACCTCATTAAATCAAATATGTAATAAAAAATATACCTTCATGTGCTACTTTTTGAGTAAAATGAGTTCGAAATTTTGTATATTTGCTCAAAATTCAGATTTGTGTCCGTATTTTCTTTTTCAAAAGAAAGACATAACTTTTTTGTTTTAAAAGATAAACACAAAATGGTTTTTGTTAAATAATCGGTAATTTCTGTATTTTATAAGTATCATTAAAAAGTATGCAGTTTTTATTCCGAAATAACTCTATATTTATCAAACGTTCATGAATAGAGGAAGAAACGTCATTTTTTGCTGCATGTTTATCAAAATTAAAAAAAAATTGCGCTATTTACAGTTTTATAAAATTTGGGTCACATAATCTCCTTGCAAAATGAAACAAATTGCTGTTTTAAAAAATAGGGGTCCATGCAGTCGTTTTCAAATTAAATCAGTTTGAATGATAAAAATCAGTCGAAAAATGCATCTTTTCCCGATATGTCAGAGTTTGACGTCGCGAAAATAACATTTTACGTTAGCAACGTCATTGGGCCATTCCAGTTAATATCTGCTAAAGGGGGGTTGGATGGTCCTTTCTGAGGGGTGTAAAATTTATACATCTTAGGGATGAAAATTTGGGGTTTTTCATCTGACACGTACACTTATATGCAAAAAACTTCTGAGGGTCTTGCAGCTGTAAATAACTTAAATTATTACATTGGTTGCAATGAATTACATTGATTTCCCAGTTAGATAAAAACCGATAATTTTAAGCCCCAGTCCCACTAGACCACGATCGCACCACGCTCACCGCGATCTAAAATAAATTTAGATCGTGGTGAGGTCGCGGTATGAGCGGCATGAAAATGTAAATTTTCGTTGCTTTCACGATGCTACTACGTCCATTCTACGCTTCTACAAAGATCCCGCTACGATTATACCACGTTCTAACCGCGCTTATTCTGCGACCTCACTACGCTTATCAAGATCTTTTTACGCTCTTCACGTTCTCACTACGACCATACCACGAGTTATCCGATTGCTACACGATCTTACTGCGATTATTACACGTTCTTACCACGATTATACTACGTTCATAGCGCGATCTTACTACGTTCTCAGCAATAACGTCAACATCGTGTTCCATATCAATACAGTTCAATTCCTTCTATTTCTGATTAAATCGTAGATTTCTCGGAAACAATACAGTCATGCCACCAAAATCTACAAGAACACGTGGGCATAGTGGTAGGAGTTGATGTAGAGGCAGAGGGAGCAAAGTAACGAATCCTGATCAAGCAGAGATGTCGGACCGACCAATCCGGCCTAAATTACAACCTATTGCTGGTCCATGAAGCTCAATGACGATATTTTAGTGAACGATAGCAGAGATGATATAGATGTATCAATATATATAGGAAGATGTGGTATGAGTGCCAATGAGACAACTTTTCATCCAAGTAACAGTTTATAAAAGTAAACCATTATAGGCCAAGGTACGGCCTTCAACACGGAGCCTTGGCTCACATCAATCAGCACCCAAAATATTACTAGTGTTAAACCATTTAAACGGGAAAACCAACAGTCTAATCTATATAAAAACGAGAAGCATGGTTGAGCCGTTAGAGCAAATGGATAATTCAAACAAACAAAATCTAGGGAGCTTTTTTTTATATATTATATGTGAAAATGACAATGAGAATGATGGTCATAGTGTGAACGTAGTCAGGTCGTAAGAAGAGCGTGATGAGGACGGCAAGGGCGTGCTAGAATCGTCCTATGGTCTTGAACAGCGTGGTATAGTCGTAGTGGAAGCGTAGTTGGGTCGCAGTGAGAACGTGATGGTCGTAGTGAGGTCGTGATAACGTCGCTGTGCGATCGTAGCGCAGTCTCTCCGAATAGATTCACGCTTCCGCTACGCTCTCGCTACGATTGTACAGCGACCATTGCGATCTTAGTGCGCTCTCACGACGCTTCTACTACGACCTGATTTCGCCACGACCGCACCACGATTGTTTTGAACATGTTCAAAGTTGGCCACGCTCTTCACGATCTTGAAGACCTCACCACGACCGTGATACGACCTTACCGCGATCTACACGATCGCACTACGATCATCAAAATTTGCATTTTTTTCACAGATCGTAGTGCGATCGTAGCCTAGTGGGAATAGGGTATTACATGTGAAATAAACGTGGTTATTTCACTCTCTGACGTCATACAACAATAGGCGTTGTCAAGACGTCGATAACGTCGGATCAAAACAAATTGTCAATGCGTAGGAAAAAGATATAGTTCCTTACATTTTTTACATTAATTTCATTAAAAAAAGGCCATTTGCCAATGTAATAAAAAGAATAACTAATCGCCGTATTTGAATACGCACTCGTTTAATCCATGCGTCGTTCGGTCACGCGTTGTCTTATTTTTGATATTCAAATACGGCGATTAGTTATACTATAAATAATTACATCTTAGGGGTTACAAAAATGCCTATGTCAGATCTTAGGGGTGCTTTTGAATGTAGACAGTTACGTATAATGCATTATCTGGTATTGTATTTAAAATTCTGATGGGTACAATCCTTGCAGTAAAAAATTCTGCTAGGTCAATTTTTTCCCATGAAAGCCCATCCACCCAATATGAACAGAAACTCTACATCGGATAGGTCTTAATTCTTAGATCTGATAGGCAGTTTTCCATGATGTTTTTTTCTGATACGTATAAACAAAATTCTCCCCATCCATCCCCACCTGTCAGAAATTAACTGGAATGGCCCATTACCTTCCATGTAACTGCCCTTAACAATAGCATACCGCTGTTCAAAAGTCATAAATCGATTGAGAGAAAATCCGCAACTTTCCGTTTACTGCCAAGCTTGTTTTTTTCTAAAGTACACAAGAATATTTGCCGTCAGTGACGTTAACAATAACGTCGCGTCATAAGATTTTGAGTAAAAGGGTACGACGTCTTTCACTGATTGATTGGCTATTTTGAGACCTCTTGCTTCTCTATGCGTAGAAATAGTATTTTCTTTTTCGGTAATACTTTTATGAAAAATGACTTTTAAAAATCCCATGGGCAAAAGTAAGTTTAGGGAGACGGATTTATATAAGTTTTTTCACACTTGTTTCCGAATCATTTATTTGAACTTTATGTAACATTGTAATATATATATATATATATCATGTATTTTTTCATTAATAAATACTATTTAAACTAAAAGTAAGTATCGTTGTTTTATTTTTAGTTGAAAGATGGTTCCATAGTGTTCAAATAAACAGTGGATAGATGTTTCATTGGCAATCATTACACATTTCCTTATTTTTATAATTTATACTGATACAAAATTTAACAACTTTTTTGAAAACGGAAGAATTAAATTTACGCATTTTCTTTATCAAGATACAAGTACTGTGGCTTAAATGATCACAAGTAAAGAAGAAAAATAATTGCAAACACGAAGAGTGATCTTTGCAATTAAAAAATTAACAAATTAATGATTGAAAAGGGATACGCTGTTGAAACTGAAACTAGTCTCCCTTTTTCTCCGCCTTCTTTTTTCTTTTCCAAACAATTTATAAAAACATCGATGAGAAAGGTTCGAAATTATTGAAACATAACTACAAAAAAAAAAAAACAATTGGAAAAAGTAGAATTTGCCTCTATACACCGTTTTAAAACAAATGACCTCAGCAACAAGCATTGTGTAAATGTATGGGCCCATTTGCAAGTACAGTTACTTATAATGCCGTCATAGACAATTGAAAATTTTCCACTTGAGTTGATGTGTTTCTTTTGTTGTGGAGTATAATTATTTTCTGCCTGTAATTTTTCTATTTGTCAAATTCTTTCAACTTTGGTACTAATAAAAAAACATTTTCTGAAAGTACATTATTTACTTTGTATTGAATATATTTTGCTCGTTCGAATAATAAATTGATGTTCAAATTTGAAAGATATCCGAACAAAATGCCCAGTGAATTAGGCTCGGAATCAGACATAGAACCGGCTAATATTCAAAATTTTTAAGAACCGCCTGCAAACGAAAAGCAACATATTTTATCTAAACGACCTTCAAAAAGAATTTCCAGAGCTCCGGAACACTTCAACTTAGTAGGTAAAATTCCGATCCCAAGCCCGGACGAAGGCCGAGACAAGGGAAAAAATCATTTACGAAGAATTTGATATATCAAAAATATATATAAAAAAACCAAATACATTCAAAACATTGGCAATTAGATTAATATTTTTATTTGCGCAAATGGTACCTATATTTGTTCAATGGACTGGCACAGAAGTAGCATTGGCGCAAATAAGTTCATTTTTGGCGCAAAAAGATATCACCCGATTTAATGTTTGACGTCATGTAAAAATATATCGGTTGACGTCATATTCCTCGTGAATCAAATATGGCCGACTCCAGTGATTCAGAGCAGTTTTCAGACGGGGAGAGTGATGGAGATTTTGAAGTTATAAGCGGTAGCTCAGAATCTGAAGATGAGATGAATGATGTTCCAATGAATGCCAATCCTTGGTTTCGAGTTAGACCTCCTGAGATTGACTATTTACACGACCAAAGATTTGAAGAGAACAGTGGCCCTCAGAATGTCCCTGCTGCCGACGCTAAACCTATTGACTACTTCTTGCTGTTTCTGACACTTGATTTTCTACGACACATTGTCAGAGAGACAAACAGGTAAAATTTACAACTAACTGTTGCGTTATATGTTACATTTCACATATGAAAATAGTCATAAGTGTACTCAGTACGATATATTAATGCACAAGTTGCGATTATGAAGACATTTGCCTTTGTTTTTTCTTACCTTTGCCCGGTCGTTTCAACACATAATATAATATAAGCTATAGATATAAAATTAGTATATGATTTTGCTGATTCTATACACTAAGCAAAAGGAATAAATTGTAAACTTCTGAACTAGTACAAATCAGAGAATTTTTTTTAACGTTAGTATGAGTATTTTCTCGTTCTACACATTTGTTTGACGCTGGGCGTTAAACAAAAAAGCACTAAAATTACCTAATGGGCTACGAGCATTCGTGAATTAATAATTTATTAGGTCACGCGTTGAGAATGTTTTAAACATGTTTTAATTCTAAGATTATTTTTACCATTTGTATATTTCATATCAATTATAATACTGCCATTTTTTTTACAGGTATGCACAAGACTTCATCACTAGTCAGCAGAGGATAAGAAGATTTTCGCGTCTCCATTCCTGGTTTAAAGTTGGTGCTGTAACTTTAGATGAGATGAAAGGATTTATATCAGTAATACTTAACATGGGCCTTATACGTAAACCATCCATTACAGAATATTGGAACACCAAATTTCAAAGCCAGGATACTGTTTGGTTTCGTAACATGTTTTCTAGAAATCGATTTCAGAGCATTTTAAAATTTTTTCATATCGTAGATAATACTACAATACCGAATCGGAACGACGATAATTATTCACCCACATCAAAATTTCAGTGCTTCGTTGATCTTTTTAATCGACAGTCGAAACAACATTACATTCCAAAACAGAACCTAAGTATTGACGAAAGCTTAATAGCATCTAAAGGCCGGTCATCAATAATACAATACATTCCTTCAAAAGCGGCGAAATTTGGAGTCAAACTTTGGGTATTAGCCGAGGCCGTCAGTGGCTATATTTGTCAAATCAGTGTTTACAAAGGCAAACAATATGACCCAACACCATGCACAAGGAATGTTACAGGGTGCTTACGTAGTCAACAAACTGTTAGATGCCGCAGGATTGTTTAACAAAGCTTATCATTTATTTACTGACAGTTTTTTCTCCTCAATTAATCTGGCTAAAGAGCTTTTAGCAAAAGGAACATTGTTCACTGGAACATTACGCGCTAATCGGCAAATGCCAAACACAATCAAGAATCCTGTTTTGCAGGAAAAGGAGAGCATTTATATTAGACAAGGAAGAATTCTGTTATGTGCATATAAAGAACGGAATGGTCGAAAACCAGTTAGAATCATATCCTCTTTTTCTAAAGCAGCACAAGAAAATGATAAACCGGCTATGATTTGCTCGTATAATAAATTTATGGGGGGCGTAGATTTGGCTGACATGATGACAGAGAGTTGCAATGATGGACGAAAAACGTTAAAGGTTTGGAAAAAGGTTGTTTTTAATCTTATGCACCGTATGGTAATAAATGCATACATTATTTATAAAGAAAACACTTCCGATAATCCGAAATTGTCAAGACTATCCTTCACACAAAGGCTGATAGAGGATCTCGCTAAAGATCACATGGTGCTAAGAAACGAAAACCAAGACGACAATAGACAAAATAAGAACAAACACGGGATCAGAAAGTTGCCCGGTCACAGAGAAAAAGATTGCGATGTATGTTCAGACAGAAATGGTTACGGGGGTCGAAGGAGGAGTAGGACTGTATGTTGAGTTTGCGGAAAAGGTGTTCACCGGGATTGTAAAGACAATCATTTATGTGTTGAATCATGATTAAAGTATATTTTTTGTTTCTAATCAAATGTTTTTATTTTATAACAGGTGTTCAGACAACCCACTACAATTACATGAAATAGTCATTTATAATGCATCGAATCCTCACCCCTCACATAAAGATGTCTCTGTACCAGGAGCATGACAAGCACTTTTGAAATTACCCTATTTGACCTATTTCTTGATGGTATTTGGGTTTTTTTAATTGATTTTAATCGGTCATTCTATTTGGATTGGAATTCGCTCATTGAATGTTTTATGCCTGTTGTATTGTTTGATTTCGATTCAGCGTACTTCTGAAGAATCATTATTCCATAAAAGGTGCACATGCAGTGCATTAAAATTGGTTTCAGTAATTAAACTTTTCGACTGCTATCATAATTTAGTGAAACTGTAATATTTCTTTGATATTATTTTTTTTTTATACAATACAAAAAAGAAAATCAGCAGAAAATCCACACAAATTAAAACAAATTAAAAATTGCATAAAAGTATGGCCAACGCGGCTTAAATGAAAAATTGAAAGCACTTTGCATGCATCTAAGCAACGTGCTGTAGCCCCTCCCACAGTACACAAAAGAAGCGACGTCACTGAAATCTATTGTTCGACGTCAAGAAAAAAAACATCGGCCGAAAATCGGCCCGTGGCAGTCAACGTAGTATATACAAATCGGCCTAAAATCGGCCCATGGCACAGAAAACGTTAAAAACTCAAATCGAAGGAAACACATCAACTATAAGAGAAAAACAACGAAACAACAGAAAAACTGAAGTACAACAAAACACTAACTCCAACATACATTAATAGTTATCCCATTCGGACTTGGTGTGTCAGTGTTAGATCACCCTCTGGACACTATTTTACATCCCAGCTGTTTTAGATTAGACGAAAAACCGTCTACAATTCATAAAATCGAGTTTAGAACGCCACCCAACCATTATAATATACTTTATATATTACTATATGATGTATACCCTTTATGACCCCCGATCACGATGACTAGATATCAAACAATGTCAACTCGCCCCACTTGCCAATCGGCCCACACAATATCGGCACTTTATAAAAAAATCGCCCCACTCTTGTTTACCGACTCTTTCCACTTTTGAAAAAGTGTAAAATCAAATTGAACAACTAGTCTGACAACTCACTTATTAACGAAAAAGGTTTAAATCCCACTGAATAAAGTCTGCCAACACGCCCCACTTATTAAAAGATCTTGCTTCCATGAAGTATGTCAAATCGCATCCAGTCGTCCTGGTGTAGTGGTATGTGTCGTGGCTTGATATGCTAAAGGTCTTGAGTTCGAATCCCTGAATATACACTGGATTTTTTCTACGTGAATTTTGATAGATAATCTTTTCCGTATAATTAATTTTAAGTTTTATAGTGGATTTGACATTCCCGCCAAAATGTTACAGAACAAAGGATAGCATGCATAACAAAGAAACTCAAAGTGTGTGATCTGGTAGGGGTGATCCGGCTCAGATCACCCCTGTTAGAACAAAGGAGCTGGGATGTAATAGACACGAACTACTAGTATTTGATAAAAAATTTAAAAAAAATAATTATCAATACCCATGCTACATGCACGTCAATCTTTAAAGACCCATATGTTGCAACCTCCAAGACATATATGTTGTTGTCCCCGCAGATAAAGCTCAAAACAACATTGTTTTTGTGCGTAAATCACATTACATAAACTGCTTGATAAATGAATTAGGTATTGATAGTTTTTTGAAACTCAACATATACACTCACGACACTTAACAGTAGGAAATCCTAAATAATTATAGGTTTGTACTATGTGCCTTTGGAATTTCAACCAAATATGATGAACTGGATCTTTCATCATTGTATTGGTACCTAAACTACATAACTGTCCATACACACAACGGTATACTGCTGGGTCTTCCTAGTTCTCAACAAAACCGGTTTTTAAATTATTTACATCTATGTTATCAGCAATCAAAGCCCGACTTCAAAGTTATTGAGAAACTTGCCTATTCTAGAGGTGGCGTGAATCAGATACTACAAAATTCTAAAGATCTAAAGACAAGTATTCCCCATTCCAAACTAAAAGACAAATTGAATTAGTTGGCATTGCTTTGTTTCATAATAAAGTATGGCCAACGTATATACAAGCATCTTTTCTTATGGAGGGATTACTCCTACTTCACTCTGATTCAAACAAAAAAATCTCTGAAACTGACATTATCAAGATGCTTGATTTCTTGATTGACAAGATATTTGTTAAGCTAGGTTCACACTGTCGATCAGATCAACTCGATCAAGCCCGATCATGACAAATTACGTGATCGGGAGACTGGTCTGACTCAATCGACAAGAATGTTCGGGATAGTCTACCTTGCTCGTTATCGATCTAGCTTTCTACCCGAGAGTTTTTGACATGTCAAAAACATTCGAGTAAGGATCGAGAAGCAAGTCACTCGAGAAGAGATCGAGAATTCGTTGCATTGCGGTCGAATTGATCGGGAAAGGATCTTGTAGAGATCGAGTTTGGTCGGAAAACAATTTTTTTTACAGATCAGTACTCGATCATTTCGACCTTTGCTCGCTTCCAGATCACTGCGACTTCTAAATTTATTTTATCCCAGACCAACTCGACCAATACCCGATCCCTTCGCGACCACATTCGACCACTCTGCGATCTCTACTCGGCCATACACGAGAACACATGACTGCTACACGATTCTCTAAAAGTGTGTGCAGATCTGATAAACTCTCATAACTCTGCTTCCGCAAAAATATATTGGCAACATTATTTTTAACTGTACAAAAATTCCTCCATGTACAGAACGTGTCTTTACTTTTGCAAGGAGAGGTAACATTTTAAAAGAGAGGCAAAAGACACCAAAAGTATAATCAAACTATAAGATCGAAAACAAACCGACACAGCCATAGCGAAAAATGAAAACCGACGACAAGACAAACATAGAAAACAAAACACTTAGCAACACGTAACCCAACAAAACCTGGGATGTTTTCAGGTGTTCCTGAAGGGAAGAAAGTCCTGCAATTTTGGCATTAGTGGTTTTTTTTCAAATATGTAAGTAATTGTGTGCAATTTAACATTCATTATTAGACTGCTGAAGACTAAGTTATCTTTCAAAGTTGGTTTATAAGAACATCAAGATTATATTTTATGTGTTTTACGGGCTATTTTCTGTCTTGTCTGTCCGTATTTTCCGTTTGTCCAGAAATGTTTGTAGTATAAGACAAGAAGATGTGGTACAATTACCAATGAGACAGCTCTTCACAGAACACCAAATGACACAGAAAATATCAATAACAACTATAGGTCACCTCACAGTCAAATTTTTTTCATTCGATCTTTTTGTCGTTATTTCACACAAGAGACGAAAGTCAAATATTTTTTATTTGGAGCGAATTTCTTTCTAAAACTAACGATATAAACTGTTCAGCGAGCACACATATTGATCATTTGTTTCTAACATACTTTTGCAAAGTTTGAATAAATTTTGACAAACTATACACTCGCTGCAAATGCGTCTACGGTTTGCATTTCTGTCTATCTTTAACATTAATCAATTATTTAAACCTGTTCTTACTTGTCATAACTCAAAACAATGTCTAAACCTACTCAAATGTAGGTACAACCCTCTTTCTTTCCTTAAAATAACAGCTATGAAAGAAAGGAAGGTAATACCTAAATTTGAGTAATTTTAGACAATATTTTGAGTTATGACAAGAAAGAACATACCTGACGCAACGTTAGATATTGCTATTACCACGAAAAATAGCGCTAAGTAAATATTTGATAAGGAAATTTTCTTAGAAATGCTGAAATGAATATTTCAAACTATCTATGAAAATAAAGATTCTTCTTAAATTTTCACATTATGATAGAGAAGAAATAAAAAATATAATATTCATAGGCTTCGGAAGACACAGATTATCAGAAAAAAACGTTCACCTGGCATTGTCCCATGTAACAAACTCGAAACATTAAACTCGAACAATTCGCGAAATGTTCACGCAACTCTTCGAAATTTTGAATGCATGTTCTATGACGTGATATATTTCAGAACTGGTTTACATGGCCGTCTCAATATAAAATAAGCATAGATATTTTGAAAAGAATATGCTTAAATGACTGTCACAGGGGAAATTTAGTTTGGAAACTTGAAACATTTCAGTTAAAAAAATAAAATGTTAATATATAATTTATTAAATTGTAAGCACGATCGTTTTGTACTAAGTGTAAGCTCCAAAAGTTCAAATTATTGAATGAATTGAGCTACATCTTCAATTCAAAACAATAGGTTTGCAATGTCTTGCGGTAATGTCCGAGTTAAACATTTTTGCCTTCACAAAACTTTTACAGCCAAAAAACAGAGATTTGATTTCATGAAGATTATTTTTCAGCTTTGATTACCCATACCAATAAAAAGTACTTTAAAAGTTGTAATTGCTACACCAAATTGTATTAAGATTACAGGGTTACCTATAAAAATTAAGGATCAATGAAAATGTCTTGCAAGGTTGTCCGTTAACATTATTTGACGGTCGCCACAAGCGTAATATGGGACGGGATGCATGCAATGCATTCGCGGGTTCCTTCCTCCACTTAATGTAAATATCCTACTTTCAACAAAACGAAATGATGCACATATTACAAAAATACACATCTATAAGACGATAAAAAAATGAAGAAAACTTCAGAGTCATAACTATAAGCCATTAAATTGTCTCTTGTTCCATCCACTGCTTGAATCAAATCATATTCGGGTTGTTTATAAAATGCAACAATATTCCCCCGAAAAACACATAATTACTAGAAGTGAAATGTAAAATCCTATGTAAATTATAAAATCATATTGGAATGGAATATCTCTGCATTTCTACTTGTGTGCTATATATAACCAGGAAGATTTGGACTATTTGCGATTAGATATAAATCAAATTCAGACAATATATTTTAAGTGCTATAGTGACAATATATTAATCCGTTTATCAAACCTTTTACATTTCTTTGTGTCTAATTAATTCTTTTGTTAAATATATGTTTGTCGTGATGGAAATCACTCTGACCATGACAAGTTAATCCGTTGGACACTAATCCTTTTCTATAGTAACTGTTTTTTATATATCATGCTTTTGTATGTCATTTTTTTGTCAGTTTAGGTCTTAGGTCTGGTACTGTCCCGACCTTGCTAATAACTCTACCAATGTCTATATTTAGAATGTGTTTTCTATTGTTCCAACTTCAGAAGGCCTTTAAAGTATCTTTCTTTGAAAAATTCACCAAAATTGTTATTCAGAAAGACTCCCATATTATTGCTTAAGTTTCCAAAATCCAAGAAAAATCATTTACAGAACTGTAAGACTTCAAACTAGCACAAAAACATCGGAGAGTCACTACCCTCGACTGACCATAGACGCCATATTTTTTTAGCATATATATACATTATGCCTGCTGTCCCGGGTAAAGGGAGAGTTTAGCGCTGACATATTATTCTCCAAAGATAAATTAAAACGGTAAGTCCCTTCAAATTGCAATTTCAAAAGCTCAAACACATCAAACGAAAGGAAAACAACTGTCATGTTCCTTAGCTTGGTACAGGGATTTTCTTATGTAGACAATAGTTAATTAAACCTTGTTTTGTGGCTAGTTAAACCTCTAACTTGTATGACGGTCGCATGAAATTCCATTTTATTGAAAACAATGGGTGAGCAAAATAAACAGACACGATAGGTAAAATTTGTCAAAATTGGGGTTCACCAGTCAACATTGTGCTATAATCTCAATCAATTTATTAAAGACAAACAGCTATGTCAACAAAGAAAAACAAAACGACATGTAGACATGTTGTAGACAAAGCACATAAGTATGAAATAAATTACAAGAATACAAAAAAAAAAATGACCTAATCACAATAACCCAATTGCGTAATGTTTAAATACTGAACCACGCCATAAATGACCCAAACAGTTAAGATCAAATATATTCAAAGACAAAATAAAAGTACAATATAACACGAAATTAGGATGATGAACAACGCCAGTACCTAGAATATATCATTCAAGACCATCATGTGATATTTGTGAAGATGATACACAATATTATCAACAAGGTCTTGATATCTTATCACGAACTTTTATTGGTTTAGGAAAAGGACGAAGGCTCAGCTATTGGCGAGGTTTTATGAAGTCTCTGTATAATATCATTTTGGGATAAGCTTCTGCTCATATATACTATGTGTAAAATAACCGTTTTATTTCTGATATGTCGATTTTGACATGTTTATGACATCATTGTAATATCACACATGCTCAATCTGCACTAAAGTGTCAAATTAATTTGCAACTTCCGAAGCAAGATTCTCGGCTCTCCGGAGTTTATGAGATTCGATCCTTGATAAGAAGTTTATTAACTTGTTCACTTATCAATGAAATTATCATTATTTTCAAGGGCTTGGATGGTTTTATTATTTTACAATTTAGCTATCCTCTTCCTTTGTGATCATGTAAATTAACCAACTTTGAAGTGAAAGACGAATCAGAACATTTGGACCAAATATAAAGAAACGATTCCCCACAGCAAACACTGAGACATATACACATAATATGATTCAAATTATGGTTTACCAAGTTATCAGATACCAGTTTCGTAATCTTTATATTGTCAAAAAGAGACAACATATAAAAAATTGTTTAAAATCTTAACAATTCGTAAAGTACGTGTTTTATGTCGACTTCTTTTTAATTCCACTTCGATATAAAAGGGCCGTTTAAGTCCAAAGCTAACTTACATATATTATGAAAAATGAAGATCCTTTAAAAAAAAATAGCGAGGTTGTGTATGTTCATAGTAGACTACATAGGCGTCACGCGGATGTTATTGCACAGAAAAAGGAAATGTTCTAATCACTTACTTTGCTATTCTGTCGCTTCATATATAGCTCTTCTATTGTAAATTGATAGGTGAATGAGTGTCCAGATAAGAAGCATACTTTGTTTTAATGTATTTTACTTTATTTGTGGAATATTTGTATAAAATAAGAAGACTGTCCTTATCACAAGTTAGTCGATCGTTGGCAGGTGATTTCCACCAGCCGCGCGTTTCGTCTACAAAACACCCATCATTGACGCTCAATTAAAAAAGTTAAAAAGGTAAAATAAAATAGGAAATTGAAGAGCATTGATGATTAAAAATTCCGAAAGTTTTGCCAAATACAAAGGTAATCTATTCTAGAAAAGCGTTAGTATTTCAAAAATATACAGCTTCGAATTAAAATTACAATTTTTCAACACAGAAGTGCTGACTTCAGGTTTTTTTCGCATGCATGACGTATAATCGTATAAAATATTTTATGCCTTCAGTGTTTATGTGAAAATATGGCAGCTACATGTAATAATGATTGTGTTTTGAAGTTGAAAATTAGCGATTGCCCCCTTTGTAAACAATCAACAAAAGGCATGGATATTGCGGTAAGCACGTGCATAACATGTACAAGATATAGTTTATTTTGATGACGGATCGATGTTAAGTTTGTTGACTCTCTCTGCAATGTTGGTTTTCCCCTTTGTACTTTCGTATTGCGATCACTGGATTTTCAAGAAAGGTCACACTGAGGTCACTGCATACGGAAAACATGTCGGCGAATTATTGGCAGGGACGCTAAAAATTATAAAAAAAGTTATGTTTAAACAAATTTTAGAATTTTCTTCAGAAAAAAAGTATATGTACATAACTTTAAATGAATGCCGAACATGCATTCACAATGAAGAGAAGTTATCAAGTATTATTCACTCCAGAAATTGCTAACAAACTTTATAACAAACTCCAGATCATGACTAATCTTCTTGAACATGCTGCACTCGGTCTTAGATATGATCATTAACGTTTTGAGTTCCTGTTGTTCTACATAACACTGCGTATAGTCACCTAATTGTAAAAAAAAGCAGTTGAGAAATATCATAGAATTGATAAACATTTATCATCTAGATAATTGTTGAATCTAAAACTATTTCTATTATTTCAGATGTATTTACAACAATACTTTTCAATATTAAATCACGTTTAAAATCAGGCAGTTATAGTATACACCTAAAATGACTGATTTGTTGGATCAATATTTGAAATACATACTACTAACTTTGAAGAGTCTTGAATCGTATGATATGCTTCCACCAGACTCAAGCTATACATAGACGTGGATTGTTTTGGTGAAATAATATTTGATTGAAATATCGTTATTATAAATAGTTAATCCTTGGCTTTAACTTTTGGGGGTTTTACGTTCATAAAGTAAGTTTAAATCCAGAAACTTAAAGCGTTACCTACACAACGAATTTAGAAAAACTTTATTTTGACTATCAAGCACAGGGTAGAAACCGCTGCAATATAAAGTAATTTATGTTAAAAGCTGACATCAACTAAAGTGGTTAAAGAGACCTAAATACAAACGATCGCGTGCAAAACTGCAATTTTAAAACGTTTACTGATCGTTATCTTCATTAGAGTTTACATTTACTATTTGTCTATACTTAAAAATGATTATTTCACAGAATTTCATGGTCTTTTCCTATATAGATAAACAATCAGTTTTCAAATACATTGTATCAACACAAGAATGGCATTTATTGTCCAACCGAAGTCAATTGTGACTAAACAGAAATAAGTTTGTCCAGACACAAAAACTTTAAATTCTTACGTTGTGTCTTTATAAGAACATCCATTAACTGAAGGCATTGAAGAGAACCTAGTAAATTGAATACATCACATAAAGTGGACAGTTCACTTTCAGGACAGTATACATATGTATAACAGTTTATATATACATACAACAATGATGATAACTTTGTTATTGTGCGAGTTGATGGCACGGTTTTAATTCCTATATAGATATAAATGATCTTTTGTCAATACATTGTTTCGACTACATGACTGTTTTGTCTAGCAGTGAGTCCATGTCAACCTATCTAAGGCAGTTTCTCAAAGATTGCTCGGAATCATTCTCCACAAGCAAATTGACCTTTAAATTGAAGTTGATATGAAACTAACACTAGCAGTCATCTTCATCCGCGATATTATTTTTTGTATCAAAAGTTGTCATATTTATCGAATTTGCTATCATATACGCTATGTTACATCAGAATTTCTTTTCAGCATGCAACTTTTATCCTAGCCGTCCTTACTGTTCTAGTTTATTTCAAGATTGTGGTTTGGATTTCATTGATAGATTGCAATGTTTCTCTAGATCAACTATCAAATTCTGACACACGGCTTCAACGGGCATTTCATCCTTAATTTTTAGGAATAATATATATGTATTTGGTTTTTGGAACTGATAAATTATTATCGTTCCCAAAACTTCTTACCCACCAGTGTTTACTTTCAAGCGGTACCTAAAACTATATTTATTATAATCAGAAGATTTTGTATGATTGCGAATGAGACAACGCACCACCAAATGACACATATAATAAAAACCAATAAAAGTCTGAAATGGCCTAATTTGTACTCCACTAATTTTTACTCGACCAGTCTGAATTGATCAGGATCAAAGTAAGGTCGTGGTATCAACTAGACAAATAGTGATAATCAATACGACAATACCACGATTTCACTGCGATCTTATTTTATTTTGTAGATAGTAGTGGGATCTTCATGATCTTTGTCTCGGGTGACAGGGGCTTTATTAAACACATTAAGCTTACTGAAATTAGTTAACAATTGAATATGATAATGTAAGTCTTTTCAGCGATATATTTTAAGGGAGCATTTATTCTAGAAAAGGAAACCACAGTTAACGAATGGACTGACGTCACTGCAATTACACAATTGTACATAATGAGGATGTTTCATTTGGACTTCGGATGGCATATAGGTTGACCGTTTTCTTTTTGATGATTATTTCTTTCGTCGAATATTTAAGTTTCCGTAAATTGCTATATCATACAGTTATGTCTAAAATAACAACACTGAAATTATGGTTAGATTTATACCAATCTGATGTTCTTTTGAATAAATTTGCACAACATGCTGAAAAGTACATCATCAGCATTACCAACTCAAGGGTAGGTGTAGGGTTTAGTAGTTGTCACAGTTATTAAAACCAGATGTTGTTCTACGTATCAAAGTTCATATGAATAGTACATCATAAATAATTCATTAACGAAATAGTTGTCATAAAAGGCACGTATCAATTAATAATAATATGGATATGAAATATTGCAAACAGTATTTTTGTGCTTTTTTCAACATTTGAGTACTTGATGAATATATTTGCATTTGCTAACTGCACTGTTTGCAATTACACTACTTTTGTCGACGAAAATAAAAACGATTGTGTCTGAAAGAAATAATCGTAGTTTGATATTCACCATCCCTACTGAGTAAATATAATAAATTTCTTTCAGAACATCATTCGCATTGATCCTCAATAGGGAAGCTTACTGAATTATGAAAACATTAACATGATAATGTCAATAATTGTCATCAGAAATCCTAACAACGTCTATTGAAGATATGTCCCATGATGGTCAAGACAGAATTAGAAAAACAATCATCTAATAAAATTTTTACTCAAAGAGTGATTTAGACACAGGGTAGTTTTCTGATTTCTTTCAATTGATGAAGCAGTAAGTGGTGCTTTTGTAATTCTAAACGAATCTCTGTATTATGGCTCTTTTTCTACTCCTATGACAAGGGAATAAAAGCCTCAAGAATAGTTCATAGTAATTCCGGAGAAATGACAGGAGATACAGTTGTGTGTTATTTATAATTCAATTTTATTCATTTGAGTATTGTTGTCGGTTTCATATTAGTAAATATTTAAGATTGATAACATGGTCGTTGATTCTCTATCTTCTGTAGTTTATTTCATATCAGAACTTCGCGTGACGTTTTCAGGTATATCATATTATCTATCACTTTGAGTTTTTATAAGGATGTAGTGGTTGAAAGAATTTCAAGTTCATGTAGGGAAACAATATATTAGAGGCAATATATATTGGCTTTTTTTCTCAATCATAGGGACGCAATCAGAAGTTTGTTTTTTCTAAGATATGGTCTAGATAGGGTAGGTAGACAATCCACCTGATTGTGTACATATACTACATCAGGATATCTCAGAACCGTGTGTAAGATAGGGTAGGTAAACACTCCACCTGATTGTGCACCTGTACTACATCAGGATATCTCAGAACCATGTGTTAGATAGGATAGGTAAACACACCACCTGAGTGTGTACCTGTACTAAATCAGGATATCTCAGAACCATGTGTTGTTCTTCGTTGTTTGTCTTTGTTTGTATGAGTCGGGTGTTGATTGTTTGGGTTTTTTATTTGGTAATTTCGGTGATTCTTGGTTTTTTTACGCATGTTTAGAAATGTAAAAACACTCTGTATAGACAATATTGTCAATTGTGATGCTTTCTTTGAAGGTCAGCTTTAACAATTTTTAATTCGTTTGTATATAATGGACAATGTTTAGATTACATCCAATATAACTTTGGTGTTGGTTAAGAATGTCTGTCTTCTTTATCGTTTGCATAAGATAAATAAGTTAAAAAAAAATAAATAAGAAAATGATCCTGATGTGAAATAAATTCAGTGGAAAAAACAACCATGCTTAACAGTAAGATTATGCATTATGGTCACCAAGGTCACAAACAAAAAAATTATTGTGGTGATATTAATGTTACCTGCGTATTATCTTTACTGACTCATTTCTGTTCTGTTCATTTTCTTCAGTTCAGAAATTTTGTTATTTTACTTTTTTTCTAAAGAATTTGTTATACATCAACTCAGATGTGAAAAGAATAAAATCTTACATTGAAGGTTTTCAAAGTTTGCAGATTAGAACCTTGAACTGTTCTTTTATTACACACGTCTTTTCATAGTCATCTGTTGTCGGTTTGAGTAATCTGTTTTTCTGAGGATATTTTTGTTTTGTCCTCTAGTCCATTTATGTATTATTTCCCAGCTGTGTTTTTAAATTACTTATTGTTCATCGACAGGTTTTACTAATTAAGAAAATACCATCAACCTTTCCCGAACACCTGTAGCCCTTTTCGCAAACAATCGTAAGTGTAAAAGTAATCTTACGATAAAAATATTTAGTTGAATTGTTAAGGACTAACGATAAATTTTACACTCAAGATATTTTTGTGAAAAGGGGCTACTGATCTTCTTTGAAGGTTCGTGTTATCAATATTTAGCCGTCTTAGCAGTTATTATTGTCCTTTGTTTTTAATGTTTGTCTTTATTTTTCGATTTATATTTTAATGCCCTTCTTCCTTCTTCGATTGTTGTTTTCTCATTCTTTATAGAATGTTATTATCCTTCAAACTATAAGAAAAATATACCTGTTTCGTCATCGGAACTACTACATTGCTTTTCAATAAAATGTTAGTAATTATTTCACACTCTTCTTAATGATGGATTAGATGTATCCCAAACCACTGATGGTGTTATTCAGGATGGTGGATATATAACAAAATCAACATAACAGTCAATAATGGTGATAACTTTCTATAATTTAGGAAGGGGTATTATAGAAATTTGACAACGAATGGCAAATGCAGGATATGCATGCCCACTCGTGGCTTCCTCGGTTATATCATGTTGCTGTGACTAAGTTGTTAGTTTGATCCATGTCGGGTCAATATAACGAGTTGAAAAGTAATATAAGCTGTTTCTCTGTTTAACATGCGGCCTTTAGACTGAGATTTTTTTTAGGTCAAACTAATGTGTTATAATGTATTTGATTTTCTTTACTGGACAGTAGACAATAACTCATCATCGATCAGCGTCATCATTAATGACACTTTGTTACAAATAATTATGAACGACACTAATTTTCAGTTGACCAAATCCATAACTGTAATACCGACCAATCGAAATATGATGTGTGGACCAGCAAGCGGACGTTGTAAAAATAGAAAACAGTCCAATACTATCAGGTTTATTGTTTTTAACAACAGATAAAATAAAATTAGACAGAAAAGGAAAAATAGATATTTTATTTACATTTAAATCGCATTAATACAAAGCAAGAAATTGGCATGGACGAATAAAACTTAATTTCCATTATTTTTATATTAATTGGATAAGAATGAATTGTTGAATTTCTTTTAGTATATACCGTAAAACACACAGCAGCCATTTGATTACTTAAAAATTATATTTTCACTCTGTATATGTGCTTATTGATGAAATTTGTGCCTGTAGACGTTTTAAACGATTAACTTCACATTTGACAATAAAAATAAAATTGTTTCCTGCTTTATACCCGAGTTTATTAGACCTCTGTTGGAAGTGATAATACCTTCATGAAGTAATAATGATAGTTACGAAAACTGTTATCAATCATTATAGTGCTTTACTGAAGATCACAGAGAAATGTGACTCTCGACATCGTGGTCCTTCAATAAAGTTCACGTGAACAACGTCATTTGGTTTTCGGATATTAATTTGTAATTTTTAGGTACTTATCTAAAACTAAACTTTAAAAAGTCGCAGTGTCAGCCCTTATGTGTTTCTGTTGTCTTCATTCCTATCTGCTTTTATGAAATCTGGCAAATCTGTCTAATGATATGATATGTTCATTGATTAATATGTTCATTAATTTACTCCCAAGTGTAAACAATCATATACTATTGAATGAAATTCTTTATTTGAGCTGTCTCCAGCCATTTAAACAAACAGGAGAAAACAGTTTAAGTCTAAAACAGTTTAAGTCCTATAGTGACTTTACAAAAATAAAATTCTATGTTGGCCTGTGTGTAAGTTTAAGTCATAAAAAAACTCGCCATTTTGATTCACAATGAAATTATGTATTTTTTATTTCGAGGAAAATAAAGATATTTTCTAATAAAAAAATCATATATCTCTTCAGTATCAGTATGTTTTTGACAAACAAATGGTTAATTTAACTGACTGTTCGAACCATGGACCTTAAAAATCATAGAAGCTAAATAAATAGAAAGAGATCTTTGTCTCTCAGTCATATCACTCTCACTTCCGGACATTTCCTCAACATAAATCTGAACGAAATACATATACTGATATCAGATAAAAGAAATAAAATTTAAAATAATACAAAATAGCAATCAATAGACGGAAACAATTTCATTAGAATAAGTAATTTATATTTCAAAATATTTAAACTATGGAAATATTTTAGAAATACAAAAAAAAACTTTTCAATTGAACAAAAAGATTCAAATGATTTGTTAAACAATCAAAGTGCTTAAAAACAAAATTAAAAATTAAAATATTCAGATATTTCTGTGTATTGCACATTTACACATGCGCACTGACACGTATCACGTGACACGGATTCACACCATGTGGACGTCATTTGCCATTGCTAGATCCCGTAATCTTTGGCGGTAAATCTGAAAAAAAAGAAAATTACATTTAGAATTATTTTTGGAATAATACTTGTAAGAAAATCTATAAAATAAAATAAGGATTACTTTATCATAAAGGTAAGGTACGCTTTGTTACAAAAGATGACAATATTAATAAAATTTAATGATAGAATAATACATTAAAACAAATAGAACAAATAAAAACTCCAACAACAGCACTTCTGTTATACAGTTTAATCAGGAAGACTTCTCGTTCTGAAGGATCAATGCATTGTAATAGCAACTAAATAACTATGTTCCCTCGGGAACTAACCACTATTTACCAGTATTACTCCGATTGCCATTATCTTTTATTCTTTGCAAAGAATACAAAAGAGGTTAATGGTTTATGATAAACTCATATATATACCCAGATTTAAATTTTGTACGCCAGACTACTAAAGAATCATCACTGACGCCCGAATAAAGGAAGAAAAAATAAAAAATATACGAAGTTGAAAGCTTTTAGGACCCAAGTTTCTAATGGTAAACATTACCAAAGTATAAATACAAAGTATCAACAATAAAAAAAACCTGTTATAATGGCACGAAATGAACGCGCTTTTCCACTTATTTATTATTTTAGATAGGTGTATTATTAAAGAAAAAAACCAGTTATGATGAGTTCAAATGTAGTTGCTGTCTATGTCATTACACACTTCTTTCAGTCTTGTTAATTAGTGTCAGTGCTTTTCAAATGACATTCAGTTGAAATTCAGTTAGAATTTAATAATATTGCACAATATAGAATAAGGAGAAAAAAAGTGTCAACCTACAGCAGAAAAGCCTATTTTTTCGTTATTGTACTGCTGATGCTAACGCTAAATTACTGTAATAGATTGTTGAAATGTGATAGAAACGTATCTATAAAGGTACAAATTGCATTACTCGGCAATAGTAAGAAGCATCAATCAAGAGGTAATTTGGCTTTACTGACATTGATAATAGGAATAAAAGACATGAACTAAAAAACGTGATAAGATTTATTCCGATGAATGTAGGGAAAAAATTGAAGGCTAGATATTTGAGCTAAAGTATAAAGAAAGATAAGACCATAAATCTGTAAATTTAGATACACACACACAAGCGAAGGCCAAACAATTTATATTATTGTTCTTTAATTTATTAGAACACAACAGTATAGATTCAGACAAAGTTGCAGAATATTCAACCACCATTTTAAACATTAATTAATTGAGTGTCAAATGTACCTTTTAGTGTCAATCAAAAAAAGCTTCATTGTTTTTGTGAAAGAGTAGAAATTTTATAGGAAAATAAAAATGAAGGTATTTGTGCTTTTGTTCTTTTGTTCTTTTGTTCTTTTGTTCTTTTATTTATCTTCCTTTGACAGTTTTCATGGCAGTAAAATTATATTTCATTAGTCTCATTGCATGCTGACTGCGTGTATGATAAATAATTATATTTTAATTACACATGACAAATCATGAAGATAATTTTTGAGAAAAGGTATTCAGTATTATGAATTCAAAAGAAATTAAAGTTGATTTTAAGAACCTTGATATGGCAAAACGCAACCGTATACTCTTGCCATGTCAACACTTATTTCGAGTTCTTTTTGCCGCTAACATTAAATATATTCCAGAAAAATTATGAGAAGAACTATGTCAAGATGTTATCTTAAAAACAGCTGACATCTTTATTCAATCATAAACGTATTCAGACTCTTTGAGATAGTTAAATATAAGGCAATAATCGTGTCCTTTTATTCATCTTGTTATTGAACATTCCTCCTAAACCCTTTTGCGATAAATCATCAAGTATTAACAAAAATTAATTGTCCCCATGTCATTATGAAATTGAATAGGAAATGAAATTAGTATTCTAATTGTAGCACTAATTCTGTATGGATGTCCCTTGATAGTTATTGATGTCGTATATAGTTATACACTAAACTATAGTGGAAGATAAAAGAAAGCAAGACTGTGCGTTGGCTTTACATTAGTTATATCAATTTACAATTGTTTTGATAAATATTTCTTTTATCGTAATATGAACTTTTGTCTCTTAAACTCTTTCCTTTATTGTGTCTGAAAATTACTGTACACGTATTCGCTAATTTTGTTTATTTAGAAATTATAAGGTGAATCAATAATAGAAAAAAGCTGTTAATATTGATCGAAATCAAAGAATGGTAATATTTGAGTTGATGCCGGTTATAATATAATGAAACAACATTAGATTAAAATCACAATATTTGTCAAATGATATTAATATATCTTATCATATAGCTGTATAGAGGTCGTGTGATATTGTTAATATTGGACTGACTGGTGCGTCACGTGGAATATGGCAACTATTATAAGCACTACAGAATTAATTATTATCGAATGTTAACAGTATTTATACTGCGCAACTTTAGAGATGTACTCAAACCAAATGAGTTCACGATTTCAACTATGTTTGTGTTCCTCATCCAATTTTGTTTTATTTAACTGAAATATAAACAACTGACAAACATGTACTAGGTTGAGCTATCTGTTTAGGTTAAACCTACTTATTTTGTTTTTTTTTAAATGTCTGTACCAAGTAAGGAATATAACAATTGTTTACAATTCGTTCTGTTTGTTGATTTGGTCTAATGTTTGATTTTATCAGATTTTATGGACGTCTCCTTTTCCTGTTTACATTGGAGTTCCGTCGATACTAGAAATAATGCAATATCAAAACATCAAAATTGTTAAATATTCAAAAATGATATTAATAAAAAAAAAAAAAAGTGGAGAGGCCAGTTGAAGCTCGCCTCTGAGTGTTGGAATATTTCGCTGCGCCGAAGACCCATTCATGATTGATTGATTGTACTATTTTCTGCTCTTATGTCGGATGGTTGTCTCTTTGACACACCCCTATTTTCATTCTCAATTCTTATATGAGTATTTTAATTTTGCAATTACCCTCCTTCAACAACTAAACGTAACAGCAGTCATCATTAGTTGTAGAATTTGTCAATATGTATCTGAACCACAACAAAAGTCTGCTGATTTAGATTTCAAAAAAAGGAATTAAATGTGTGTGGGTCAGACCAAATTCCTGGATATTTTGATAATACTGAACTCCCTCTCATTTGTTATATTTACAAGAAATCTACCCGAAAATATGTGTTTAATTATAGCCAATTGTGTAAAGATGTAAATATCACTGAAAATACACCTATGTCGTGTAATTGCAGTAATTCAGAATACACCTATGGACCAATTTCCCATGTTATAACAGGAGACCTTAACATCGTTCGCGACCGAGAGTTAAAATCATTCCTCAGTAAAGGACCTAAATATCGTCCCCCGTCAACTATTAACTGGAATGAGTGTCGTAATATCATCAACGACTCACTCCGCGCCTACTGTTTGAAATTGGTAAAACGGGAAAAAGCTGACAAAAAATCTTTGGACTCTTTTTTTAATTCAGTAATGAAGATAGTTGATATACGAATACAACATTTTAAAGAACATTTTACCCTCAACAAAAACTATAAAAACCCTATTTCGCGTATCAAAAATAAACTAACAGAACTAGCCAAGGAATTTGTTTTTGTCCCGGCTGATAAAGCTGCTAATAATATCATTATTGTTTGACGTAAATTTTATATAGAGGTTCTGCAAAAGGAAATCACGAATTCACCAACATTCCAACTGACTTCATTTTCAGAAAACGACATCTGTAACAAACATAAACTTTTAGCTACTTCTTTACAAGCAGAACCAAACACAATGAAAGTCCCAACTATGTACTGGCTTCCGAAGCTGCACAAAAAACCTTACAAATATAGATTTATTTCATCTTCCAGCCATTGTTCAACTACTAAATTGTCTGTTTTACTTACTAGTACACTTGGTACAATAAAAAACCTGATAATAAATTGTTCGAATAAGGCCTTTGAAAATAGTGGAATTAATTACTTTTGGAGTGTCAAAAACTCGTTGGAAGTACTTGATAAATTGCATGCATATATTGGTGATTTTGAATCTGTTCAAAGTTTTGATTTTTCTACCCTATATACCACTTTGCCTCATATTCTTATTAAGAAAACATTCACATCCCTAATTAACTGGGCATTTAAAAAGTCGGAATGCGAGTACATATGTTCAAACTCTTTTAGATCATTTTTTAGTAGCAATAAACAAAAGAACTATGTCAATTGGACATGCTTTGATACTATTTATGCACTTGAATTTTTACTTGATAACATTTTTGTTCGCTTTGGAGATTCCGTATATCGTCAAGTTATTGGAATTCCAATGGGGACTAACTGTGCACCACTTATTGCGGACCTGTTTTTGTATTGTTATGAGTTACAATTTATGACTAAAATTAGCAAAGACCCATCAAAACAACATTTGATACAAAAATTTAACAATACTTTTAGATATTTGGATGATATATTGGCTCTAAATAATGACGACTTCAGTATGTATACTAAAGAAATTTATCCTGTAGAACTTACTTTAAATAAAGCTAATGATAACAATGACCACTGCCCTTTCCTCGATCTTGATATCTATATCATAAACGGGAAGCTTAATACAAAAATTTATGATAAAAGAGATGATTTTTCATTTCCTATTGTTAATTATCCATTTTTAGATGGTGACGTTCCCTTGTCACCATCTTATGGTGTTTATATATCTCAACTTGTACGATTCGCTCGTGTATGTAACAATGTATTAGATTTTAGCGAGAGAAATTTATGTATTACTGAAAAATTATTACACCAGGGTTTTCGATATCACAAACTGGTCAAAACATTTACTAAATTTTATCACCGGTATAAGGAAATAATTCGTAAATATAACTCAACATGCAGACATCTTATACGTTCAGGTATTTCACATCCAAAATTTTATGGAAATATTCTTTATAAAGCACAAAAATGTCAGTATTCTCCTCAGAAACTAACAAAACCTTTAAATAGACTTATTAAAAGGGGATATAGTTACGATACTGTTGTCAGGTCATTAAAGATTGCATATTTTGGCTTTAACATTGATTCACTGATAGGGTCTTTGCATCGGAACTAAACACATTTATTTCTAAAAAAACAGTTGTTGGCATGACACGGGTTATGTTCTTCTCATATATTTTATGATAGTATGATACTAAACCCCTAACGGGAGGGATTGTACCTGATATTCATATGATGAAGACATAATCTTTCAATCAGTTTAATTGAGGTCTGGAGCTGGCATGTCAGTTAACTGCTAGTAGTCTGTTGTTATTTATGTATTATTGTCATTTTATTTATTATCTTTTGTTACATCTTTTGACATCAGACTCGGACTTCTCTTGAACTGAATTTTAATGTGCGTATTGTTATTCTTTTACTTTTCTACATTGGCTAGAGGTATAGGGGGAGGGTTGAGATCTCATAAACATGTTTAACCCCGCCGCAATTTTGCGCCTGTCCCAAGTCAGGAGCCTCTGGCCTTTGTTAGTCTTGTATGATTTTAAATTTTAGTTTCTTGTGTATAATTCGGAGTTTAGTATGACGTCCATTATCACTGTACTATTATGCATATTTTAGGGGCCAGCTGAAGGACACCTACGGGTGCGGGAATTCTCGCTACATTGAAGACCCATTGGTTGCCTTCGGCTGTTGTTTGCTCTATGGTCGGGTGGTTGTCGCTTTGACATATTCACCATTTCCTTTCTCAATTTTATTTCAGATAATTTGTATTGGGAACAACAATATACCAGTAGATTCACAACATCGTAATGCCAAAATTGTTTAAATGTATACATAGAGATAATAAATAATCTGATTTTCTAATCCCACGATTGAAACCTATTCAGCTTACAAAAACCCACAATATTTAGCTCAACTGTTTGCTATTTGTAACTTTCGTTCTTAACACTTTTTGTTTTATTATTTGTTTTTTCAACATCAGCAGATCATAATCATGAATGATAAAGTTTTATGACTGAAACACGACGTTCGTACATTATTATTCATATCTCATATTTTAATTGATATTTATAAATAAATTATGCTATATCAATTTTCATTATATTCGTAGGTGGGTTTACTGAAAATATAGAGTTTTTATATTCTCGTTGTTATATCCAATTTTTTTTAATTGCATCAATGAGGATCATGTATCACTATAGTCTCTATTGCAGCCGTCCTGATTTTTGTTGTGTTTTCATTTCAGAAAATAAAGAAAGTGGATATGGATTGTATTTATTCATTCATATTGTTTTCGAAGACGAAATCGAAAAACCTAAAACTTTTTCATTATATCCATTCATAAAATTTTCAACGTATACGTCTGACGAATAGAGTGGGCCGAAATTAAATTGTCTGTCATTAAAAAACAATGAATGATTGAGTAAACTGGGGGGAAATGGTTTAACGATACCATTATTTGCAGTATGGAATAAATAGGCTAGTGATTTGTGAAGTCACATGGTACTGATGTTCACAATTGTAATGTAGCGTTTGATGACTATAAAAAACCTATTTAATAAACAAATTGATAAGTCGTACTTGCTCATAACCCTTACCAAAGTCAATAACAGATTACAAATACAGATAGTGCCATGTAATAAGCTTTTGTAAACTATCTGGGTTTAAAAAAAAAGAATTTTCAATTTTCCCAGCGCAGATTGTTTTGACAGCAAGATACACCTGCCAATAATTGAAGGATAACCTTCAAAAGAATTCCAGTTCATAAGGGGACTAATATAAGATAAATAGTTGATTAACAAATCCAACAAGATACACATACATCAAAACACAATAAGTTGACATTAATCGTATTTTCCTTTTGTTACAGATACCCATATATATTCCACTCCAACGAGAGGGATTTCATGGAAGATAACACACCAGGATGAGTCGCATGTTAGTATTCGGTCATTAAAATTGTACTTGAAACTATGTTAGTATTAGTGAGACAATAAAAATCTGTTTTACTGTAACAATAGCTTAGAATTTTATGACAAATTTGGTCTTAAATCAATTTCTTTTATTCAAATTTCGACTGGAATGAGGCATTTTTTAATTAGAATTGATAGTAATTGTAAATAAATTGTCCCTAATTTAAGATTTGACTTAAAACACATCACATTAATTTCAATAGCCCAAAAATATTCCCCATTTTAAAGCTGATACTAATTTATAATTTTCTTTTGTTACAGATACCCATATATGTTTCACTCCAACGAGAGGGATTTCATGGAAGATAACACACCAGGATGAGTCACATGTTAGTATTCGGTCATTAAAATTGTACTTGAAACTATGTTTTACTGTAACAATAGCTTAGAATTTTATGACAATTTGGTCTTAAATCAATTTCTTTTATTAAAATTTCGACTAAAATGCAGCATTTTTTAATTAGAATTTATAGTAATGGTAAATTAATTGTCCCTAATTCTAGATTTGACTTAAAACACATCACATTAATTTCAATAGCCAAAATATATTCCCCATTTTGAAGCTGATACTAATTTATAATTGTCCTTTTGTTACAGATACTAACATCCAACTCATCCTTGTGTGTTATTTTCCATGAAATCCCTCTCGTTGGAGTGGAACATATATGGTTATCTGTAACAAAAGGAAATTATAGCTGAAGTCATCCCACACCTTAACGTTGACCAGATCATAATACCACACATCTAAGATAGATTATATTTACTGAATATTGTCCTTGAAGTGGTATATTCAAATAGATACCAGCTCTAACTTCACCAAATATACCAATACCAATACCATCGTATGTTATTGTCAACTATATCTGTGTTCTTTTGAAATGTTAGCTTGATTTACCAAAAAATATTGCTTTGAAAAATCTGCACAAAATATAACTAAACATCATTGTATCCAAAAGATAACTTTTTTTTAAAATGTAAAATTTAACAGCAAATTAATCTTTAATAAATTACGAACTGGTTTAAATATTACATTGGTTACAACAAATGCTGTCATTTTCAAGTTTAAAAGAACTACTATTTCAAATGTGAAATAAATCGTGTAATTTTACTCCACTGTCATCATACAGCAACAAGTGTGGTTAAGACGCTGTAAACAACGTTATAATAAAGCAATGTGAGAATGCATGGGTACATGAAAACCGATTAAAAAAAAAACCTAACAAAATTATTCAAAATATCTAAAAATTTTACTTTTACAAAACATTTCTAATAATAACCGGATCTATTTCACGCATTCACGCATTACTGTGTGTTCCGGATCTTCTTTTAATCCTGTTCAACACTTAGATTGGTTATTTTATAAACCATTTAGTTTATTCTGTTACTACTTTTTGTTATCTCTATGGCTTTGATCTATCATTGTGTTTACCTTATTTGCAGGTTATTGCTTTTTGTGCGTCGCTTTTATTCGGGTTATTTCAATTTCATTATTGGTCATTGCACACCAGTATACTTATATCTAGGAGATTTTATCTCTATTATTCTATATTACACAGTTTTCATTATTAATAACTCTACAGGAATACGTTTTTATTGATAATCTATTAAAAGAGAGTAATAACTATAGCTGTGTATATTTGTCTCATTCTTAACCATAACGTGATCGCGTGGTTGAATCATTGATAAACAAAAACGTCATCTGAAGAACCTCATTTCTTTTGATTTTTCTGATCTGTCGATGATAACAGCAAATTGGCAACATCTATGTAGTATTTTGATTATATCTTGCTGCTGTGTCATAGATCATCCTTCTGCTAGACAATTTAGACAAATGAACTGATTTTATTTTGTTAAATAAATGTTATAAACAACAGAAATAATAGTTCATCCGATTCGCTCCCTTGTTTTTAATCAGACCAGAGACGTAAACATAAAAGAAATTAAATGAAAATTTTACGATCATCTGAATCGGATAAGTCAATTTCATTCAAGAGAAGGATGGGGCAATTTTCAACATGGTTTGATATTGATCTCAACGAAATATGGAATAAGAATTGTACCTATAGAGTTACATGTAAAAGATAGATCAATTCAACAAAGTGATAACTGATCTTCTGAGGAATATTTGGTTTTCAATGTTATTCAATTTCGCGTTGGATTTTGCCTTCCAACTGATTCAATTTGATCGCCACTGATGTGTCTTATGTAGACAAACGCGTGTTTGGTGTACCAATATCTAAACTTAGCATCTTTAATGATATTGATACATTATGAGAAAATAACAAAACATTTTTAATGAAATAAAATGCACCGAAAAAACTGCTAATGCTGGTTGAATGACGTCAGCGACACAGTGAAAGCTTGCTTAACTTATATACTAGTCAAATGTTTTTTCTAATTTTAGCAATTAATAGTCGGCAGCAAAGTTTCAATTGCTACGTTCTATATTAATCACAAACTTGCATTTTGATGTGGTTTTTGATACATGTGGCTATTTAAACAACTTTTAGTAGGTGCTCCTCTATATGACCAGTATTCGATGGATATAACTATTGTGTTATTGCGTCTTCAACTCTTAATATTTGGACTTTAAACATCTTTTTTAATGTCTTGCGCGTTGCGTTGGAAATAACAACCTTATTGTTATTTACAGTAAAATGAAAAAAATACCGAACATTCCCATGTTTTATAGTGTAGTGTAACGTTAAAGTAATCTTCTTTTCGCCAGCTATAACGAACATAAATACAACAACACATAAATAGGATAAGTGTGCCTACAGGTGTAGCAGCCTTTCGAATATAAACAGTAGTTCCCTGGCAGATCCTGTATATTAACAGGTAACAGCCTTCGCTTACACCTAAAATGACTAATTTGATATATATATTAAGTGCAACGGCTGCATTATAATTATTTGTATCTCGTCAAATTAAAGTAGATAGAACCTATGCGTTCAAGGTCTGCACCAAAATGGAAAATTGTAAATAAGGACTCCACGACGTACGTGTTTTAGGTTAACAAAAAATGATACTGTTTTATGTTCCTTGTATTGTTTTATGATTTCTTTAGATTCTTTCAACTACAATCATTTGCAGGACATGAAACTGAACATTATTATGATCAGTTAATACTGTTAAAATGTAGCTCTTCGTTATCTTAATTATTTTGAATCCGAAGTTGTAAACGTTTGATTTGTAACATAAAGGTTTGCGTGTTTAGATACAATCGGAAATTTAACATTCTGGTATAAATGTATCAGATAAGAAAACCAGCATTATCATAAAGCGAATTCAAATTAATGGACTTGAATTTGCAGCAATTTAGTTAGAGCATATTCCTTTTATTATATTCTAAATGCATTTTTCTTAATATTTTTTTCTATTTGTCTAGCGTATGTATAACACTTTAAAATAAGCAAAATGGGTGCGGATTACATAAATACCAAAACTGTATAGCATAAAGCAATTAAAAATATTATGTTCGCTTGTAGTCCATCAAAACTAGTTAAGTGTTAAACAAAACGTATATTCGAGAATTCATCAAACAGAACTTAATAAATCGAATTCCTAATAAAAGAATTCACGATGTCATCGTGACTATAATTGCAATGTCAGATGTATTGACCTCGTTGTACAATTCAAAATAAAAAATATCGCTGTTGTAAAAGTTCGATATAGTGCCAAACATAAATAAGGTCAAAATATGTGTTTTACCTATCTAAATACATTATAATGTAATAACCTTGACATATAGCATTTTCACTCCTTTCCTTTGATATTTCTTACACAAGTTAAAACCTTAATCGGCAAATAAACTTTTAACTCTGACTGCTTTATAGTGTTTTTTTATTTGCATTTACAACTTATTACTTTTACTGGTAAGTATCTTTTTGACAATATCCCTTTCACGTGGCTCGGTACTTATACATCCTATTATTGCGTTATTGTGCCCTGGTAATTTTTTGAAATCTTTTCTTTCGTGCTAATGTGCTTTGTTTATATTTCTTTTTGCTTACATTGGTGACATATATACCTGTTTTTATAGTGATTAAGATTATACAATGTTGACTACTGTGTCTCATTTTTTCTTTCTTCATATTTTTACCTATAATGTCTGTTTGTTTTGTTCACACATCGTTGTCAGTATAATGGAATTTTATGTGACTGTCATAGAAATGAGAGGTTAAGCTAGCTATAAAACCAGGTTTATTCTACCATTTTCCACTTAAGAAAATGTCTCTTGGTGTGTTTGAGCTTTTGATTTTGTCATTTACCCTGGGACTTTTTATTTAGAATTTTCATCGGAGTTCGTTATTTGTGTTATTTTTCTTTTTACTATAAATTTATTATATATCATATATCAAAACAAAGCTTTTGGATATAATAATAACAAAATGTGATATATAGTAACTTGAAAAGAAGATAGACAAACGCAAATTTACGACTGTATATCAGTTAAGAAATTGGGTTCATGTATATAATCTTTAAGAAAAAAAACAATCCAAAACAGTACCTCGGTGTTGACATGAATATCAGTTATATGGTAATTTTTATAAATTAACTGTTTGCAATAGTATGAATTATTCGAATTACTTAGGATTTTCTTATCCCAGGTATAGATTATCTCAGTCGTATTTGGCACAACTTTTTGGAATTTTGGGTGCTCAATGCTCTTCATCTTCATACACGTTTAGCTTTTTAACTATTTTGATCTGAGCGTCACTGTTGAGTCATATATACGCGAAACGTGTGTTTGGCGTACCAAATTATAAGCCTGATACCTTTGATAACTACTGCAACAGTGGGAGCAACAGCCTAACATTTGTAAATTTACCTTTATTCAAAGGTATTTGTTTTTTTACATGTTTGTAAATTATTGGTTACAGTTTATTTTACTTAAATTGATAAATGTTACTGCTTTGGAGATTGTAAATACCGTGTTCTGTACATTTTACATGAAAACAATTATAAGTTTATCTAAGATAGAATGAAGCAGGTTCTGAACCGTCTATTCAATCAAAAAAAGTATTCTATATTTATAAGAATCAGACATTATGTGAATTAAAACATTTCATATTCAGTAAAATATGTGTAAAATTGCAATATATGTTTGTAGGAAGTTTCCATGGGGGAGATAATAACTTTTCTTTCAAAAAGTCTTTATTCAAAAGAATAATATTTTAGGTTATCTCCCCTGAAAACTTATCAATAGCATATTGTTATTTCACACATATTTTACTGAATATATGATGTTTTATTTAAAATGATATCTGATTCTTATAAATATAGAATACTTTTAGAAAGAAAAACTATATGAAAGCTTAGTTTGGACAATTTTATAGCAATTCAAAATAAACAGTTCCTCTTCAGCATGGAAATGACTATAATATAACTATACAAACTGATAAACTAATTTTGTCACAACATCATTAAAGTGGAGTTAAAGTCTTATAGGATTGTAAGTATATTTTATTTTATCACCTTGCACTTTCACATTTTGACTGAACAATTTGTTCAATATTCTGACCAGTTGAACAATTTGGTTTAATAAAACAAATTGCAATTTGGTCATTATATTGAATGAGTTGCAATTGGTGGAGAGCAACACTAACAGTCAAGTCACTGTAATAACTTTTAGATGAGCCCGTATGTAAGTTTAATCTGCCTGACCTGCTTTTAATGATGAGTTTATTACAAATTGTCCTCAAAGTGCGGTATTTTGGCTATTTTTATCTTACTGCTATTCCCGTTTTCAAAGGTTTCATTGTATAAAGGAAAATTACTGATCGACTAACTTCTTGTGATTCAATACTTTACAATATTTTGAATGTTTTGAAATACTAAGGCTTTTCTACCTCAGGCATTGATCACCTTTGCTGTTTTTGGCAAAACTTTTAGGAATTTTGGTTCTCAATGCTCTTCAACTTTGTTCTTTATTTTGGCCTTTTTAACTTTTTTGGATTCGAGCGTCACTGATGAGTCTTTTGCAGACGACACGCGCGTCTGGCGTATATACTAAATTTAGTCCTGTAATCTATGATGAGTTTATTTACGTGATTACAAGTGTCGAAGGCCCTGCAGTTTCCTATCGTATTTACTTTATCGTCCTTAAGTCTCTGGCGAATAGTTGTTTAAGTCACATTCATATCACATCTTCTTATTCGTATACATGTTTTTAAAAACTATTTTTAAGACTGCTTAATGAATTTAAGGCTTAATGGAACTATCAAAGTAACTACTCCCCGTCAATAAAACAATGAAATCAATATTACTAAATCAATTATTCCACCTTAAACATACACTCGAAACATACATTCCAAAGAGCTTTAGAAATAAAACAAAACAAGATACGATCATCAAACTTAAAAAGGGAAATTAAAAAACAACGAAAACATTGAATACAAAATACTTGGCTGTTGCATCTTGGAATAAGTTTCTTTTTTTTTCTCAATACAAAGTTGTGCTTGTAAAAAAGTAATGTTGCAGTAAATTCATTCTTTGACATATTCCCTATTTCCATTCTCATTTTTTTTGTAATATTAAACAACATAGACTCACCAATTCTTGTATCAAATCACTTAAAGTTTTCAAATCTTCTAATCCATTGTTTCCGGACGATCGTTCTTCTAAAGATTCACTAGGTGATAAATCAAAATTTCCTATACCATAGTTATTAAAATCTGAATTTTGCAGTAATATCTTTTTAAGTAATAACTGATCATTTTGATTGTTTTTCGACAAATCTGTGGGTGGTCCAGACCGTTTTCCATTTCCTGAAACAGATACAAAATTATCAATTCAAAGGGAGAAACACATCAAAACTCTACATTTAACAAGTGGTACACGAAAACAAAAAGGGCCTAACAAGTCGTCCTAGTTGGCTTATAATTAAAACAAATCCGGGTGATGTTGCAATAAAGTTTTGATATGATTTATTAATGTATATTCCTTTACATTTAGAGAGATTACACACATGTGTTTCTTTAAAATCTGTCAAGTGTGCACATACACACAGTCGCGTAAAAATATACATACTTTCTATCTCTATCATACCTTATTTGGAAACATCTTAATCAATGTATCGTTAGTTCAGACGCTAAGGTAGAACGGCCGAATAAAAAAAGATAAAAAAAAGTATTACTAGTAGTCTTTATATATGTTAGCGGCAATAAGTGAAATTAGGCATTAAGCTTAAATCCTAGGCAATAAGCTAACGCATAGGCATTAAGTCATTGCCTGACATTTCTAGGCATTAAGCCTTTTTACTGAAATCTGATGATGATTATTCATCCTATTGCCGAACATAATTTTAGTCAATAAGTGAACTCTGGAATTTTTGCATGTTTGGTGATTTATTCTTGATATAAAGTCGTTTCTTAGTTATATTTCTAAAATTACATGTATTCATTTGAAAGATCTTCAAATTTAGAAAGTTTATTAAGTAATTTTAGCAGTTAAAAAACAGAATTAACTCATACTTTTTTCATATTTTTGTAGTATTACAAAATATTAGAAAAGATTTCAAAAAGTGATTGTATCCAAATAAAAAAGAGTGAAATTCGATAAAATAATAATAATGTTTGTTTGAAAATTTTTACACTTCACTAATCGAGCTCACACCATTTTCTAATTTTTTTTATTGGATGAGATAAGATAAGATCAAGATTATTTTGTTAAAGTGTCACATATTGATTTGACAAATAAATATAATATACAAGTTGAATAGTAAATTTCCTATGTTAACAGTTCCACAACTTGTAATAAAAAAATGATTTTAACACAAATTTCTTTAAAGTTTTCACATTTCTAAAGTATTATTTGATGCGTTTTCATATAAATAACATATTTTATTAGTGATTTTATTTGATCGAAGTAGTCTAAGGGTTAGGACATGTCCTAAGACCAACTTCGGTCGATTTCTTTCCTAAGTGGGTTCATCAAACATGTCGCAATTTATGAAAAACCCTAGGAATTGTCCTAACTGTAATAAAATACCAATTCAGGTGTCCTAAGATGGTCTCAGAATGGTTCTAACTTAAGATGGTTATTTTTATAAACAAATATGGCCTGTATTGGTTGCATTTAATATATAGAGCTACAATTTGATGTTAAACATTTTCGAAGAAATAATGTATAAAAGATAAGAAGTGTAGCTGTACAATTTTACGAATCACAACTAACTACGCTTTGTTCTTTACTTAACAGGTTTACTATGTGTGAACACGTTCATATAATATCTAGCACATTATAAAGTTTGTGCATTTCTACAATATTAAAAACATATTGCCAGCGAAATCAGATAAAATTGCTTCAGAAAAATCTTTGACTCTATGTTGCTTGTATGTTGTGTTTAGAAAATACTGTCAAGGAAAAGTGTGTCAACAAATGCGATACAGTTAGAAGCTGCTTCATGATTCAAATGAGGTCTGCGATTAAATCAGAATTTTTAGATAATTTACACATGAAATAATTAAATTAACGAGTACAATTTGCTTACCACCATAGCATGCATGTATAGCCCATCGCCCACGACATTTGTTGGTGAAACCTGAAATTAAAATAAAACATCTAATCAAACTAATTCGCATAGAAAATCAATCACTTCTACTTCGGGTTATACCAGATTCGGTGGTCTCAAGCTATCTAACTAGCCTCGTAACCATTATTTCATTGGCGCAAGCTTATGCTTGGTACATTAAAGTTTGTCAAGTCAGGTTTATGGCCTCTTGGGTGACATGGTCATTGTTAGACATAGATTTCCTCATTATTATCAGGTTGATGTTAGATCACCATCCAACTACTTCAAATTCATTATTTGTCGTTGGATACCAATTTTCGTGGATTCCGTTGTTACCCAGGAACAACGGATTTCAATGTCCAACGAATAAAACTTTATCTATAGTAATGTATGCAGACTATTGCAAAACCACGAAATCAAAGTGTTTCTCAATCCACGAAAATTGGTTCACATGTAAATAAATGAATCCACATTATATATTTTAGAGAAAAAACAACTCAAATGAATAAAACATAAATCGCTAGATTACAAACAGATTTTATCAGAAACAAAACCTATTTCTAACAACTTTTCGGACACACGATTTGTTTTTATACATCAAAAATAAGAGCCTGATAAAGTTATTGTAGAACTTAAAACCAAGACAAACGCGGATTATATTTAAACGAATGTAGTGTTAACGAATACCATCTATAGATTCAACAAATAGTTTACATGTTACATGGATTTATTTAGATTCGAAAAGAAATTGATTTATGTACTAATACATACACGTTCAAAATATCAAACGGTGTTAAAGGTTTCAATGATAGATGAATGTGTTATATCGATTTCTGTACTTAGATTATAAAAACAAGATATTTACTGGTTTAATTCCATATCAAAGCTTGACAAGGTATCATTATGGCATGTCTAATAGTAGGGTCTGGTTGATACTAAAATTAAACCTTATTATATATATCATCAAGTTTCAATCTCTTGAAAACTAGATTCAAGTTTAATCTGCATTAGTAAAGAAATGAAGAATTTAAATAATGATAAAAATAATTAGAGTAAAAGCTTGCATTTCCAATTTTTTATGTACTTTTTCATTTTAAAATTAAAGCCATAAACTGCTAAACAAAACAAATGGCTTCTTTTTAAAAAAATGTTATGACTGAACACAAAAACATATTTGATGAGACTTGTTTAAACTGATAAGGTGATCTTACTGCCGAAAGCATGAGAAAGTGTAATACATTTCTTGAAAGTTCAAATAAAATTGTTTACAGTGCAATTTGATAAATAATTGTTTTGATCATATAATAAAAACAAGACAAGACAATTGAATAATGAACACCAGTCTGGAATCAATAAAACAGTAAAGAAAACTTTAATATAGAAAGAAAATAAGATCAGTGTTGGGAAAATAATGCCGATACGGATTTGAAAGATTGCTTTTTATGAAATTTCACAAAAAAATATTGCAAACTGTCTATACAGAGTTCTAATAGATTTTCCATTAAATCACAAAAAGGGCAAAAAAGTTGGGATACTTTGAGTTATCTACATTGATTTAAAGTCGATGAAAAACTGACAAATTCCATGGCTTTAAACGAAAAAAAAGACTAACAGCAGTATACGAAATGCATCATAGACAACTAAAGACTTAGCAACAAGAATTATCAATATCCGGGGTGATGTCAGGTCCTCGGAAAGGGTAAACAATTTCTGCTCCATATGTGGCACCCATTGTGGTGTACAAATAAGGTAAACAGTTTAAATCTGAGATGTCAAATACAATAAGGGGGTTGCATTATTGTAACGACAATCGGAACATATCCGTCGTTATGAAATGTTGAAAGAATGTTTCTTCAAAATTTATTTAAATCTTTTCCAGGTTATTGGCGATAACAGATCGACAAATTGTATCTACACTTTTTTGTTGTTGTTGGAGACTTTGTGATGCGTACTTTGTGTTTTTTATGTGTCCTTAGTATATTGTCTCAATAACTTTCACCCAACCTCTACTTTCAATGTGTTGTATTCTTCTTCTTTTACTATACAATGTTAACTCGCCGATGATAGGGTACACTATGAATAATTTGTATAAGTATAAGTAATTCGTTTTTTGTCACATATATTTCTAGAAAACGAATTAAAGCACCAAAGGCATGCAGTAATCAGTGGAATGGTATGTATTGAATATTTATATTCAACAATATCAAATGCTTGGTTTTGATTAGTAGAAGTACAAACATGAATGTATTATTTAACAGTATTATATATAGTAACAAAAACAAACAAGGAGAAAAAGGTTAGGATGACAATATAAATGAATATTGATTAAATTTTGAAGCTTATTAACGTCTGTAGTTGTCACTTTAATATTGAAATGTTAGAGGTCATTATATTATTATGTGACAAAGCTCGCAGCTAAAAAAAAGTTGTTAAATGCATACTTTAAGACACAAAAAAACAATACTTGAATTTGAAGTCTACATTATTAAATGCGCAATATTAAAAAAAAAAAGTAGATAAAAAATGTAACACATGCCTAATTTCAGCAAAATTATAAACTAGATACAAATTTTTCATTGAATCAAAGTATCTTCAATAAAGAGACGCTTTACACCGACAAATATAGTAAAAATGTCATCAGCATGCTTAAGAATAACAATTCTATTAAAATACTACATGTTTACGACATTTGCTTAAATTAATCCGGTGCGATTAAGGGCTTGACATAATGATATCTGTCTATTATTGATGACCATATTTTGACACCTAGATGCCTCCTGATATTTTTAATAAATGGCTCAAAAGTAAATGTAACAAACCTCATGTTATTCCAATTCAATATGAATGAAAAGTTTTGAAATTTAAATTTGATGATATTATTATTATTATTATTATTATTATTATTATTATTATTATTATTATTATTATTATTATTATTATTATTATTATTATTATTATTATTATTATTATTATTATTATTATTATTATTATTATTATTATTATTATTATTATTATTATCATGTATTATTATTATTGTTATTTCTACTAACAATTTTGACAGAACAATAAAAACTTTGAAATATTAGTTGTTATTGACAGATTTTATAAAAAAAAAATAATTATTTACCCCAAAATATTAGGAAATCATTATTTTTTAGAATAGTTAGGATGTACTTTTGTTCTTATTTCATATGTCTTTTTTAATTTTTTTTTTCAGAGATATATCTCATACAACAGATTTATCAAAATTGAAAACAGTTTTGGTATATACTGATAAACTGTTCAACATTCATAAATAGATATTTCCATATGCAAGCATAATACAAAGTATGAATAGTGCCTGGGAAGTTCAATATATAAATATAATGCGTTATATGCTATATGCAGAAGCGGACATGAATGCGTTGCCGGGAAAAATATAGCTGAGATCAAGTGACATTTGAACCATGTGAGCAACTAATTTGTCTATATAAATAAATGCTAAAATATACCAATTGAATGATTTGTTTTTTTTAAAATTGACAAAGTTGAATAATTGAAAAGACAATTATCTTTTTCAAACCTTTAACAGACAATTACTTGCTTGAAATGATTGATATTTTCAAATCGAAAGGTTTTTCCCATTTTTTTTTTTAAATCTACTGGAAAAAGCAGTTCATTACACAACAATAATAGTTTTCATTTTTTGAACGAGATTCGCCTAATTAGTATGCTCACAGGTCAGTATCACTGAATCGCTTTAAGTCGTTCTGTAAATGACTCTCTTTCCGTCAGCTTATTTTTGCTGATTGCTATCAACAAATATTTATAAAGCATCTGGGACATTTTTAGTGAAACAGAATCTAAATAGTTAGTCGCATTAATAATGAAAAACTAACAATTGCGGTCAATATGATATTTTTTTCTTGTATAAAAGGCTCAGAAAAAAAGTATTTACGAACGACTCAAATACCTTAATGCGCATATACTCACCCGGAAGTAAGTCAATATCTTGGTCAAGTCTTTCACCTTTAATGGACATCATATTGTCCATAAATTATTTCAAAGAAATAGATAATCATATAAGGCTTAACACCTCCGGATAACATAAAAAACATTATTCATGATAATAAAGCAAGTAACAAAATGATCGCATACCTGCAGACTTAGGATGAAATCATATCAATAATATTGTTACATAAACATATATGCGTATTTTGTGTTTACCGTTCTGTGCTGCTTGTAAGGGATGAGTGAATTAAATGAATAAGGGTTTGCTACTTTTTTCATGATTCGAAATGGAAAAAAAAACGTGTATAGTGCAGACTGTCACCCCTGAATGAACAGGTGATCAGAATACTTTACCTTTCAAGAACAGCTCGTAGTTAGATTTGATTCCTGAATTATAAATATAATAATAATGAATTTTAAATCTAACTACAAACCTTGTTGGTTTATGAATCGTGTTTGTACAGTAACCACAAAATATAAGCCGCTGCCAGCAGAGTTGCGTTCATGTGTTGTTGGTAACTGCATATTGGATATGCGTCATTTTAGAAAATAGATTTACGACGTGTTTGAACGTCTTGGTTATATAAGGAATTCTTATCTTCCATAAAGATGAATATCAATAAGGAATAATCTTAATCTATCAATAGATATATATAGATATATGTGTTGCTTTAAACGGTTTTCGGTTTCTGATTTGTTTAATAAACGTTAATTTGTTCTTTCAACCGGTTACAAATTAGTTGGAAACAGAAACATGTGTAAGATTTGTTTCTTCAAAAACCAAAATCGGTTTTCTGAATTGATGAATCTCCTCGTGTGGACTGTTTAAAAAGCTAAAATCTAAACTTTACAATTAATTAAACATTAGTTTCCTAATATTCCGATACCAACAATTGATATGTAAATTTTTATCCATTTTCGTGTTATGTTTAGCTTGTTTTCAGGTTTATGGAATCCACTGTACATGTTGCTTTTCATTTTTGTTTTTATCATATCAAAGACAAATAATCAGAGAAAAATGGTAACCAGCTTGCATCACCTGCATCACTTTTTCTAAATGTGGCACCGGCGTGTTGCCCTTGGCAATTTTAATCCGATTAAAACCTTCTTATTTGATGTCGTATATTGCGATAAAAATAATGGAATTATATATTTAAAGTTAATTGACGTGAAAAATGGAAATACAAGAGAAAGAATTGTCTTATTATTTTATTTTGTTCACAAGGAATTAAGCTAATAAGTAACAACGGACCAATGTCTACTATGAAATTATATGGTATAAACATTTACTGGTGTTATAATATACCAACTGTTTTATTAAATTTCTGACTTGATTGTCATTGAAGAGGCTGTTAAGACCTAATTCATTTATTCTTCCGGCAATTTTTCCACGTTTCAATCAGTTTTGACGAGCAAAATTCCATCTAAATTGCTATGTTTCCGTCGTCACAGAGCCCTCTGCTCTTCCGTTAGTCAATGTGGTAATAAAAATATTGCTGATTTCATTGGCGTAGTAATAGGATATAAATGGTTGATTCACATTAAAGTGATTTTCATATCTCCGGCAAGATAGAACCGCTATTACTTATATTGTATAGTTTTGTTACTCAATTGTATTTCTATTTAAACCCGGTCGTCGTTCTTGCGACAAGATAATCACTATGTTATTCTATTATTTGGTGAAATGGCATCGCTACATTGTCTGGCAATCGGATCGTGACGAATCAAAAATGAAGTGTCTGTTGACACTTCCTTTTTCTTCATCATCAATTTCAATACGGATCAGTCTGAAGGTCAATTAGTTGGTCCCTTATTTTTGTATAATACGCTGAATAATTCCATAAATATCGTTTTGGGTTGTCTGGATTTTATTTTCTATCATTAGTGGCAAAGTGTAAATATACAGAAATATGATCTTAAGCCAGTTAGTAACTGTGATGTCATCGCATCAGAATGGACATCAAACTAAAGATGTTTGTTAAAGATGATTGATGTTTTATTTGATAAACACGTTTTAAACATACTGATTTATGTTCCCCAATAGAGTAAAATATCAATAGATAATTTTTTTTGTTGTTGAATAATTTGATGATGATATCATAATGCAGATCTTTGACTCACTGAAAAAGTAATTTGCATTACAGTAGTGTAGACAGTGATTTTTAATAAATAATGTCAAAAAGGCCTGAAAAATCCATAAACATGATATTAAGTCGATGAGTTGACATGCAAAAATCATTTAGTAAACATACAGATTATATTACCTTCACGTTCTATATAGATACCTTTGAGCGTTTGTTTTTGTCAGGTCTCCCAGGATTCCCCCTTTGTTAATTTACCTTTGAGTTCAGGGTTTTTTATTTACTTTTTATCCCCTTTGGTAAGGGTATCTTAATTTTCGTTGTTAATCATCCTTTTTTATGTTGTTTTAATTCTCTTTCGAACTTAATGAGATATTTGATATGTTTTAAAATTTATTTTTAAAAGATCAGTTGTGTACAGCTAGAAATGACTTGAGGACTCTTAAAGCTCAAATCAATGAAGTACCAATACATATACACCAAGAAAGGAAAAAGAAAAGATAAATGTTTATATTGCTTATAACACTGATAAAAATTGTATCAATTGATATAGTTTTAGTCTTTATTTTTATCTAAATGTCGAATGAAACTAAAACTAAACAATATGTTTGTTTTCCCGATATCAATAATTCAATCAATTGATTCTTTATATAAAAAAGAAGATATGGTATGATTGCCAATGAGATAACTATCCACAAAAGACCAAAATGACACAGACATTAACAACTATAGGTCACCGTACGGCCTTCAACAATGAGCAAAGCCCATACCGCATATTATGTTTGTCATTAGCATATCATTTACATTTGTTTATAAGATTTTTCTCTCCAGTGATTGTTTCAATGGAATATGATATGTAACATTTATCGAGATTTATAAAATTACAGTCATTAACCTTAACACTTCCAGAAAAAAACCGTGATACCTTATAATGCTACTGCTTCTATTTAAAACACTACACTGTTTGCTATCATGATAATTATATATGACTAACATGCAGATCTCTGATTCACATGATGATATATCTTTTCTCAAAGCAATAACTTTGATAGTTTATGTGTCTGTTTCTTAGAAAGCGAAATTGCTCCATTCAACAGTGGCTGATAAACTTTAAATATTGCTCAATGTTTAAAAAAAAAATGCTCATAAATCAATACTAAAGTGGATTGGAACTCAATAGATTATATATTGATAGTTTTGTAAATTTAGAAAACCCTATTGTTGCAAATTTTCCAGGACAACTTGATAATCGATATTTTATTTTCAGAGTCAGAAGTCGTTACACGGAAAAACTTAAGATTGAGAAGCATGAACTATACCAAAAAAACGGAGATAGATACATCATATCTGCTTCACTTGTTACACCCTGTAGTGAGAAATATTAGGTATATGTTGGTGGTAAGGCTTCACGGCATAGTTCATTTATTTTTTGATACATATCTCCGTCATTTTTTTATTTCCGATTCTTAAACCATATGCAATTCAAAATTTTCTAACCAAACAATAACAAAATGTGAAATGAACATTAGACGTATCAAGTGACTAAGAATTTACGAAACGAGACCGACCGAAAAAGCAAACAAAAACATTAAAAAATTGAAATATATAATATACACAATACAGAACAATAAAGCAAAAACAACACTGGCCTCACTAAAAGACCGCAGATAAATGCAGTTGTTCAGCATGGTTAGTACTTCCTATTTGAGTCATTGTTATGGTTCAGCTATGTGGCCGTACACAGCTTACTCTTAAATGCTTATCTGTTATTTTTTTATATAAAAAGACGATTAATTATGTCATTTTTATTTAATTATTACATAATTTGTCTTTGATAACATACTTTTCGTTTCAAATTTAAGCATTTAATAGCGTGACCTAGACCAGTGAACACAGATACCTCCACCTTTTTCAGTCTAATCATGAAAGATACCAGTACACCAGAAACGCGTTTCGTCTACAATAGACTCATCTGTGACGTTAAGAAAAAACAAAAATAAAAGACTAAATAAAGTACTACGTTGACAGTAATTGAGCACCCAAAAACTCAGAAAGGTTTTGCCAAATACAGCGACAAAAAGTAATAAAACAGCACTTTAAAAATGTCATACGTCCATACGTCTTTACGAAGGGATTTCCAAGATTTTCCTCATCAGGAACTCTCAAAGGCGAGATCGAGGTATTTAAGTCAATGTCTTCTCTAATGTGTTACGTTTTTGTCAGATAGCAATTTGCCTTTGTTTTATTATATTCTTCTATTCGTTTTTGACAGAATCTTTCTATACAAAGGAGTAAGTTCAGTAAGGGTCGTATTTTGCCCCGATTATAAATTTCAATGTTACAAGATAAAATATGTTCTAAGGTGGCCTGAAGACATGTGAATTTTTTTGTGTCAAGACTTCATTCTAAAGCGTTGATTTTTACATCCAAGAAGGTCAAGGTTTTTGATTTTGGCGAAATTTGAAAATCGGCCGGATTTCAACCAAATTTAGGACCAGGAAACATAGAGCGCAATCGTCAATAAACTAAATATTCAAGTGAAACATGTAAAATGACTTTACAAACATTATTTTATAAGATCTGTTTTGTCGACGTATGCGCTCTATATTTCCTGTCAAAATATCAATAGCAATTCACCCATTTTCATTTTTTCGTGTAAAATTAAAATGAGTACTATATGTGACGACATGAACAATACATGTATTAATCATATGTAGAAGGCTTATAACTTGATACGCCAGACGCGCGCTTCATTTAACTAAGACTCATCAGTGACGTTCATATCAAAATAGCTAGAAAGACAAACAAGTTCAAAATTATAGAGCATTGAGGACTCAAAATTCCAAATATTTGTGGAAAATACGGCTACAGTAATCTATGCCTTGAATAAGGAAATCCTTAGTATTTCGAATAATTTTGCACTTTTGCAAACAGTAAATTTATGAAAATGACCATAACATTGATATTCATGTCAACACTGAAATGTTGACTACAGGTACGTAATATTTCAGCAAAAAGCTTATTTCCTATCTTGTCACTGTATAAGCTATGATCCACTGTTATATTGATAAATCCTAGTTTGAAATTAACGCTCAAAAAGGGACCATTTTTCGTACGCCTTTAAAACTATAATACAGTCATATAGACTAAGTGATCGATTATACCTTTCGCCGTCAGATCAGGATTACTACTGGGATATATTGTTGAAGTTCATATGTTTTAATGACGTCTAAATATATGTCGTGTGTGCCAAAAAGCTTTTCGTAGAATGATTACAACTTTACTAATTCTTGGTTTAATTCCTTCCGTCTTAGCAGCAAGTCTTTTTTTAGAAAAATCATGATAGGAATGCAAGCCCAGGAATATCATTAGGGTGAAATGTACTGTATATGCATACGCTGCTAGACTGTTTCTACAAAGATATGGAAAGTGGACATTCGGGAAGCAGTAAGGGGACAATCGGGAAGCAATTAGGGGACAATCGGGAAGAAGTTATCTCTCGTCGTAAATTTTGTTTTCAACCGACCATTAACATTCCCACATATGTATTTGTTGTATAACAAAAACAATATTCAGCAACAAAAAGCGTTTTACCATAGAAGTTTTCCTTCTAAAAGCCAAACTTTATTGAATATTTTCACGACTACATTAATAAATTAAATGATCATCGTTATAGTTTAAACGTATTTAAGCTATAGAAAAGACACTAAGATTTAAACAATAGCAAATAAGCAGAACAATTGAATATACACAGTCAATGGAATAATAATTGAATGTCATCATTACCAAGGTCAGAGTAGAAAATCACAACTAAATTTGACAGCTAATTAGCCAAACAGACTGCTAAATAGAATAATTCATTTTCTCGCTTTTAACAAATACCTTTTAATCTAATATTAGCATTGTACGACATTTTGGTGTAATTGCAATATGTAATCTGAACCAAAATATTAACAGCTTTGGCACAATTTTCAATATTTCAAATTGTGATTTAAAAAAAAGGTAGAGGCATATACTTAATGTTATTCTGCTTCATATTACAATATAACGATCAGAAATGATTGTGTAAAATGGCAAGTGAATGTTTAATTTGTCGATATTGAAAACGCAACAGTGTGATAACAAAATTAAATGGCGCTAATTCAATTTCAGTTAGATCTCAGTGGCGTTCGAGGCATCATACTAGGAAATAAAAGAATAAAACCAGAAAGGATAAACAATATAGCCAATCCCGGGCAAGAAGTCAGAGCTATGCACGAAGGAGATACATTTCTCAAATTTTAATGATAACCTATCTTTATCACTATAACGTTCATAAATACAATATCCATATTGTGATGCTTGTACAGAAACAGGAAACGAGAACAAATTGATTGAAATCAAAAACGAAACTTTTGATCATGGGATATAATGTTCAGGGTATCAATTTTGTCAAATATGATATAATTTCTCAGGAAAATTAGAACTGTTCAGATGTTTTACTCTCCAATGATTTATGTTACGTGCATCTTCATCGAGACCAGTGTCTTTAATTATCTTACGCAACGAATAAACATTCATTTTGCCCCAGGAACCAGTAGATATTTATTTTAAGTGAACACACCGTCAAAATATATAGTTCGAAAATAACAAGTACACGTAAGAAGGTGCAAATTCAAAACGTGAAGTCAAAAAAATCTTTCATTATTTTTCCGACTTTCAATACTTACATCCACGTATTATTTTAATTTAGATGACAGTTGCCTAATTAGAAATACCACATTTCCTTATTTTTTATATTATAAAGACATCTTTTAGTTATCTCTTTTCTCTCTTGTATTCTCTTTACGTTTATATTCACCAGCTTTGTTATCGACAAGTTTGTTTGCATATCAACATTTCACTCACAATGTTTTGAAAAACATCCTCAAAAAAGCTGTTAGAGCACTAGAATAGGTATTGGTAAGTGCACTTGTTCAATCTATGCTGAATATTTTGTTTACCTAAAGTTTTCCATTTCATCTTGATATATTTTAATTTTACTTTGGTTGCTGTCTCTCATATTTTTTTTCGTTCGTTATGTTGTCATAAATCGGGCCTTCGGTTATTTTCATTGAATTTTTTTACAATTTGATATATCGAAGTGTTTTGTATCTGACTTTTGAATTAACTGTTGTAGTCAAATTATATTAGCTAATACTTGCATCATTTTGTCTCTGTTGAACAGTTGTAACATTTGCATTGATACATAATATATACTAATCAAATGGTTAATGAATTGGTTGAAATTAACAAAATTTAATCTGGAAGAAATCATATAAACCTGAACAGCAAAAAAATATGTGCGACTTAAAATTGTAAGATGAATTCGCTATATTTAGATTTTGTTGGCTTCGAATTGACCTTTTCTTTTATAACTCCATGTGCCACTGTTTTGTTATTACCCTGTCAAGTGTAGTCAATATTTTTATCGTTTAAATCTTTGTATTCGTTTTTATTTGCTTTAATAACATGCGGAACCATTTTCCATCTTACACATAGAGAAATTTAGTTCGACCTTTTTTTAATCGTTTTTGAACAGAGCCTCGTAGATACTGATTTTGTAGACGAGACGAGCGTCTGGCGCACACAACTTCAATCTGTTTATATATAATAAATTTATTATTAAGCATAGAACTTGTTCTTGTTTGACATCGAATCAAATTGTTTCAAAAATTTTGAGCAACGTTTAGGAAGGGAAATTTTGATTGGTTTACATATTTGTATTTGAATATATCTTGATATTTACAGGCACGAATATGACAAGATACTGCAAATATAGACCCACCTTAAAAAAAATTCATTATTTATATTTAGAGCATAAACACAATACCAAGAAATATTTAAAAGAAAAACGATGTCGGGATATCTTGCTTTGTGCTTTGTATTTCCACGTTAATATCTGGAATAATTTGAATTTAACTTTGATATAAAACTCATTATTAAAAGTTCGTATCGCCAATCATCCGTTCTGGAAAGTAATGGAATCTGATTAAATAGTGTAATTAAATCGTACTTATTGATACATATCTTTTATCAATTGATTGATTGAAACTAATTACAAAATGAACAATCTTGTGAATAACTCCAAATGAAATGAACACAAATAGTTCAGATTTGTTTCAATCCTCGTAATACTTATTGACTGGTGAGAAAATAAAGTTTGTTTCCAGTAATGAAATCTCTTCATATTGATCATCAGAAAATCAAAAGTCAAATAGACATGTCTCATTGGCAATCATACCACATCTTCTTTTTTTGTATTGACTTAACAAGAAAGCTATAAGGTAAATACTAACTACTACCCTTATATAGAACACTGTTAGTTGTGAACGCTCTAAAAATAAATAAGAAATAAGTATTTAGTTAGCACCTAAGTTTTCCATTAGCTTAGTACGTTAGAGTAACTTAATACAACATAAAAATGACATATAAAGTTATGTTTTAAGCGTGGAATATGAATAAAAACATTATCTGATTAAGTAATAGTAAATCTGAATCTCGTTAAAAGAATACGAAAAAGACACAACTAGCGTTAATGTATTTAAAGTAACTAAAATACTTAAATAAGAAACAATTTTAAAGCATACAACCTAAATGAAAAATATTAACATTCAAGGTATGATGTTCCTATATAAAAGACCGTTTCTTTTCTTTACATTCAGTCATTAAAATATCTTACCTGACGATGTTGACGAAAAATATGTTACAATAATTGCAATTAGCCACCAGGTATTTGTAACTTTCATCTCCTGTTAAATCCCAAGTTCTAAAATTCTTTTCTTATTCCAATTCTATATAACGTTAAGTTCACAAGAATATTAAATGTTTATTGAATCTCGTGTAAAGTGAAATAATGTTTGAAACCAATCTGCTATAATCTATAAGTCTCACGCCTCCACCATGGACCAGCTATAGAGAGTTAAGGTATTGGTTATTAGTCAGATCTAGAACTGCCCAGTATTAGTTAAACAAAGTAACCCCAAGTTTACGTCAATATAAAGATAAAAAATGGTTTATACTGTAGAATATATGTGAACTATATTTGATGTCGCAATACCCCGTGTGGAAAATAGATTTGACATTGTTAGGTGGCTATTGAGAATTGTTTATGTATATAATTAGTATATGTTCCTACTGAATAGTACTATTGGATGAACAATTGAGGGAGGAGACAGCTCGTCAACTCTGTCAAGAGGAATAATTCAATAACAGATATTATTTCATTTGTAATTATGAACAAATCACCGTTAAATTAACTTTATCCTTGGTGAATAACCTGGTACTGCTACATAAAGGTTTTGTCTTGGAACTTGGCGTATTAATTATACATCTACTATTAACCTTTAAAAAGTGAACTGTTATTTCTCATCACTAGGTGAATTATTTTAGGGTCATAGTTTGGACGATCTTAGGTGGGAGAAACTCTTTCCTGTTTCATTACATTCTTTTTTTATTGTTAGTATACCATGACGTCACTTGTAAGGGATTGGTGTTCTTCGATTTTCATACTGAAAATAAGAGTCATATCAAGAATAAGATACAACTGAAAGTAAACACGAATATGAATAAAAGGAGATATTGGGTATATATCAATGCGACAGAAACGAACCTAAAAAATATCCAAAGTATATTTAGAAGAAAATATACAATCAATGTTCAATCGTTTGATGTGCTTGAGCTTTTGATTTTGCCGTCTGATAAAGGATTTTCCGCTTAGAAGTTTCCTTGGAGTTCTTTTTGTGTTTGTGTTTTTTTTTAGTTTTCATCAACTATTTACAGGAATCTGAACACTATGTCCAGTTCTTTATCGATCAATTTAAAATGTATAGCGTTTAGACACATAAAGAGGACAGGCACAGAAAAATGTGATGATGGTTGAAATATTTTTTTTTTTTTTTCACCTTTCATTGTTTTAATCTGGAAAAACACTACACTCTAAAATACCATTGTAATATAAAATAAACTTTACACACAAAAAAGGATATTCATTACAATACCATATCAAATAATACTCATCTTTAATGATCATGGTTTGATTAGGATCTTTGAATACTGCGTTTCATCTTATATTGATGTATTAACTTGATTTAGTTTCTAATTTATATAAACGTAACTGAATACTTTTATTGCTATTCATATAAAAAAAAAAAGAAGATGTGGTATGATTGCCAATGAGACAACTCTCCATAAGAGACTAAAATGACAAAGAAATCAGTTATAAACTCTTCTGGTCCTAAATATAATATATATGATATTTTGGAATTGACCAAGTTAGCCTATACTGAAACTAATGATAACACTGTTACACATACTCCGATGGATATGAATTAATTGATATTGTAGAGTGGATATTTTATGCTGGAACACATGATTTATATATCAGGTGTAATTGCATATGAACTAGCTTTCAGTGACTGTATCGGTTATTTGTGTAATTTGTGTAATTTGTGATTTTGTTATTTGTGCCGATATGACGGATTATGTTGGAGTCTTTTATAGATAACCATACGATATTAATTAGGTTTTTAAATGTTGAAGGCCGTATGACGACTGTTGTTATTATCATTCACATCATTTGGTCTTTGTTTGACAAAGCATTATTATGGGAAATCATAACATCATTAGTTTTATATTCAGAGTACTAAACTCATGATTTTAAACCAGGTTGTATATACTCTGTTAGTGACTGTATAACTGTAAATTCAGAAATAATTGCGATATTTGTATTATTGCGAAAAAGACTGGGTAACTTTTGGAATGATAAGCACTCGCATTATGAAATCTGACACATATATTGTGTTCAGTTTTTCTAGTAATTCCAAAATTATTGTCCAATTTTAGTCTTCCATGGCGAATTGCATTAAAAAATCCACGCAATCATATCTGATTTTATAGTATGAAATTCAAAATCTAGCTGCAAAGAATTTTCATTTCAAATACTAAAAACAAAACCAGTCTAATAATGCTTTAATTGATAGCCAAAACCTCCTTTTCGTATCAGTTTTTATATTGTGATATTCATGATGAGGTTCTGCATTATTACCCAAGACGGTACTTGCATTGCTCTGCTACGCAGGTTTCCAAAAGACTTTTTTCTTTTTTGACGGCCAGTACACGTTCAAAACGGGTATTCATAACATATTGAATATTATGATTTTTTTTTAAAGTATGTACATTTTTACTTCTATTTTTTCTAAAATATGTAGTATATCTTTTGTTGCACCAAGTTGTGTACAATTTACTTTGAATGAATACTTCTATTGTTATATATTATGTAAGCATAAATTTATTATATACTATATATACCTCAGAAAAGCGCTTCGGATGAATGGAATTTATAATGTATTGTTTTCATTCTTCACCTCTACTTACGTGTATCTTGCAAGATTTTTGTTGTGCCTGCACGATTTCGTCTACTTTGCCCTTTAGGTTGTATATGTTAGAATTGTTTGAAAATTGCCTTCATAAGGGACGGTAGTACCAGTTATATATTTTTGTTGCCCAACTCCGCAAAAACCATTACCGAAAAAAGGCTTGTATGGTCCGTGGTTTTATTCTCTTCAATTGAACCTGCTAGACAGGGGTACCATTAGCAAGAAATAAGAAAAAAATAGTCGATTTCCCGAGGTGGTTCGTCTACGTTCCACCATGTTTGTTAATGTTAACCTCAGTAGAGTTTTCAGATATTTTTACCGCGTCTACAAATTTAGAAGTATCAATTTTCGAAATGAGCACCTGTTGCAGTAGAATTGGTTTCGTCAATGTTGTTAACCCAATAGTTGTAGGTTTTCACACTTATGCAATGTTTTTACTTAAATTTTAAGGTATCAGACCACCAATTAAAAATCCCTATCTGTTCAACAAAATTTTGCAATTTTCACAGCCTAATATTTTACCTTAAGTTTAATTTCAAGGAAATCAGGTATATCCTGAATTGTACATGTATCACCTTTATACATGCTAATTTTCAACCAATGTTTAAAGTCTTTTAAGAAATTTCTGATCTGGAAAACACAGGTACGACCAAAATAACTCCCGGTTTTCTGGAAATCTTAGATAAGTGTACTATGTAGCGCATTAATCCTGAATTGTTAATGTAAAGTCATAGACAAGTGAATTTTGGCTCAAAATGGTCTAAATATATCTCCCTTTCACCAAAAGTTTCATTTCTTCAAATTTGTTGGTTAGTTTAAGTAAACAGTGACATCAAATGCACTATTTTTAGTCCGAGTAGGTCTACTTTCACGTTCTAAAGTAGAGGGAGTTATTGGTGGTCTGACACCTAAACGCAACAGTTTTTGTCAACAGAAAGCACAGAAAATCTTTATTCCGTAATTTGCAGTAAATGCCAATGCTTATTGATGCAGAATATTTGTTATGCTTGTATTTGTTGTTGATTATTACAGGGTCACTTGTTTTGTTAATTTATTTTATTATGCGCTCTTTTATGTACATTTGATTAGCGCTGATCGAGATAAAACAAACGTTTGGTTTTCTGTTAATTCTATTGTCAACATTTCTTAACAAAGGGAGTTAGGAGTTTAGTAATTAAGATAGTTAGGGTGTTAGTTTCAACCTAAGTATTGATGAATATCAACTCCTACCCAATTCAATTATAAAGGAACATAACATATTTTTTGAGAATAAGTTGACCTTCTTTAAAACATAAATTCTTTGTTACATATTAAAAGTTGTCCGCCCGTACCTTTCTCCTGTAGTTTGAATTCCGATTACATACAAGATGGCAATTAATAGCTAACAGACATATTAACATGCTAAATTGTTTACATGCTCGAAATACTCCCGATACTGTTTATAAATAGGAAATCTAATATCTGTCAATATAATAGACTTCTAGAAAATCTATTATAGAGTTCGCCAGTTACATATATGCAATGATAGTTAAGAATAAAATGTTTGGTAAAGAATTTTAACATGCATATATTTATAAATATACAACTCGTCTAAACATCAACCCAACAATGTTAGATCTGTAAATTTGCTTTCGCATATTTTTGGTTCTATTTATAAATATATATACTATATGATAAGAGTGATCAATTGAATTTCTGATAAAAAAAAAAAGAAAAGTCAAAGAATTAAATCAGAATATCTATATATAGAAAAAAATACATTTTACTTTTACATTTTTGATAATCTTCCTTTGATCAAAATGGTTAACCCTCGAAACAACTTTTCTTCAAAAACAAAATAACTTATAACACAACATTAAGGAATAATAAACACTTCATTCTCCTGAATTCAGTGCAAAAAGCAAACCAAAATAAATCAACACAAATTACTGAATTTCAAGTGGTCCACTGTAAAAAGATTTATATTTAGACACGATTTTTCTAGTTTCCGGATTAGAAATGTCATGGGATGAAAAAGACCCGACACAATTTAACTGATAATCAATTAGACAATACACCTTCAGAGTTGTATTATTTACTTAGACAAAGATGGTAGGTCTTTGAGCTAATGCACATCAACTACATACCTACAAAATCTAATAAAAATATTGTAAAAAAGATGTTGGGGTTCAATTTGGCATTTTACAGTAATGCATACATGATTTTTTGTGAAACACCTTTTTTGGACTCACCTATATTCTTCGTTTCTCTAAATTGAAATTCAATGTGGAAAATAATTAAGTAAACTTTGCTTAATTTCCAATAATCGTTAATCGTATAAATAAATGACTCTATTTCATGTCTCATTGATCATATAGATGTTTTAATCAAAAGTAAAATATTGAACTTTCGTTATTTACTATATCTTAATAGAATTAATTACATTTCAAAAATCATCTGATTTACTTCATTTTTTATATCAGTAGGGTTTGATATGCAGGTATTTTCATTTGTAAAGAATCACTGGAACCGAGTCTGTATGAATTTTGTTTTTTTAATTACTTTTTTTCTCACACAAGATATTATTTCGCATTAGGCATGTACGAAACTACTGTTTTGTCAGGAACAGAACAAGTTTATTGACAACAATAAACAAAAAAAGTGACGAATACTTATGCTTGTTGACAAGACTGTGTAAACGTCAATTTAAACATTTCATAAACTGAAATTGAATTTATTCAAAATAGTATCACCATTTTTGTAAGTCAATTTTGCCTACACATTTTCCGTTTCCGTCTTGAAATGCAGATTTTAAGTGTTACTGGTGGTTTATAGAGTAAATTATATTATTTGTATCAAATGAAACGATGTAAAAAATGTTGTTTTAAAACACGATTTTCTTACATGTCTAAATGAATTATTCTTGAAAAAAACTATCTGTATATGGATAAATAATACTACCAATATATGTCCCAGACACGGATAATAGATCGTGATATATATATTGTTTTATGTTTTACAAAACAATTAATTATTAAAATGGTTTGTTGTGTTCACTGACATGCGTTTCGTCTACAAAAGACTCATCAGTTGAAAAGATGAGTCCTTTCAACTGATGAGTCTCTATAGAACACTGTACACCTAAATGACGTATGGTGTTAAATTTATTTCATCATTATGATGTTATCATTCACAAAACAAAGGGGACTTCAGCACGTTGACCTTTCATTTAAGCATACATTCGAATGCAAGAATTTTCTTGAGTCTTCTTTTCATCTATTATTTATCTCTCAGGAAACTGTATCATAATATAGCATTAGTCTGACCCTGTGCTGTTTTAATTTAAACTGTTACGGTTCATCATAACCTTTAAGCAAATATGGTCCAATGTATACCACCAGTTTCAATTTGAGTACAGACAAACAAGTGCACTTGGAAAAGTTTTGGAGCATTGATGGACCTAGATATATAAAATTTAAGTGTATTGTAAGAGAAGAGGGACGTCAAACTCATAAATCTAAAACAAACTGACAACGCCATGGCTAAAAATGAAAAAGACAAACATAAAAACAATAGTACACATGACACAACATAGAAAACTAAAGAATAAACAACACGAACCCCACCAAAAACTAGAGGTGATCTCATGTGCTCCGGAAGGGTAAGCAGATCCTGCTCCACATGCGGCACCCGTCGTGTTGCTTATGTGATAACAAACCCGGTAAATAGTCTAATTCAGTAGGTCACATTCAGGAAAGGGAAGGGGAGTGTAGTTACGACGTAAGGAACATATCCGATATCATTTGTGATACGGTTATTCCATAACGGTCAACCAACTCGTGATGGCGTCCGTAAAATTTACGAAGGGATGATTTCAGCTTCACCATTTGGAACTCTTGGTTTAATAGCTTCCTTGTGAGCAGCAACCCTCTATCAAGAAAATCATGATAGGAAATGCAAGCACGGGAATATCGTATCAATTGGGAGATATATACCCCGTATGCAGGTGCTGCTGGAATGTTGCTACTTAGAAATGGAAAGTTTACAATTGGAAAGCTGAAATCATCTCTTTTGTCGTAAAGTTTTGTTTTCAACCGACCCTCATTGTCAATTTCTACTTCCACTGGGTCGATGCCTCTGCTGGTGGACTATTAGTCCCCGAGGGTATCACCAGCCCAGTAGCCAGTACTTCGGTACTGGCATGAAAATACGGATTTTTTTGTGTTATTAAAATTTGCTGTTATAAAATATTAGAAATTATTATAAATTAAGGAATGTATCTCCCTCATGCAAAGCTCTGATTCCTTTCACGAATTTGACTATATTTTTTGGACCTTTTGGATTATAGCTCTTCATCTTTTATATAAGCTTTGGATTTCAAATATTTTGGCCACGAGCATCACTGAAGAGACATGTTTTGTCGAAATGCGCATCTGGTGCAACAAAATTAGTACCGTTGATTTTATTACTACCACTGGGTCGATGCCTCTGCTGGTGGACTATTAGTCCCCGAGGGTATCACCAGCCCAGTAGCCAGTACTTCGGTACTGGCATGAAAATACGGATTTTTTTGTGTTATTAAAATTTGCTGTTATAAAATATTAGAAATTATTATAAATTAAGGAATGTATCTCCCTCATGCAAAGCTCTGATTCCTTTCACGAATTTGACTATATTTTTTGGACCTTTTGGATTATAGCTCTTCATCTTTTATATAAGCTTTGGATTTCAAATATTTTGGCCACGAGCATCACTGAAGAGACATGTTTTGTCGAAATGCGCATCTGGTGCAACAAAATTAGTACCGTTGATTTTATTCTAGATGTAAGTCAAGATATGAGGCCGACTTGACTGTATCTGTAGTATCCTTTATCTCTAGCTCGATTGGATGGATGCGTTCCACATAGTCACCAAATTTTGAATTATTTAGTGAAAGAACATCATCTATATAGCGAAACGTAGAGTTAAAGGATATGGCTTACTTCTTATCTTTCTTCCTAAGAAGTTCCTGCATGAAGTCAGCCTCAGAATAATAAAGAAACAAGTCGGCAAGTAGAGGGGCACAGTTTGTTCCCATTGGAATGCCGACAGTCTGTTGAAAAACACGTCCTCCGAACGTAACAAATATGTTGTCAATCAAGAAATCAAGCATCTTGATAATATCAGTTTCAGAATATTTTTGTTCGAATCAGAGTGATCCTTTACAAAGTAGGATTTATCCCTCCCTAAGACAAGATACTTGTATCTACGTTGGCCATTCTTTCTTACGAAGCAAAGCAATACCAACTCTTTCAATGTGTCTTTTAGTTTGGAATGTGGAATACTAGTGTACAGAGTAGAAAAGTCAAATGTTTTAATACTGTTACAAGATGAAAGAGAGTTAGATTGTATGTACTCTAAAAGATCTTTGGAATTTTTAAGTATCCACATCTGATTCACGCCCCCTCTAGAATAGACAGTTTCACAATAACTTTGAAGCCCGTCTTTGATTGCTGATAAAATAGATGTTAATAATTTAGAAAGAGGTTTCGTGGAGCACTTGGAAGACCCAGCAATATACCGTTGTTTGTAAGGACACTTATGTAGTTTAGGTATCCAATACAGTGATGGCAGATCCGGTTCTTCATCTTTAGTTGAAATTCCAAAGGAACACAGAACAGACCTTTGATTATCCAGGATTCAGAAAATTAAGAACTTCATTGGATTCATTTTTGCAGAAGTTTCTAATATAAACTAAGTTTAAAGAGATGTTTGAAAAGATCATATAATAAATGTCATAAGTTGCATTGATTTAAATAGGCAATGGTTGGACAATAGACATCTTCAAACAATAGTTGATTTAAACTGAACCTGAAGGGACCGTTATAAATGAAATTGTCCTGTCTTCTACAAACTGGAAAAAATGCACAGCAAAACACAGATAAGTTGAGGATTTTCTGAAACATAAACTACATATTACTTTATATATCTAGGTCCGCATGTCTTAAAACTTTCACAGATGCATCGGTTTGTCTGTATTCTGAGTAGATTTTGTGGTGTAAACACGGCCATAGTTTTCAATTACTGTAGATGCACCTTAAAAAGGTTTATGACCCCTTATTTAGGCGGGTATTTTACGAAATTATCAAAATGCTTTAATATCAAATTAAATTTAAAATACAGAATAAAATTAAAGAACCACATTTTAAGTATACCAAAGGAAAACATTGCATTTAATAGAAAATGGGGATTTTGTTGCAAATAAAGCCAAGATTTGGTTGAAAAATACCCACAGACTTTATGATAGAGATTATTCAGTTTATAATTCAGTTCGGCGTATCGGAATGGATGGTTGCTATAGTCGTATTGAATTTTTTTATAATGAAATGGTTATGAAAAATCGTTTAACTATCCAATAAATTTATTTTCAAAAAATTTAATTCACAGAAGGCGAACCAGATTAAGTGCTTATCCATTTTGTTGTACTTAACCGGTTATCAAAGGTACCAGGATTATAATTTAGTACGCTAGACGCGCGTTTCGTCTACATAAGACTCATCATTGACTCTCAGATCAAAAAGGTTATAAAACCAAACAAATACAAAGTTGAAGAGCATTTAGGACCAAACATTCCAAAACGTTGTTTCAAATACGGCTAAGGTAATCTATTCCTGGGATAAGAAAATCCTTATTACTTAATAAGGATTTACGAAATTTTTCTTTTCAATGCTCACATATAAAATGAAAATTAGATTTCTTTAAATAGTATTTTGTAAATGTTCTCACCAGCCCTACTGAACACGAATTGTTATCTTTTCTATGGTAAGAGCAACGTGCATACCATATTATGATAAACATATAATGGACACATATTGATTTTAGATTTATTTTAATAAATTTCAAACTTCCTAAGGATTAGTTGAGAGATTGGAAATTAAACTTTTTTTTATTATGCATTTCAATGTTTTTGTATGACTGGTTTTAAAGCTTTTTGTACTGAATGACTCGATACATTTATATTTAATACTTTTCAAACAAAATTAATTAACAGATTGCTTTCAAGAACTAACGGTTACATGTACTAAACAGTGAACCTCAAAATGTTTATGTAAAAATTAGGCAGTGAAATTCTTACTTATATCATGTGCAGAACACTGTGATTTTAAATCAGTAGATCCAATACTTTGAACTTGCTATTTTCATACTACACAACTAAGTTGAATACTTACACTTGTTCTGGGTGTCCAGTGATGGCACAACTAAGTTGAATACTTACACTTGTTCTGGGTGTCCAGTGATGTCACAACTGTATATGCATTCTCTAAAACGGATCACTAAACTGCCATTAAAGTCATTGAGGAGATGCAGATTAAATGATCTTTTGCAAAGCATCGGTAGATTGATATCAAGCACTCGCAATTTTACTTAAAGGTGAAATGCAAAGGTAAAACAATTTTTTGAGAAAAGAGTGTAATTCGCAGGCATTTATGTCTTAAATGTTGAAAATTATTTTTATTCGTAAATTCCAACCCTCGCTGGTACTAAAATTAACAGGTAAATATCAGTTTTGAAAATCGCGGATAATACAAAAAAAGGCAATAGAGTGTAATTAGATATATAAGTCATATTACAAACAACTGAAAACCAAAGGAACTCTAAAAATAGAATACAAAAGGTGAATTTCTATATAAGCTGACAAAATCTAAAGTTTTACTTTACCAATAAACTCATCATAGATTGCCGGATGAAAATTGTGTAGGCCCGAAACGTGTTTCGCCTACTTACCAATTACACTCGAATCAAAAAATGTTAAAAAAATAGACGAAATAAAAAAGTACAAATTGAAAAGCATAGAAGACAACAAAATTAAAAATATGTATATATATACAGCTAGGGTTATCTATTCCACTGATAGACAATTCAATTTACTTTAATGCAATACCAGCGGTTTGACTGAAGGTAAATGATGAAGAAGATTTTTCTCATTTCCATTTTTGTTCAATGTTTAAACAATAAACGTTGTTAAATATCATTCGCTTTTACATCATTACAAAATTATCAAATCAATAGCAAAAAGGTCCATTTGTTTTCTTGCCCATGACTAAAGGTGTCATTTCTAGATGATATAGAAATTGAAAAGCGCTGCACAATTATGATTAAAGACATTCTTAGCGATATTATGTAGTGTATTAGATTTTGTGGTGTGGATCTAACTATCACGGGAATCGCTATAATATTAAAGATATTGAACAATAATGTTTTGTCCAGACAATTTATTTGTAATAATAATATAGATGTCGTGTACAAAAACAATGAGACTAAAATTACTCAATCATCGTTGTCTTTTTCTGTATTATATATTGTATTGAATTTAGGCCTGTGAGAACAATTTAGCAAACCTTTGACTAAAAACCTCTTGAACCGTAGAGAAACGTTTGGTGAACAGAATAAGATTAAAAGTTATCAGTACAAACTTATCAACTACAATATGCATGAAGCAGGCTTATTATGCCATTAATATCTACAAGATTAGGTACCATTTTGTGTTTATTTTGGTAGCTTGCATATCTTTTATTGAATTTTAACGATTGAAGATTGGAAAAACTATTCTAATTTACAGTGAAACAATAGGAAACTACCATAGTTTCAGTTAACTAAGAATTAGCATTGGTGACAAAAATATGTGTTGTGTTTATTTTTGGCAAAAAATGAGTATCGCTTAAACATTGCCATGCATAATTCAATCAAGATAATATGCATTGCTATTAAGCTTTAATGTATCTACTTACAAGGAAGTTGATATCATATTCTAATTTGCATGATAAGTATGATGTCAGTTGGGTCGGGTTTGAACATTTTAAAACCAGTAAGCACGACGTTCGCAATTTCATATGTCGTCTTGTTTGATCTAAAACTAAACAGGAGGCAAATTATAAGATTACTAAGATTGTAAGACGGGTGTCACGTGATAATGGAAGTGTTTAACGACCTTGACTAGATTTACATCCCTTGCACGGTCGTTTTCCTGGGTGCCACGGGTGGAGTAGAATATGGTAACCCTTCCGGGTAACATAAGATCACCCCCAGTTTTTGGTGGTGTTCGTGTTGCTAAGTCTTTAGTTTTCTATGGTGTGTCTAGTGTATTATTATTTGTCTGTTTGTCTATTTCTTTTTTAGCCATGGCGTTGTCAGTTGATTTTCAATCTATGGGGTTGTCCCTCCGGTATCTTTCGCCCCTCGTTTAAAGGGTGTTTTTAAAACTTTTACTTGTCACAATAAGATTTATTCATCTTTTTAAGGTTCTGGGCAATTTAGAGATTCGCATATGGGGGAAAAGTTAAATCATAAAAATAATGCGATGAAAAATCAAAACGGAAAGTCCCCAATCAATTGGCACAGTCAAAAGCCTCAATACTTCAAACGAATGGATAACATCTGTCATATCTCTGACTTGGTACAGGCATTTTCTTATATAGAAAACGGTGAATTAAATCTGATTTTATAGATAGCTAAACCTCTCTCTTGTATGAGAGTCGCATCATACCTAGACAGTTCTTATAAATAAAATTAAAAAACGATTTTTTTTTATCTTACTTTGAAAGCGTTAACTGCTCCTAAACTTCGTTATCTGTTCGGTCTTTTACTATATTCGAATCGAGTTCCACTAAGTCTTTGTTTGTAAGCGGGATAAGCATACACAATTATAAGCCTCGTATCTTTTATAATTTGGTTTTGGTAAAGAAGCGTAGGATTATGTCACCACTGTTTCGGAGTTTCCTAATTTACATCTCCAAATTATTGATTCTCTTCTGGAGACTACTCAAATGTGATTTGTCAATCTATGGGGTTGTCCCTCTGGTATCTTTCGCCCCTAGTTTAAAGGGCGTTTTTATTAAACTTTTACTTGTCACAATAAGATTTATTCATCTTTTTAAGGTTCTGGGCAATTTAGAGATTCGCATATGGGGGAAAAGTTAAATCATAAAAATAATGCGAGGAAAAATCAAAACGGAAAGTCCCCAATCAATTGGCAGAGTCAAAAGCCTAAACACTTCAAACGAATGGATAACATCTGTCATATCCCTGTCTTGATACAGGCATTTTCTTATATAGAAAACGGTGAATTAAACCTGATTTTATAGATAGCTAAACCTCTCTCTTGTATGAAAGTCGCATCATACCTAGACAGTTATCTCTTATAAATAAAATTAAAAAACGATTATTTTTTATCTAACTTTGAAAGCGTAAACTGCTCCTAAACTTCGTTATCTGTTCGGCCTTTTACTATATTAGATTCGAGTTCCACTAAGTCTTTGTTTGTAAGCGCGATAAGCATACACAATTATAAGCCTCGTATCTTTTATAATTTGGTTTTGGTAAAGAAGCGTAGCATTATGTCACCACTGTTTCGGAGTTTCCTAATTTACGTCTCCAAATTATTGATTCTCTTCTGGTGACTACTCAAATGTGATTTTCAATCTATGGGGTTGTCCCTCTGATATCTTTCTCCCCTCGTTTAAAGGGCGTTTTTAAAACTTTTACTTGTCATAATAAGATTCATTCATCTTTTTAAGGTTCTGGGCAATTTAGAGATTCACATATTGGAGAAAAGTTAAATCATAAAAATACTGCGAGGAAAAATCAAAACGGAAAGTCCCCAATTAATTGGCAGAGTCAAAAGCCTAAACACTTCAAAGGAATGGATAACATCTGTCATATCCCTGACTTGGTACAGGCATTTTCTTATATAGAAAACGGTGAATTAAATCTGATTTTATAGCTAGCTAAACCTCTCACTTGTATGACAGTCGCATCATACCTAGACAGTTATCTCTTATAAATAAAATTAAAAAAACGATTTTTTTTTCATCTAACTTTGAAAGCGTGAACTGCTCCTAAACTTCATAATCTGTTCGGTCTTTTACTATATTCGATTCGAGTTCCACTAAGTCTTTGTTTGTAAGCGCGATAAGCATACACAATTAAAAGCCTCGTATCTTTTATAAGTTGGTTTTGGTAAAGAAGCGTAGCATTATGTCACCACTGTTTCGGAGTTTCCTAATTTACGTCTTCAAATTATTGATTCTCTTCTGGAGACTACTCAAATGTGAACATGTTTAACTTATTTTTTTAGTATCAATCTAAAAAGTCACAATGTCTACTTAGCACAATTTGTACCTTAGAAAACAATTAGGATAACAATAAAACAGCTGTGCTTATCAATATAATTTTGTAAGTGAACCAAACGATAAGTTCCCCATTACATCATTTTAAAGACATTTCTATGAAATGTTTCGTTTACATCTGTTATTTCTGACAACACATCTGTGTACAAAACATTAATCAGTTTTCAAAATATATAAAACCGTCCTTAAAAGATTATGTATATACTCTTAATATTAAATAAAAACCTTATCAAAGATTGTCTACATAATTTCTTAGTTCGTACCGATTTTAGAGCAACCAATATGTCGTTATGAATATTTACCTCGGATATGCTTCAAACCAATATATATGGAAGACAAACTTATGTTTTGAGACATAAACACTAAGAGTGCTTAAACACAACTATCTTTAGATGAACTTTGCTAGAAAGAGGTTCGACAATGTTTCGACAATAAGGATTAATGTAGCATCGTGGTAGCAAAAAAAATTAAAACAAAATTGCATTCAAATTTGTTTAAATGTTGGTTGTATCGTGCTATTGGAAAAAAATAATAAACTTTGCAGATCACAATACTTGTTTACAAGCTACATGCTGTTTAAAAATGAATGTACAATAAAAGGAGTAGGTCCGGTAAGGGCAGATTTTGGCCTCAAATTTCAGGTTCATCTGACGAACGATTTTGGACACTTTTTGAACACTTTAAAAGTGTCTATTTCATTTACAGTAAAACCTGTATAAACCGGCCGGCTACGGGACTATGAAATAGGGCCGGTATGGACAGTGAGCCGGTTTATTCAGGTTTCCATTTTGACCGGAAGTTAATGACTTGTGACGTCCGATATTTTGCATGTAAAAGTTCTCTCTGATTGTAAATTATATCTGGTAAATTGAAATACTTTCACTTCGTTTTTCACTGTTTGCATTTGCATCATAATACTCGCATTGTTTGGATTGTGAACGAGAGTTTCGATTTACTTCCATGATCGTTAATTTGAAACGTTGGAATGGCCAATTAAAAAGCCAGAGTATTATCAAACGTAATTTCATTACTATAGAAATGTTGTCATACAGTGTACAATACCCATGGATTGTTGTCATCCGGGTGTTTTTCATTTTCAAGTTCATTTGTTTAGGGGTTCACAACAAGGAACCTAGGATTTCGAAATCACGATGTAAATTTCTTACTCCGCGATTTAAATTTGTTTGTCCAAGTTACAACGTAAGTTCAATTCGAGATATTTGGTGTGTCTTTTTGTTAATTGACACGTTTATAATGTTTTAATAAATAATACAGCTCACTACTGTACGATTGTCAAGATTTCAAGATTTTATTCATAACCTCAGACACATACTTGTGTACAAGAGGACAATATATACAAACATATTAAGATAATACATAGCGAGACAGGACAAACGAAACACAAATACATAGTATATTTTAAAAGACAATTGGTATAATTAGATAAAGTATTTTATGATTTTCTTCACAAAAATTGATAAATTCCTTTGAACTTGTACGTTACAAATAGACAACAAGCCAGTGAACTTGTTCTTGCTTGGATTCATTACATAGTAATTTGGTATAAACTTTGATCTAAGAGCAGAAACATCAGCATTTTTACAGGTAAACAATATATGAAACTCATCCCCTATTCCCTCATTACATAATGTACATATTCTATTTTCCCTAGCGATCCCCGCCCATCTACCCGTCTCAATAGGTAACTTCAAATTCGAGCATCGAAGTTTAGATATGTAATATCTGTCCTTGGGTAATAATCGCAATAGATACGGTTCCAAACCAAACTCGAGTTTGAATAAAGAATAGAATTCACCCCTAGATGCATTATGTATCTGCGAGAACCAATGCTGATAGTACTGATCTGTTAATCGCTGTTTAACCATACTTTTTAACCAATCAATATTTACAACTAATTGATCGTTCCATATAAAACTTAGACCTGTATCATCAAATATAGATTTTACATATTGAATCCATTTAAATTTGGTAGGATTATTTTCATGTAGCTTAATCATAAGTCTTAGAAGGATATTTGACAGTTTGCTCTCTGTTTTAATAGTTCTGCACCAAAATGATGCCATCCTAAGTTTTATAGTGATATCTAACGGAACCCGCCCTAATTCCCCGTAAACCATAAAATTTGGTGTACTGTTCCGAACACCAAGAATATTTTTACAAAATTGCAAATGCATTTTCTCAATATTCTGTTTATTTTCAAAACCCCAAACCTCTGATGAATATAATAATATAGGTGCGATTACAGCATCAAAGAGTTGTAACTGAATATCAATAGGCAATGATATATGTTTTATCTTCCTGTAGAGAGCAAACATTGCTTTTTGTGCTTGATCAAAAATCCTTTTTCTAGCAGTACAAAAATTACCGTTATAATTAAAAGTTATTCCTAAATAATTGTAAGAATCTACAACTTCTATAGCATTACCATATATATTTCTTACTCCGCGATTTAAATTTGTTTGTCCAAGTTACAACGTAAGTTCAATTCGAGATATTTGGTGTGTCTTTTTGTTAATTGACACGTTTATAATGTTTTAATAAATAATACAGCTCACTACTGTACGATTGTCAGTTCACAGTTTAACACCTGACTAATTAATTGATTATTCTGAAAAGCCATATTGTATAAGCAAATATGTTTTGATTGCATATCGATCAATGAAATTAATTAGACAAACCGGTTTTGACAGGTAATAATTAATGTAATTAAGAGTATTCGGAATCCATAATTAGACCGGAATTCGGAATACACAGGGTCCGGTTTACAAAGGGTATTTTAACAAAGACTTTGAAGGGGAAAACATGGGACTTTCATTTTCGGCCGGAATGAACAGGAAACCGGTTTATTCAGGGTCCGGTTTAATCAGGTTTGACTGTAATTCAATTAGTTTTTGTGGAAGATTTTAACTGATAAACTCATTAAAAACGCTCCGATTCAAACTAAAATATGAAAAATCTATCAAATATGCCAAAAAATATCACTTTTCATATGTTTTTTGTCAAAAATGAAAGTGGCCGCATCCATGTTCATCCTGAACCTTTATATACAAATATCTTCAAATACAACTTACGTTTATAATGTTAAGAATTAACACAAATGCGGCCACTTTCATTTCAGACGGAAACCGTCTAAAATTTAACTGAAATGCTAAAATTTTGAAGATTTCAGTAATTTAGCATGACTTACCGATGATAATACCCGATATATGTGAATTGTATTATCAAAAAACAGCCCATATTCATGTAGCAGAAGCATTCTACTTTCCAATAAACAACTAACCGTTTACATTTTAACAATTTTGTAAAACTGCTATATTTTGGGCCAAAAAGGAGTCTTACTGGACCTAGTCCTTTGTTCTTGAGTTATCTTAATATAAGTAGTAATATACTGATATTTTGATATTAAAAAAGTTGCAGGTGTGCAACTATACATTGCATGACATACAAGTATTACCTATATCTATAGTTTGTAGTGATGTAAAAGTGATTCACCGATAAAATTGACATTTACTCAGCAATCTCTGTAGAAAGAAATGATTAATTAGTGCTCACTTCGTCATAGTAGCCAATAATTATTGACCGGCATTTATTTGTTATTCAAAGATCATTTGACTGGCAATTTACAATATTTGTGATCAAGTTATTGGAAATTACCAGGAAATGTAAACATTTATATATTGAACATTAAAATTTTTGCATCTTCTAAATTTATTTCAAATCATACTGAAATATCACTTCAGTATATGTTGTTAGCATCATTACATTATAATTACGTGCATTTACTATACACAATTGTAGTATTGGTAAGTTTACTTGTTAAGTGGAAGTTATTTCCATCACAAAAAAACAATTTTGGATGTTTGTAGGAAGGTGATCTCGATATACACAAAATGCTTTGTGATTTGAAAATGTAAATCTATTTATTTATGAAAATAAACATCTTAAACAAATTATCATCATTTTTTTATATTAAAATTCTATAACACGAACCCCCAACTAGAATCGGAAGGGAATCAATGTTTTCCAAAAGGTAAAGCAATTCCTTCTCCACTAGCGTTTTCCGTTGTGGTAATCATCAGCAGTGAAAATAATTCAGTTATGTTCTACAATTTTCAGCAATTTATAAAATCGCTTCTTTTTTAATATCAAAATTATTTGATCATAAAGCAAGGATAGATTCGAATAACATTAATGTCAATAATCTTTATCATAAATTTATCAAATTTTCAATGTTGGACGCGCTTAAGTTATAATGCCAGCATATGTTAAAAATGTAGGATTTAATTGAATATTATAATAATGACAGTAGACAACAGAGGGTGCAAATTGTCTCAACGCCATCTTAACAGTAGAAACTCATAATATAAACGTTTATCATCAATAGTTTATGACAACGTGTTACGTAACTGTATCATATTGAAGGAAGTATATTTTTTCTTTACCAAAATTTCTCATCATTTTTCATACTATATATCTATGAAAATAAAACAACTCTTTATAACTGTGATGCGTCTGATTTTGTGATTTACCTTTATCAGGAACGTGCATAGCAGAAATTTTAAACACCACGGATGTATAAGAACCGACAAAATGGTATATATCCAATAGAAATAGAGAGTAAAATCCTTGGTGTCTTCATAATTTCTTAAATGATAAAGCGGGAAATTTTAAGAAAGGTAAATTTAAAAAAAATAAAAACAACAAATTATAAATAGCATACAGCCAAAACGTTTTCTACGATAATCTTCATCAGGAACGCTCGAATATTTTGAAGTGTATAGAAAAAGAAACAGTTGAAGAGCTTTATAACAAAAAAGGATCTTAATTCCAACTTTAGTCATCTACGGCTTTAAGAATATATCATCTCCCTTTTCCTGAGAAAGATCAATGGTATTGTCTTACGATTCAGACATCATGATATAGTTGATGACTGTGGTAAAGCAAAAAAATAGTCATGGGTCCTATGTTTATTATTGCATATAATATGATTTAAAAGTGAATGGTATGTTAAAATGCTTTAGGATTCTTTTTATAAAAAATAGGATAAAGGATACTAATAGATGAACAAAATAAAAAAAAAAAACAATAGATGAAAAAAGTCAATATAATCCTTTCGTTTGGGCGTCAAATATATCTGACGTATAATCATTGAATAATTAATATTTTAAAGGTAGTCTGATCATCTAAACATCACTAAAACATGCAAATCTGATGAAATCTGATTCATGCTGAGAATAATCCTGCGATTGATATTCAAGAATGTTTCTAAATAAAACTACGACAAACTCGAGTTTTTCTCATCTAGAAATACTTCATCGATTTTCTTTTACGTACTTATACCGACGTATGATACAGATATATTTTTAAAACGAAAACAAATCAAAACTATTATTTTTTGAGAATTTTCCCGCATGTTATATTTCAGTTGACTTCCCTCTTCCTTTTTTGCAAATTAGCCATCCATACAAACCTTATCAAAGAACGTAAGAAACAAAATATCGCAGTGAGCCAAACATTTGAAATGCTGTCTGGATATAAAGGTTTGCTTTAAACCTTTTTTTTTCTTCTAGAAGTTGAATAATATAATAGTACAAAATAAATATGTAGATAAATGACCTCAAACACTAGGATCTACGACTTGAAGCAATATCCCAATTGACACGTTACACACGCGTTCATGTAAGGAAAACCGACCGGCATTAGCACTACTCAATAGTCAAGCATGACTACAAAAGACAATTTATCATAGGAAATTTTAAAAAAATCATCTGATCTGTCGTTCGTTTGCCTTGTTGTGATATATTTTACCAAGTCATGGTGCTGATGTATGCAAAAGAGGAAATGATTACCCTTTCATCGAAACAAACGTTCATTCTTTTTCATGCGGTCACTCATTTGTTTCCATTATATTTTATATTACAATCGATTTAAGAGTTTTGATACGCGATTTATAAGCATTGTCTTTTATCTGTAAATTACATCTTAAGAGTTGCTGTAAATGAAATATGTGTATATTTTAGAGACAAGAGAAGGTTCTGCACTTGGAATTCTGGAACTTGTGGTATGAAACATACCAAATTGACAAAAACACAAGAATCAAAATGCATGGTTGAATAAAAAAAGAAATAAAAGTTATTTTGTGTATAGCTTTAAGGATAAAGTTCTCATTTCTTGTTTTGATTGTTTTTAACGTTTTTATTTGCTAAAGATCATAATGATTAACATTGTTAATTTTTTTAGCCTCGATATAAAAATGACGTTCTTACTTATTCTATGTTGAGAAAATAGATCATCAAAACAAATTTAAAACAGCCAGCAACAATTATAAAGAATATATATGAAAAAGAAAAAAGAAATAAAAAAATAGAAAAATGAAAACATAATCCGATATATAAAACAAAATATTAATTATGCATGTTTTAATGGCTTCAATGTTGACTCAACAAATACAATACCTTTTATTTTCAGCCTTAGTTCTTGGTGTTAATCTTTAGTTTCGTGTGTAGTGCTTTGTGTTTTCTTATTTATCTTCTTTCTTATGAACTTTTGTTGTCTGTTTCACTTCGAACAATGGCATTCGATGAAGATAGTTTCAGTGTTTGTTGAAACCATTAAAAGGCCATAAGTTTGCTTTTAAAATTCAATATTCAACGTCATATCAAAACTTTTGCATTGTTCAGCTAACAAGTTCACATGCAGATAAAAGTAATGTTTTCGTTGACATTTATTTTATTTTCTCTTATAAATAAAATGATTCATGGTTTTTATATATCTTTGTCCAAATAATTGTTCTATAAAAAAAGAGGCTGGAGATACTAAAATTTATATTCAAACTAGTAAGTTAAACAACTGACAATGCTGACAAAAACGACTAAAAAACAACTAAGAAAGTAACACAAATGGGAATACTATCAGTTAGATATATTTATAGATACAAAGTAGCATAATGTTTGTATAAAACCCATAACAGAAAAAAAGGTGTGTGCAACTTTAAACAAAAACTACTGACTCTCTCTTCATTCAAAAAGTGTTCTATAGCAACAAAATACATACTTGCCAACACTGATGCCTATGCATCTTATTGAATGATTCGAATACTTTAAAAAAAAAAAAAAAAAAAAAAAAAAAAAAAAAAAACACAAAATCGTAATACAAACCTCCTCTAGGTAAAATTACTAAATATTTTTTGTTCATTTAACTAGAATCAAATATATGTTGATAGGTTACTAAGCTTTTGATTTTGCCTTTTGATTATCCTCGAAGTTCGGTATTTTTGTTATTTGTCTTTAAACTTCTCAACAACATAAATGGTGCGTATTTAATTTATGTCACGATTGAATATTTTATAAAAACGACACCACATCACTGTGCATTTGACAAGAACTGCTAACATGGTTACTTTATTTTTTTTACTATTGCGTTGACTTCTTAATCTTGAAAAGTATCCTGCCATTCATCCCTTTATTAGTTACTTGTTTGCGTTTATTCATTACGTTGATGAAATCGATTAGCACTTTAAATGAGAAAATTTGATTAACAAACAATTGTTAAGCCTGAGATAAATGGATGCTGTTAAATTCATAGCATTTAAATTTAATTTAATCCAATTTAATCTTGATTGTTCTCAATTAGACAAGAGTCATAAGAAATACTATTTATACCACCTATAACCTTCAATATATTGAGAAAGGAAATGGGGAATGTGTCAAAGCGACATCAACCCGACCATAGAGCAGCCAACAGCCGAAGTCCACCAATGGGTCTTCAATGTAGCGAGAATTCCCGCACCCGTAGGTGTCCTTCAGTTGGCCCCTAAAATATGTATACTAGTACAGTGATAATGGACGTCATACTGAACTCCGAATTATACACAAGAAACTAAAATTAAAAATCATACAAGACTAACAAAGGCCAGAGGCTCCTGACTTGGGACAGGCGCAAAATTGCGTCGGGGTTAAACATGTTTATGAGATCTCAACCCTCCCCCTATACATCTAGCCAATGTAGAAAAGTAAACGCATAACAATACGCACATTAAAATTCAGTTCAAGAGAAGTCAATGTCCGATGTCAAAAGATGTAACAAAAGAAAATAAATAAAATGACAATAATAAATAAATAACAACAGACTACTAGCAGTTAACTGACATGCCAGCTCCAGACCTCAAGTAAACTGATTGAAAGATTATGTCTTCATTATATGAATATCAGGCACAATCCCTCCCATTAGGGGTTTAGTATCATACTATCATAAAATATATGAGAAGAACATAACCCGTGTCATGCCAATAACTGTTTTGAAAAAAAATGTGTTTAGTTCCGATGCAAAGATAAGTGAATCAATATTAAACCCAAAATATACAATCTGTAATGCCCTGACAACAGTATCTTAACTATATCCCTTCTTAATAAGTCTGTTTAAAGGTTTTGTAAGCTTTTGAGGTGAATACTGACATTTTTGTGCTTTGTAAAGAATATTACCATAAAAGATTGGATGTGAAATACCTGAACGTATAAGATGTCTGCATGTTGAGTTATATTTTCGAATTATTTCCTTACACCGGTGATAAAATTTAGTAAATGTTTTGACCAGTTTGTGATATCGAAAACCCTGGTGTAATCATTTTTCAGTAATACATAAATTTCTCTCGCTAAAATCTAATACGTTGTTACATACACGAGCTAATCGTACAAGTTGAGATATATAAACACCATTAGATGGTGACAAGGGAACGTCACCATCTAAAAATGGATAATTAACGATAGGAAATGAAAAATCACTTTTATCATAAATTTTTGTATTAAGCTTCCCGTTAATGATATAGATATCAAGATCGAGGAAAGGGTAGTGGTCATTGTTAGTACTAGCTTTATTTAAAGTAAGTTCAACTGGATAAATTTCTTTAGTATACATACTGAAGTCGTCATTATTGAGAGCCAATATATCATCCAAATATCTAAAAGTATTGTAAAATTTTTGTATCAAATTTTGTTTCGATGGGTCTTTGCTAATTTTAGTCATAAATTGTAACTCATAACAATACAAAAACAGGTCCGCAATAAGTGGTGCACAGTTCGTCACCATTGATAACTTGACGATATACGGAATCTCCAAAGCGAACAATAATGTTATCAAGTAAAAACTCAAGGGCATATATAGTATCAAAGCATGTCCAATTGACATAGATCTTTTGTTTATTGCAACTAAAAAATGACCTAAAAGAGTTTGAACATATGTACTCGAATTCTGACTTTTTAAATGCCCAGTTAATTAGGGATGTGATTTTTTTCTTAATAAGAATATGAGGCAAAGTGGTATATAGGGTAGAAAAATCAAAACTTTGAAGGCATGCTTAGTTTACAAATAATTCGATGTTGATGTTAATATTGTAAACGAGCATATAATAGGTTTCCAAGTTTTTTCTTCTCAAAGTTTGGAAATAGAATGAAGACTTAATGCAAAGATAAAACTTATCATAGGTACATTGCCAGATATAAAAGGTATAAACGCAAAACAATAAAAACTAGAAGACAGAAGATGTCGGTCGAGTATTTTGGCAACAAAGCAATATCGTAGTTTTTCATTTCCTTTGCTTTATGTTGTCCAATTGTGTACCCTATACAGTGGAGAAAGTCATCTTTGGAAATTCCTAATTGAATGTACGAGTTTAATATAATTCCTTATTTATTTATGAATAACTGAAGTGCGCATACAGACAATATAAATTCTGAAAAACATGGCCATGCGTTCACTTGACATCAATTTCTCAAACAGAATAATAAACTACTAATATTTCCCATTACTGTATTGTCTTTTATTTGTTTTTATTACACAAAGTATGAAATTCAGAAAATGTTGTCGGTTGATTTTATACAATAATTTTAATATTGGACTCTTAGAATAAAATTATATGTTCATAACCATCATTTCGACTTATCTTCAGGAGTCATCAAGTTTTCAACACAGTATACGCCTCTGCGAATTGTTTGTGTTCTTGGTGCTATGTTTTTCTTTTTATGTGTTTATGAAGAAGGGCAGTTTGTTTATGTACAATATATAAGTATGAAACATCAGGAAATATGTTTTAAACAGAAAACTAAAAACATAATTGATGGTATCAGATGAAATCAGTACGTGATTAATATTTCAAGGATTTTTCATCTGAAAGAATTTTATTTCATTTCATTTTTTTTTTTGTTTCTCCTGCTATATCTATTTTTATAATGACAGTTTATGTGGCAACAAAGGCCCTAAGGTAGCTGACCCACTCTGTATTGAACATTGTTTCAGTATAAAAGTATCGAGAAAATGGTGATAATAATTTGTATAATTTGTATAAGTAATTCGTTTTTTTTCAAATTTATATCTGAAGAACAAATTAAAGTACCTTTATTTTACCTATGTCAGTAGCTGTTTAGCAATTGTACTGGAAGGATCATGGTAAAAAAACGTTCTCTCTTTTGACCCTGAATTAATAGTTTTGTGTATCTGATTTGTGAATTTTCCTCTTATATTTAATGCGTTTCGCTCGGTTTTGGTTTGTTACCCCGATTTTGTTTTTTGTCCATGGATTTATGAGTTTTGAACAGCGGTATACTACTGTTGCCTTTATTTGTGAAGCAAATTTCAAATGTCTAAATATTTAAATCAAGGGATGTTAAAGGTACTTCAAAACTTAATTAATTTATTAACAAAAATCCTTAGAAAATGTTATAAATCATGACAGTATCGAAGTACGATGATAGCCTCGATGACTAATAGTTACTAGCAATGAAATCGACCCAATGCTGATAAATGATTATTGTTGATTATTGTTTGAATTTGTTTCTGCGTTCTGCCTTATTTACTTGTTTGTCTTTTCGTTGGCGTTAATTCTGGTCATAATATAGCCTGTTCTTCTTCAGGTTATGTTTTTATTGCTCTTTTGATATTCTCACCTTCTTTTCAAATCTGTCTAAAAGCAAAGGCTTTTTTAAACTTCACACTGAAATAATGCTTTTATTGTTTTTTTTTATATCTTCTTCTTCTTTTAGTCTATCTAAAAAAAACGAGGCTGCCCAAAACTTCACTGATGTACAAACATGCGAAAAGAAAAGACCATCTTTCCATTTGTAAACTTGCTTTATGAAGTAATGAACATGAATAAAGGTATTCGCTCAATGATTATTGTAGTATGTTGCGTATACAATCCATCATTTTCTACATAAGGAAATGCACAGTTGTTTTCCCTTCATTTTTGTTATTTGATACGGGAAAATTCCGCTTTGAATTTTCCTTGGAATTCAATATTTTTGTTATTTAATCTTGTTTATCACAATGATTTACAGAAGAGCTTCACATGACGTTTATGCTTAAATGCTTATATGGCCCAAATTTAAAGGCAAAATATGTATACTGGTATTCAAAAGTAGAGAAAACCAATCCGGGCTACAAACTTAATCCGGGGAAAACACCGATACAACAGACACATTGACGTGCAATAAAAAATACGGCAATGCAAAATACTTAAGAAAACGAAATATTAGATAACAACTGCTATATTTCTGACTTGGGGCAGGTAATTTTAAGAACAAATGGTTTGTTGAACCTAATTTTGTGGTTAACAAAACCTCGCGCTGTATGGCAATGTTAAGTATACCGCTAAAATGACAACATAACATGACAGGAATACAATACAAATAAAAGCAAGAACTCTCAGGACAGAGAAATACATATATGAATAATATAATAGTACATTTCGACATGATAACAACAGAAAAACAACAAATACCTAAAAAAATCAAAATACTATCAAATAACTTAAATGTTATCAACAATAAAATTCATTTAAAAACACAGGGGCTATCACCACAATCATAATCATCAAAATTGTAAGACACATTATCTTGCTTGTTTAAATTAATTAATGTTCAAAACGTGATTATGATTTGGTATGGTTCATATTTTGTCTATATAAGCGTACATAAAATTCCGTTAGGAGAGTACCATTGGAAAAATTTTGCATACCGTAAATAGATTAAAAAAAAATACTTCTAAGAAGTAAAAATAAAATGGTAAACATCAGGCAATGGTTTTTCTTTAATTTTTCTAAATGTGTGAGAATATAAAAAAAAATATATAAGAAAGAAGTACATGACCGTATGTCATGTTTTACTAAGAATTAACAACATCTTTCAGGTAGCCAAATAATGTTGATAGAAAATATATGATAGTTACTAGTATTCAGTCAATGCAATTTAGGTAAAAAGGAAATGTATAAAAAAGATTCTCATACCACATCTTCTATAATTTTAAAAAGTTGCGATATATATTTTTTTTTTAAATATCTGATTTTATCATTAACCAATATTAATTGGTTTATAAACGAAGAGAATGTGTTATTGAAAAAAAATAAAAATGGGCGCCTTTTAAATATCAGACACCAAAATAAAGTGAATAAACTAAATGAATAGAAATTATCGAGTTACTTTTATTTTTAATGAAAGAAATACGAGATGATTAACTTTTCCACAAGATTTCATTTTTTTATGCGGTATATAGATATGACTTTCAATGATATTTACGCTCGTCATGTTTGTGATAAAATAGATTTTAATGCGGTTCTAAAATCTTTGAACTGGTGAAAAGCCATTGAATGTAAAAAAAAATCAGGGTATTGATGAATTGCTTTAAGCAGTTGTGGAGTTCCGTTGTAAAAACTTAAAAACCTATAATTAGTTTTTACAGATAAGAGCATTTTCGTAGTTCAAAGCAAGTTTTGAAACATATTGTGTTGACATTTTGAACTAAAATAATTTGTATTTTACAGTCGAACTTTTCAATTAGCAGTGTCTCAAAGTTAAAAAAGTACATGTGATTTATACTTTTTAACAGTTTTGCCAGCACTATCGATGATTAACTTGATAGCACACAAGTTAAATTTGTGTCGAATTTAAAACACAGACAATTTTGAATTTTCCGTGGAACTTCGTTGTTGAAACAATGAACACTCCTCATTCAAAGTAAATAGAAGGTTGGTGTAATGACTATGCATTTTAAAAAATAAACAATATTGTGTACGTCATTTAGAATAAACACATGTAGTAGTTGAATGACAGTTTGAGCAATTGGACAAGGAATTTTATTTGTTGACTTTACAATTAAGATTAACAAAGTTTGGTTCTTAAAACGGAATCATCGTTGTTGTTGTTTTTTTTGCTAGTCTTAAAAGGTAAACAAGAATGCACTCGTTAATTAGTTATCTTTTATGTTTACTTTGCCTTAGAGAAAAACAACTATTTTTGTATCCCACACCTTCAAAATTTATCGATGGCGGTAATTTATTTTCCAGCACAAAGTTAATAAAGGTAGCACATCACAGTTAGGTGTGTAGTTTCGCATTTTGAACCCTGTGGATTTTTCAAATATGAGAGCTAGGGTTCAATAAAATTCATTTTTGGATAGCTGAATATTAAAATATCCTTTATAGTGGGTTTGTAGGAACATCAAGAATGATATGAATGTAATATGGGCTGTTTTCTGTCTGAGAGTCCGTATTTTCATATCAATACCAAACATTGGTTCGGCAATTTATTGTAATGTTTTTTCTAACTTATTGTCAAACGAACTTTGTGATTAAACCTAACGAAATAATGGGGCGAAAGACAACCATTTTTCATTTGATCTTTTGGCAGATTAATATCAATAGTTCCAGAAAAGGTATCACTCAAAGACTCTGAAATTCTAGTTTGAACCAAATTTTGGGATAATATGGTACATTTTCATCCGCCTTTTTGCTAATTTTGGTGGTAAATAAATGTAGAATGTTGCCAAAGATACACATAACAGGAATTATATTTCACCTTTTTAACTTTTAAAAATCAAATCTATTGAAGGTACTGATTACATACATGTATGACACAAACAGTTGGCCGAATGTATACGAAGATGAATAACAATTGTTTAGTTTAATTTTAATTTTATTTTCCAATTGTGGAGTGCTACCAAACTACATACAACCTTTAAGAAGATGTATATACATTCCGAAAAGTTTTTGTTGTATATTATAGCTACATAAGTGTTCAAGTATGGTTTTGTCCATTTTAAAGTCAATCATTTTTTTAAATTTTGTATAGGTGATTTTTTTTCTGTAGGTTTAAAATGCAAAACTTTAAACAATCATTTACACATATCAATAAATGTTATGTCTTTTAAATCAAAGCAAATTTTGAATTTAAAATCTATCATAAAACCGAACCTTAGAACATGTAAAATGAACCATGGAAGTATTATATTGACAGGAACTCCAACAAGCGGACTCCAAACGTTTCCCTCAGTTTTAGTTTGTTACCCCAATTTCGTTTTTTGTTCATAGATTTACGAATTTGAACAGCGGTATACTACTGTTGCCTTTATTTATAGTGCGATGCCGCAAAATCGTTAAGTATCTGTTAATTAACGCGACATGTCTTATGGATGCATGGGTTCCGATCAAATTTTTGGAACCTCGTGAATGATCGTGATTACGAAACATACCGAAATAACCGGATGTGTAATTGTCAAGGAAATGACATTGACCGACCATGTGAATGACAAATATGTCAGTTTTTCCGGATTTTGCTGCTTAAAAACAAATAAAAAGAAAAGAAACGAAATCCCCGCGACTGTTTTCACCTAAGAAAAAAAAACAAAAAAAAAATAAAACTGAAGAGTAAAAATACTCACAAGCCATAAACATTTCAGTTTAACTTGCAATCAATTTTAAAATAGTCAGATTTTTATTCATGAGACAGCCGTTGGCTAGACACGCGTAACTGTTATATACATGTTATGCTTGAAAATCATAAAATTCTCATTTAAATTAAACGGAAAAGTTTTCATCAGTAATTATTATCGCGTTTTACTGCTAACTTTGACAAATATTTTAATGAAGTGTTTAATGAAAGAATTTCCAACAAAAATTTAATCCAAAAGTTGGCCGGGGGGACGGGGTAAAAGAGCTTTGATCCGGAAAAAATTTCAAATATTTTGATTTATTGTTTACTGAAAGTCCAATGGCAAATATTTCATGCAATTTAACAAGAAACAGAAACATAAATTGCTTAGCATACGGTGTAAGATGTTTCAGAACTGTTATACTTTTAAACACATAAATAAATTCAAAATTGGTTTCCATGATAAAAACAATTAAACTGCTTAGGTCCGATCATGGTGATTGTTCTTTAAATGCATCCAGAAATATTAAAAGCCATCCGTAAAAATAAATCTGTCAGACGTCAAATCAAGTAATCTCGGACTAGGTTGAATGTTTCAGGTTGTTTACAACTTTGGAATTATCATAAAAGGTGTAACAATTCATCTGCATGTCTCGTAACCTGATATTGCTATGTAGAGGTCATCACATGCGTGTAATTATTAACCTCTTTTAGTCTTTAAAACATATTTGATAAATAAGTTAATAACATTTTACGATAGAGAAAACCATAAATATTTGTGTAACACTCGATAAAAGTTTACTATCATTAACTTAAAATTTGAGTTATCTGGCACCATCTGGCACACTACAAGCGCGTCACATTATTTTCTGCAAACACTCTACTTCAGAATCATGTAATTTTCATAATCGGATATTTCCCGATTTACAAGTTCCAATGATTAAAACATACTCAAGAAAACTAAAAATAAGCTTGCCCACTTTCCAAATGTAGTTAATATTCTTATGTCATTCTGTTAAATATGGACCAATTTTTTTTATCTTTTCAGCGTTGTTCTTCATTTATTGAACGGAAACAGGTTTTGTTATTCATGTAGCGATTCACAAATAACCACTGAAGTTTCTGTGTTTATTTACATTGGTAGGTACATAAGACAAATCACGTGATAAGACCAGTTTCAGTTAAAAGAACAGGCGAAGGCGGCATCACAGATACCCCACAAAGGAGTTATCACGTACTTGACAAACTGAGTCGGAACCATTTTCTTAAAGAAATCAGTGGGATGGGAATGTGCTAATTTTTCGTTGGAGTTCCTGTCAATATAATACTTCCATGAATGTACACAGACACTGTTGATTGCGTTCATCGCTAGTTACTAAGCGTTATGTTTTCAACCGGTACAATTAGATCAACCTCTCTATACATTTATCTGTCAGAGTTTTTTTATACTTTGTTCTGGGAAACTATTTGTATATGGTCATGTTTTAGGGTTAGAGAATTAACATTTACTGATGGATAATGAGCTTGATAAGGATTAGAAAATATTTGTCTTGCCTACAAATCTGCAATAATTATGATGCGTTATCATAAGCTATCACTAATCAACAAAGAGACGGGTGTCACTACAAAGTGTATTTGTAGAAAACAGGTTTTCTGGTAGTGTTCTGTAAACCAATGTATGTCTGTTTGCTTTGTGTTATTTAATAGTGTTGTAAAATCGTCAAATTGTCAAAGCTCTAACAACAACTCAATTAATTACAATAAGAAGCATTCTAATCTTAAATCATAGTTAATAATGGTAGGAATTTCGAAATTATTATCTGACAACCCATTTTTTTATAGATTCGTTTAACCGAACTGAACCCGCACCACTTTTTAAAACATACGTGTTTGGCATCAACTTTATAAATATTTGGTAAAAATATTAGCAAATCTTAATTCCAGGTCTAGACTTTAGAAATATGAAGGAAAATATATGGTTTTAAGCAAATATCAGTTTAGGGTAACTAAATAAAATTACGCTAATAATTGAATTCAGCAGAAAAAATATACCTTGAGGATGATTGGAATAATTTGAAATCAGACATGCTAATTTTGAATTATTTATCGATTAATAACAAGGATGTAATCTCAAATTAATTCAAATTAGCATAACCAATAGAAAGTTGATCTTCGTTATCATTTTTTCTGGAAATTAATTGTAAAAACTAATGTTTGTTTTCAGAGAGTATCAAATAAAACTAATTTACATTTGTTTATCTTGTATTATGATGCAACGTAATAGAATAAAAATTCATCTATTTTTATTAATTATTCAAATAACAGAAAAGATATTTGCATGATAACTGCATCACGGGGCCAATATTTCATTCAGTTTTGACGCAAGGTGTCCATAATTAAAATGAAACACTATATGCTTAATTGTTTTCATTTATCATTTTCAGAATGGCGTACCCAATGACTGTTCTTTCATTTGACACTAAACAATTAATTCAGTACTTAATAGGAAACATACATTCCAAAAATCAAGAAATGTCTTTTATTTTACCATTCATTGATTATTCCTTTTCTGTATTTTAATCAGCCATGAATACGATTTCGGAAACACACATAAGCCCACACAAATTACTTGTCAGTCATGTTACACACATACGTGTTTTCCTTAATACTAACAGTATACCTGATAAAGAAATTCTTTAAAAAACCTTTAATATTCATTTAATGCGACTTTGATTGTTTGTGGTAACTTAAAGTTACGTTAAATGAAATTTTAAAAACCTTGGATTAAATTGTTTCCAACATAAATGAATTTGATATTCGAGATTTAAGATTCACTGTTAAGATTTTGTTTTTTGTCCATGGATTTATGAGTTTGAACAGCGGTATACTACTGTTGCCTTTATTTAAGATAGCTGGCCTTATTATATATTTATAAAGCAGTTTTTTTGTTATGTGAAACTATTAATGAGTGTTTGATTATTTTCAGAGCATCATAATTTATTGTTATTAAGATAAAGTCTCTGTGTCATTGTGACGAACGTGAACATTTTTTTTTTTCCAAATTTAACACTTTTCGCTACATTTGATTTCATTTCTTGATCGTTCCTCTTGGTACCAAGAATACTATATGCTTTTCAGTGCAAGTCTACATAACCGTATTATATTCTTTTATTAATCAAGCGGGATTACAAAATTATCAACTTTATTTTACATGAAAGACGACGTCTATGCGGCTTATTGACACGTGACAGACAGAAACAATCTGCAATAGCTATTAAATGCTTTGTAAACCTAGAAATCATTCATCATAACAAGTATCCAGCGATTTTCTTGTCATTAACTGTATTTTTAACTGTTGTCGTTAGTGAAAGAAGCACTTTCAAGTAGCACAAGTTCATTGGTACATGCTGTAAATTAAGGAAAAATGACCATCAATTGCAAAGCAGATCATACGGCTTTAACGGTATACAGATCAAAACGAATTTCTTATTATTTTCTCTTAATAGTCAATTGTTTCAACACATTTTTCATTCATAATGCCTTTAAATTTATTAATGTAAATGGCTTAAAGAGTAATGCTTAATTTCATGAAAACCATTTCAAGGTTGAGATATTCGAAATACTAGGGATTTTCTTTTCCCAGACATATATTTCCTAAGGCGTATTTGGCAATAGTTTTTGGAATATTGGGTTCTCAATGCTCTTCAACTTTGTACTTGTTTTGGCTTTCTTACTTTTTTTCCGTTTCGATTGAATGAGCTCTTCAACGTTTGTTTAAGGTTTTGTATTGTCTAAAGTCGCGTCTTGTGGAGTAAATATGATACCGTCTATGTTGCTGAATAAAAGTATGTAAATCCTTCAACATATTTAAGAGAAAAGTAATACAGTCTCAATTGTTCAGTTTGTGTATGCCTCAAAATTGCATTACTCGCCTTCCATCTATTGAATTATACTTGTAATGTAGGACACGAGCGTAGATATATTTGTTAAATTACTCGATTTAGAAAATAGCTGTTTTTACATATTGTCCTCGTGATTTCTGTTGAAAAAGAGGATTTCATTCGTTTACTTTGAAGGTAAATGTTAATCCAAAACGATTCGTCTGATTTGTTGATAAGTGTCAGCCATCGAAAAAAAAAGTTTATCAATTATGTGTATGAATAAAATCAAACCATGAACGCCATAAAGTCTACGGTATTCCGTCGGTATAAATCTCGTGCAAAACAATCCCCGCCGTCTGATATGTGTTAATATATTCATTAACAAACAATTGTAGATATTGGAGTGTAAATTTTTCTATTAAATATTTATATAAATTGTAGATTTATATAAATATATGTATATGCAAATAACCTGAAATGTAACAAGATGACTATGAAGTACACTTAATATGGTCGCTGTTATGAATTATCACAATAGACAGACATCTAAACTACATACTACGTACCACTACATCTGAAATTTAACACTAAAAATAAAAAAGTAATGAGTTATTTTTCTGAAAACACCAATTCCTTGAGTTCATTGCTTAGCGTTCATACGATTCTTCGAATTTGGTAATATCCACCATTACAGTTACGTCAGAATGTCTATGGAGAAGTTTTGCTGCAATTATAGATCTAGGATTCACCGATGACAATTAGGGTTTTTTATGAAACCTATCCGTTTTGCAAAATGCATATTATCCGCATGGAGTTCTACGATAAACCTGATGAGGTGCAAACGTATGTGGGTTTCATGGTCTATTACCTAGATAGAGTCTATATTGTTTTATCGCGCAATGTGAGCTTCACTTATTGTGTTGGAAAGATTTAATCAACGTCCGGACAATTTTAACTGCCCCGACTATTTACCCTTTTTTTTCTAAATAGATCCTTGTTTATTCCAAATATTTCCTGTTTACAATTTCCTCAGTTGTCCAGAAAGCAAACTGTGGATTACCGTTTACATTTAAACCAACTGTCTGCGAAGCAGGAGCCTGAAAAAAGTGCACTGTATTACCAGAAAACAATAGTACACGTGTAATAATACTTATATTCTCTTATATGACAATAAATGAAAAAAGAACGTTTTTCTTGAATGTAATACATAGTAATAAATAGTATAACATTATAACATAATCGAGTGCACTTCGTCAATTTGAATTGTCACTGTCTGTTATGATTTAACTTATATGGCAGCTCATTAAATGCCGTACTTTGAAGCCGAAGTTTACCGATTGACACCTTATAGTAAACAATCAACAAAAAGCATTGTACTGAGCACGTGTTTAACATGTACAATCAAATAATTGTTTATTTTTAATGACAGATCCATGCGTAATGCGATCATCGGATTTTTACGAGGAGGGTCACACTAAGGTAACTATGCATACGGAAAATATATGTAGGCGAACTGTTTCCTCGAAGCAAGCAATTAAAAATAAGTAAACTTCTTCTAAATGTGGACAAATTAAAGAATTTTCCACAGAAAAAAGTATATGTACATAAATTGTATAATGAAAACTATCCATTTAGTTATAAAAAAAAACATATGCATATTTTTTTTAAATTTGAGGTTGCATATGACTTTAATTAATGTGTTTATTTTTCTTTGTCTAATGTATTATTCGATAAATAACAGGGTACATATTTCATGATGTGTTATCATGTATGATTTCCAAAGATTCAAAATAAATGTAGATGAGATTTTTTTCCCAAAATATTTGTTCTTGTGTCTAATTTTCCACAAGGACTATTTTATCAAAATATAAAAGAGATTTACAAGTAAAGTTTGGTTCGATGGACCACTGCTATCTCCCAAACGCATAAATGTTTTAAATTTTCATCATCTAATTTTTACCCTTCTTTGTCGAACCCAAATGTTAGAAATTCACATTCAACTTTATTTACTATATCTTAAATTATACAAGATGTCAAAAGTATTACATGTGATTACGTAACTATTAAAAACAGTTAACAGTTGAATTGTATTTACGAATTCTTGAACACTTTCTAAGAATGTCAATAATTATACTAATGATTAATAGTCAAATAACTTATATAATCAATCAAAGTACTAATATGATTACTTAATCAAATAGAATACATTGTTGATGGACAGTAAATGAGATTACTTTTACAAATACAGAATCAACAAATGAGATGTGGGTGGTTTATGATGAGCCTTTCATGACGTTTAATATTATTCGTGTCAGTCATATTTCATAATACATAGACGATGTCGTTTATATTAAAAAACGATAACTAACGATGTATCGTTCTTTTTTCTTTTAGTATTAAGAATAGTTTAGAGAAAATAATTTTACAACTTGATTAAATTGTAGATCATAAACAGCTGTCTCGTAGCTTTTAAGTTTCTTCTTTCTTCTGTGTTCCTCAGGATTTCAATTTTAATATCCTCTTTGCAAAATACTAAGTGTTTGATTCTGTCTTGTATACACACAGATAAGGACTTTTGAAAAGTAGGTTGCTTTCAAAAAGACTGCGACAGACCCAATATCAGAAAGAAAGGAACAACAATGAATCAAGGTCTCGAATTAGACATTATTTGATAAACAAATGGCTGAACAAGTTGGTTTTTTTTCAATCAGGTAAGGATAAAACCATATTTTCGTATAATCGAACGCAATTCCGAGAGAATTCGAAAAGACATCAAGTCCGTATTTAATGTTTGAAATTAACAACATACCAACAATTAAATGTATGCACATTTAAGAATTCAATGCTTTTTTTTTTTAATTTATTTGGAATATAAAAGCATTTACTGCAGATGGTTTGTTATAAATCATGTCAACATCGAAGTTCTAACTACCGAGCTGATGATACCCACGGGACTCATAGTTCACCAATAGAGGTGCTGGCTCAGTGCTGTAATTAGTTATCAAAGGTACCAGGATTATGATTTAGTACGTCAGACGCGTTTTTCGTCTGCATAAGACCCATCAGTGACGCTCATATCAAAATATTTATAAAGCCAAACAAGTACAAAGTTGAAGAGCAATGAGGATCAAAAATTTCAAAAAGGTGTGCCAAACAGCTAAGGTGAACAGGACAAACAAAACTTAGTAAATTTTATGCGTTCGAAGCGCTTTTCTGGATTAACCTTCGTCATACAAATTTCTCCCACCTTTTTTCGTTGTGCCACTTTTAAATGTAGTTTCTACGTTTACAACCTATATGATGACAACTTCTAAATAGAGGAACTAAGATGCATATCTAATCAAATAGGTTGACGGTTTCTTGGGAACACAAGACACTAGTCATTATCTCACGATCGTTCACATATATACCTATAATAAAAGTTAATGTTGCTAAGTAGTCCGTCGACAATTAATTGATTTTATATTTTGGCATTACTCCTTAGTGTGTCATGTCAGAGCAAAACTACCATACTTTACCAATAATTCAGTTATAATTCAGACAATGGGATATCAAATGGAACTATCTATTTCGTCTGTCATATGTTATTCTCTTATAAAAGTCCGTGGAGGATTTGTAGAACAGGGTGGGAAAGATAACTCGCTGAAGTGTACTTTAACTGACATAATTGTTAAGAATAGAGATAAATCACAAAATGTCTTCTTAGAAGATACGCACAGTTTTCAATGTCGTGATCTATTTGACATTATAATAGTTCCCCTTGAACCAACTGAAGTGGTCTTTGCCTCTGGGCTTACATCTACTCAACAATTCTAACTGATTATCTTATTCCCGCCAAAGCACCCCTTTTTGAAAGAAAAACTAAATACTACTTTAAAAAATAAAAAAAAAAGTCAAATGATAGAGCATATATTGTATGATTGTCTCTAAACCCCATTTGATGGTAACTTATCATACAATTATTAATATGTATGATGTCACACTAATATTTAATATTTTAAGTATGTGTTTATAATCTTATTTTTGATCTCAGACTACATATATGGATTAAAGAAGAGTGAATTGTATAGTAGGAGTTAGTGGTGGTAAAAATAAAGACCACATATATAATGCATCAATTTGGTAAAAGGTGTCAGTGATGTTTACCAAAAACATTATCAGTAATAATTTTCAAAGATTTAAACGTATCGTTTTCGAACGCGCATAAAAGAAAATTGATTATACTAATTACTTTTTTTTCTGTTTGTGACTTGTTTGTCTGTATATAAATTTTAATCATTTCATATGTACATAAGTTGAAAGACATTAAATTTTGTAAAGATTCAATTTTGAATAAAGCTTTCAATTTATAAAAACAAAACAAATGTACATTCAAAGTGTGATTATTTTGACCATTTTTTGAAATTTCAGGGAACAAAAAATGTTTTTTTTTATCATACATCCTCCTTTCCCACACGTGTTGTCCACTTATATTGGAAACATTCTATAAGTTTCAAAGGTTTCAGATAACTATTTGTATCGATTACAACTCTGACTTCGACAAATGCTTTATTTTGTTCATTGTATTGAAATTGGAAATAAACCTTAACAAAAATATAAAATAAAGATGTTATATGGATTAATCTCCTATTAAAACTTCTTATAAACAAACAAAATCGATTTCAAACATTTGTACGAATCTGTAAAAAATGAACCATTTAAATGTTCAAAGAATATAGAATGAAAAAGAAATAAAAGAAATGCTATGAATTATATATTTCTCGAAATTAACGTGCAATTCGCACATGCGTAAATACGCACCTTTAAACAACCATGCATTCCAGAAGGTAGACGTCATATTTTATTCAATACTGGTATTTTAACGTAATAGGTGTTTGTCATGAAAATTGAAATTGCTTAAGTCGATGAAGTAGCACATATCTGTTTATTTTAACACGCATGTCGTCAAACATACTAGTGCCCCTAGAGCCTGTATGACTTGCTCTCCTGTCCTATGCAGTATATTATAATGTACAATCTTATAACTATGCTATAATTGAATGCCAAACATACACTTTCCGATTAATAAGCTAATAATAATATTGGAATACACTTTGGCGCATTCCGAGAAGGATATAAATACCCATCAAAATACCGAAAATGTACGTTTATAACTTCTTTCCCCAATCTTAGTTAAACATTATACAGCAGAATATCATTTTTCATTTCTTTGTAAATGATTACATGCTGAGATAGCATGATCTCAATGTGTGTTAATTGGGGAGGGTCGTGGTATTTCTTGTGCTTATACATTTTCCCAATATTTAACCAGTACTGGTTCATCACTCTCCACGATTCTGCACGATTTAAATAGAATGTTTGTCATCCAAAGCTTGAACATTTGAAGTACTTAGTATATGTAGTAAATGTGTCTAATAGAAGTAAATACAACCGTTACAGGATAATGCAATAAATTTAATAGAGTAAATAATCAAAGAATAAGATACACCCATAAATCTTATAAATGTTTAGTTTTCATCATGGTAAGTGTTTTTGAAAATAATTGACTGGCGCCCGTTTAGCTACGTGATAGAAGTAATTGCAAAGTAAAAAAAAAACATTATCTTTTATAAAAGTAAAGAATAACAAATAGTGCGTAGCTTTCTCCATGATATAAAGGGTTTTTAAATCCTATTAGATGTGACCAAAGTCATTATTTACCCTTGTTACATGTAATGTTATGGTAATATTTGAAGAAAAAAATATCATCATGATATTTGTCAATGTTAAATCATTATTGTATGTGTGTATTTGTGTAGGGGGACAATGTAAACGGGAGGGGGAATCTACTTTTATTAAATACATATATTGCATACAGGAACATGATATATTTTGTTCAAGTGTTCTTTATTTTATTTTTTGAATCCATTGTCGTTACAGACACAAAAATTTATTTGAAAGCAGAATTTCGTAAATATGTCAGGAGTTAGATCACATGAACCAGCAAGTTATTTATATTTATGATCACAATCAGATACCTATGCTGCTTAGGTGTATTACCAGAGACATATTTGTATACATATCTCTAGTATAATTTCTGACGTATATAATAGACTGATATATGAAGCATTCGCACTATGTTTGAGAAACGAATTGAAACACCATATTCTATTATAAAATACCCCAGTCTTAGTCCGATTGGTTTTCAACGTTCTATAGCTTTGTCCATGATTTTGTTTTTCGACGTTTTAGTTCGATCTTTTGTCAATGCAACATGTGTTTAGCATCTTCAAATTAAAAGTCTGATATCTTTGATAAATTCTTCCCTATTTACGTTAAGTGTTTCAACACCACACACGTTACAGATTAAATCGTGTTTTATTGAATAACAATTATAAGCAAAAGGAATATATGTTTTTGTTTAGTTTTCAGTTTCCTGTTCTTTCAATCCTAATTTCCGGTGCCATAAGTAAAACAGCAGCAACTCAGTATGCAGAACTACTGTCACTAGATTGCAATGCAGTTATGATTTATGCAAAGTCGTCTTCTTTTTTTCATCAAATAAACTCTCATTAAATGTATTTTTATTTTATTAATAATATGGGATGAAATGTACTTCTTGTTTTTAATTTAACAAATATTCATATCTTTACCCTGAAATCTTCTCATGTGTAAGACGAGCTACCCGTAGATTTGTGAATTCTTTCAATTAACTACCATTATCGGATCGATTTTCAGTGATTTATGGCGAAGTTATCGCAGTGACATATTTTAAACATCCATATATCATTTTTTTCAATTGTAAAAAATATGTTTATAAGGTAAATTCAATGATGATTATAGAAAATATGTTATTTTAGAATTAATTCTTAGTCCTAAATTATTTAATTAGTTGCCATGAATTTCTTAAGCGTTAAAAGAACGACATAAACACAGTCATATATCATGTGTGCACTATATAACAAACATTAATTTTGTAATAGAAATTCATGATTTTCAGATTGATAAAAATATCCATAAAATGAAAAATGAAAATAAATGAGTACACCAAGTTTGTAAGTACACTTTATTATTTGGTTAAAAACAGATATAAAATATATGTTGTAATCTTGATCTCAAATATTGACTGTAACATTTTAGGGCTTAGAATGTATGTCGTCATATGTTCCAATTTACAAAGCTTGTATTGAAATCGGGGTCATTGCACTTGGGTAAAGCGGATAGCTTAAAGTCGCAATCATACCTGGATATATGATATTGAATTATATAAATCAAAATTGCTTTAAAAGTTCAAATAATGATTAATTGGCATTGATACTGGCATAGATAATCTCTCTATATGTCAGTAAATCGCTTTATACCAAAAATATCCTAAGCTAAAATTACACAATTGATTCTGTTAAAAAAAACGAATCAATAATTCATTGGTCAATGAAAAATGTACCAATTCAGGTAAATGGCAGTTATTATCTTATACTTAGAAGTTCGTTTCTGTGTCTGTTACGTTTTTTGTTGCAATTCGGTGTTTCTGTTGTTCGATGTTTTCCTCTTATAGTTGATGTGTGTCCCTCGGTTTTAGTTTGTAACCCGGATTAGTTTTTCTTATTCGATTTATGAAACAGCGGTTAACTTATGTTGCCTTTATTTTGAACTAATTGTTTATAACGTGTCATCATGATACACATTTTCATGTTAAGTCAACTCTTTGAAGAAGAGTTCCTGATAAGAAAATGTTCAAAATATCATGAAACAGACAGTCAAACAGACACTCAAACAGACACTCAAACACAGTAGCAAAATAATGATCGGAATAATCCTTAGTGCACTCCACTTCTTTCGTACTAAGTGTAAAAGAAAATAGTAAATGAAAAATTAAATAATGTATCAAATTTAACCAACAACTTTAATTTGAAAACCGATTAGTTATTAGAAAATAATTATAAGTTTTAGATTATAAGCCAATAAATAATTTTTATATTATAGTTGTACATTTAAACTCTGTGAAACAAAACATAAGTCTAAAAATATAACTACGTTTTTATTAGAATAGATCAAACTAATTGTAAATAAGTAAAATTAAAACTGAGTACTTCAACTATTTAATTTTATTACTGCAAATAACATACGTGTGAATATGAGCAAGAGTATAAATTCGAATTTTACCGATGCAAAACTACAGGGTCCAGTTTCATCCTAAATAGAAAAAAGAAGATGTGGTATGGTTACCAATGAGACAAGAGAGGGACGAAAGATACCAAAGGGACAGTCAAACTCATAAATCTAAAACAAACTGACAACGCCATGGCTAAAAATAAAAAAGACAAACAGAAAAACAATAGTACACACGACACAACATAGAAAACTAAAGAATAAACAACACGAACCCCACAAAAAACTAGGGGTGATCTCAGGTGCTCCGGAAGGGTAAGCAGATCCTGCTCCACATGTGGCACCCGTCGTGTTGCTTAAGTGATTACAAATCCGGTAAATAGTCTAATTCGGTAGGTCATATTCATGAAAGGGAAGGGGATTGTAGTTACGACGTAAGGAACATATCCGATATCATTTGTGAAACGGTTATTCCATAACGGTCAACCAACTCGTGATGGCGTCCGTAAAATTTACGAAGGGATGATTTCAACTTCACCATTTGGAACTCTTGGTTTAATAGCTTCCTTGTGAGCAGCAAACCTCTATCAAGAAAATCATGATAGGAAATGCAAGCACGGGAATATCGTATCAATTGGGAGATATATACCCCGTATGCAGGTGCTGCTGGAATGTTGCTACTTAGAAATGGAAAGTTCACAATTGGAAAGCTGAAATCATCTCTTTTGTCGTAAAGTTTTGTTTTCAACCGACCCTCATTGTCAATTTCTAGATGTAAGTCAAGATATGAAGCCGACTTAACTGTATCTGTAGTATCCTTTATCTCTAGTTCGATTGGATAGATGCGTTCCACATAGTCACTAAATTTTGAATTGTTTAGTGAAAGAACATCATCTATATAACGGAAAGTAGAGTTAAAGGATATTGCTAACTTCTTATCTTTCTTCCTAAGAAGTTCCTGCATGAAGTCAGCCTCATAATAATAAAGAAACAAGTCGGCGAGTAGAGGGGCACAGTTTGTTCCCATTGGAATGCCGACAGTCTGTTGAAAAACACGTCCTCCGAACGTAACAAATATGTTGTCAATCAAGAAATCAAGCATCTTGATAATATCAGTTTCAGAGAATTTTTTGTTTGAATCAGAGTGATTCTTTACAAAGTAGGATTTATCCCTCCCTAAGACAAGATACTTGTATCTACGTTGGCCATTCTTTTTTATGAAGCAAAGTAATATCAACTCTTTCAATTTGTCTTTTAGTTTGGAATGTGGAATACTTGTGTACAGGGTAGAAAAGTCAAATGTTTTAATACTGTTACAAGATGAAAGAGAGTTAGATTGTATGTACTCTAAAAGATCTTTTGAATTTTTAAGTATCCACATCTGATTCACGCCACCTCTAGAATAGGCAGTTTCACAATAACTTTGAAGCCCGTCTTTGATTGCTGATAAAATAGATGTTAATAATTTAGAAAGAGGTTTCGTGGAGCACTTGGAAGACCCAGCAATATACCGTTGTTTGTAAGGACACTTATGTAGTTTAGGTATCCAATACAGTGATGGAAGATCCAGTTCTTCATCTTTGGTTGAAATTCCAAAGGAACATAGAACAGACCTATGATTATCCAGGATTTCCTCTTTGGTAAGTGTCGTGAGGGTATATGTTGAGTTACCAAGTGAATTGTCAATACCTAATTCGTTTATCAAGCAGTTGATGTAGTGACTTTTACACACAAAAACGATGTTATTTGGGGCTTTATCTGCAGGGACAACAACATATTTGTCATGGAGGTCGGATAGGTGTTTTGCAACATTTGGGTCTTTAAAGATTGACGTAGCATGGTTATTGATGGACCCATTCAGTTTCTTAATTCTGATTTGTATCAACGACCTCACTGCCTTAATCCATTCGGAAAGAGTGTCTACGTCTTCCTTCTCACGCTTAGCCCATTGCCTTGCATAATCCTCGACTGAATCCATCAAAATTTTAAAGTTGTATTTCCAATTGATGGATTTAGGCTCACGATATTTGGGACCTTTCGATAACACATTTCGTAGAGAAGTGTTATTAACAATGTTAAGGTCACCGGTAATAACGTGGCCAGCAGGATTATATGTGAATTTGGAACTAGCACAAGTGCAATCAGGAGGTTTAGACTTGAAGTCGTCAATATCGAGATCCTGCAAAACGCGTTTGTAATTGAAAATTTTAGTTGCAATAGGTTTGGTATAGGTATAAGAAATTATTGGTACAGACTGGTCTTTGAAATAAGGAGGTATTTTCGATTGCACTAATTTATGATGAAGGATATTGCCTAGGTTGACGCCATCGAGACCTTTGTTGGCAAAGGAAAGATTAAGAAAAGATCTTTTCTCTTTTTCATCTTTTCCAATGCGAACTGGCTTGAAAAGTCTGTGACTTGCAATATCCGAAATTATAGCTTCAAGTTTGTATTGGTTTGAATGAGGGTTTGTAACAGTGGATTCCAAATATAAATTGAACAGAGAATGAAGTTTCGAAAGGGGTAATGAATAAAGTTTCGTGCGAATGTGATGAATACCTAACGGCTTTTGTATGAATGGCAGCAAGTCATTAATAGAGACATCATGCAGAGAAGGTGATGTATAATGACGATGACCATGACTGCGTCTACGTCGAGGAGTCGAGTTGAAAATATTCATCACATTCACCGAGTTACACGAAGGACTAGATAGAATACCTATACCATCAATTTTGTCATTGCAGCCATAAGGTGTTGCAGTTCCCAATTGTCTAATCCAGTAGTCTTCTTTTTGTCTACGGAGAGTCGTTGAAAGATTAGGATTGTTAGAGCTATGGTATATCTTTTCGATAATGCGAACTGTCATAGAAACGATGGAATGATCGGGCTGATTGAAATGCTGGTATAGAATGTCGTTAGCATTAAGGTTAATGTCTGATCTATGACCGCACATACGTTTGTTAAGCCTTCCTTTCGTTTCACCGACGTATACCAATCCGCAAAGGTTGCACTCTAATCCGTAGACGACATTTATCGATTTACAATTCAGATCATCGTAACTTCTGGTAAAATATGACTTCTTGGTCAAATTGCTAGTGAATTCAGCATCTGTAATTAAAATAGCACAAGTTTTGCAGCCTTTGGTCTCACATTTTGAAATGCGACAGTGTTGTACTGTGTCATCAAACACCAAAATGTCTTTAAGGAGAACTGAACATGGCTGTATATGTGTAATATTGCTATTGTCACTAGGACGATGATCTGAATGAGTCGTGTTTGAGATATTTGTCATGTCTGGTGATGAGGGGACACCTGCCGTATCAGACGACACCGTGTCCATGGTGACGTCTGTTTCGGACCTTTTTATACTGGGCGACGTCCGAGCCAGTTTCCTGTTTAATCTTCGTAAGTTCATGCAATTGTAGTTTTGCTACTGGGCGGATGATGTCCTCGGGGACAAAATGTCCACCAGCAGAGACATCGACCCAGTGGTAATAAAAGAGGGACGAAAGATACCAAAGGGACAGTCAAACTCATAAATCTAAAACAAACTGACAACGCCATGGCTAAAAATAAAAAAGACAAACAGAAAAACAATAGTACACACGACACAACATAGAAAACTAAAGAATAAACAACACGAACCCCACAAAAAACTAGGGGTGATCTCAGGTGCTCCGGAAGGGTAAGCAGATCCTGCTCCACATGTGGCACCCGTCGTGTTGCTTAAGTGATTACAAATCCGGTAAATAGTCTAATTCGGTAGGTCATATTCATGAAAGGGAAGGGGATTGTAGTTACGACGTAAGGAACATATCCGATATCATTTGTGAAACGGTTATTCCATAACGGTCAACCAACTCGTGATGGCGTCCGTAAAATTTACGAAGGGATGATTTCAACTTCACCATTTGGAACTCTTGGTTTAATAGCTTCCTTGTGAGCAGCAAACCTCTATCAAGAAAATCATGATAGGAAATGCAAGCACGGGAATATCGTATCAATTGGGAGATATATACCCCGTATGCAGGTGCTGCTGGAATGTTGCTACTTAGAAATGGAAAGTTCACAATTGGAAAGCTGAAATCATCTCTTTTGTCGTAAAGTTTTGTTTTCAACCGACCCTCATTGTCAATTTCTAGATGTAAGTCAAGATATGAAGCCGACTTAACTGTATCTGTAGTATCCTTTATCTCTAGTTCGATTGGATAGATGCGTTCCACATAGTCACTAAATTTTGAATTGTTTAGTGAAAGAACATCATCTATATAACGGAAAGTAGAGTTAAAGGATATTGCTAACTTCTTATCTTTCTTCCTAAGAAGTTCCTGCATGAAGTCAGCCTCATAATAATAAAGAAACAAGTCGGCGAGTAGAGGGGCACAACTCTCCACAAGAGACCGGAAATAAAATCACTTATTAAACATGTTATTTATAAATTATATTAAAACGCATCAAATAATAATTTATAGATATGAAAACTTGATAGAAATTTGTGATAAAATCATTTTGTTATCACAAGTTGTGGAAAACCCTCTGTCCTATATGTTCTCCCATTTATTTGTATTGTATTCCTGCCATGTAATGTTGTCATTTTAGTGCGATATTTAATATTGCCATAAAAGCGAGAGGTTTTGCTAGCCACAAAACCAGGTTCAACCCACCATGTTTTTTTTCTTAAAATGTCATGTACCAAGTCAAGAAAATAACCATTGTTATATTATAGTTCGTTTCTGTGTTTTATATTCTAGGGTTGTGTTTCTGTTGTGTCGGAGTTCTCTTATATTTGATATGTGTTTCCCTCAGTTTTAGTTTGTAACCTGGATTTGTTTTTTTCTCAATCGATTTATGAATTCGAACAGTGGCATACTACTGTCGCCTTTATCTGTTGGACTGTTAACAAAGAAGTTTACTTATCCAATAAAAACTAGAGGCTCTCAAGAGCCGGTGTCGCTCACCTTGGTCTATGTGCATATCAAACAATGGACACAGATGACAGATTCATGACAAAATTGTGTTTTGGTGATGGTGATGTGTTTGTAGATCTTACTTTACTGAACATTCTTGTTGCTACAATTATCTCTATCTATAATGAACTTGGCCCAGTAATTACAGTGGAATAAAATTTCGAAAAATTTACAAAAATTTATGAAAATTGTTAAAAATTGACTATAAGGAGCAATAACTCCTTAAGGGGTCATTTGACAATTTTGATCATGTTAACTTATTTGTAAATCTTATTTTGCTGAACATTATTGCTGTTTACAGTTTATCTCTATCTATAATAATATTCAAGATAATAACTAAAATCTGCAAGATTTCCTTAAAATTACTTATTCAGGGGCAGTAACCCAGCAACAGGTTGTCCAATTCATCTGAAAATTTTACAGCAGATAGATCTTGACATGATAAACAATTTTGTCAGATTTGATACTGTTGTCAGGTCATTAAAGATTGCATATTTTGGCGTTAATATTGATTCACTTATAGGGTCTTTGCATCGGAACTAAACACATTTATTCAAAAACCAGTTGTTGGCATGACACGGGTTATGTTCTTCTCATATATGTTATGATGGTATGATACTAAACCCCTAACGGGAAGGATTGTGCCTGATGTTCATATGATGAAATCATAATCTTTCAGTCAGTTTAATTGAAGTCTGGAGCTGGCATGTCAGTTAACTGCTAGTAGTCTGTTGTTATTTATGTATTATTGTCATTTTGTTTATTTTCTTTGGTTACATCTTCTGACATCAGACTCGGACTTCTCTTGAACTGAATTTTAATGTGCGTATTGTTATGCGTTAACTTTTCTACAATGGCTAGAGGTATAGGGGGAGGGTTGAGATCTCACAAACATGTTTAACCCCGCCGCATTTTTGCGCCTGTCCCAAGTCAGGAGCCTCTGGCCTTTGTTAGTCTTGTATTATTTTAATTTTAGTTTCTTGTGTACAATTTGGAAATTAGTATGGCGTTCATTATCACTGAACTAGTATATATTTGTTTAGGGGCCAGTTGAAGGACGCCTCCGGGTGCGGGAATTTCTCGCTACATTGAAGACCTGTTGGTGACCTTCTGCTGTTGTTTTTTTCTATGGTCGGGTTGTTGTCTCTTTGGCACATTCCCCATTTCCATTCTCAATTTTATTGCTCTAAATGCTTTGGTTTCAGAGCTATAAACCAAATTCCGCATTTTACCCCTATGTTCTATTTTTAGCCATGGCAGCCATCTTGGTTGGTTGGCCGTGTCATCAGACACAATTTTAAAACTAAGTACCCCAATGATGATTGTGGCCAAGTTTGGTTAAATTTGGCCAAGTAGTTTCAGAGGAGAAGATTTTTTTAAAAGAATACTAAAATTTTAGAAAAATTGTTGAAAATAGACTATAAAAGGCAATTACTCTTAAAGGGGTCAACTGACAATTTTTGTCATGTTGACTTATTTGTAGATCTTGCTTTGCTGAACATTATTGCTGTTACAGTTTATCTCTATCTATATTATTATTCAAGATAAAAACCAAAAACTGCAAAATTTCCTTAAAATTACTCATTTGGGGGCAGCAACCCAACAAAAGGTTGTCTGATTTGTCTGTAAATTTAAGGGCAGATAGATTTTGACCTAATAGACAATATTACCCCATGTCAGATTTGCTCTAAAGGCTTTGGTTTTAGAGTTATAAGCCAAAATCTACATTTTACCCCTATGTTCTATTTTTAGCCATGGCGGATATCTTGGTTGGTTGGTTGGCCGGGTCACGCCACATATTTTTAAACTAGATACTCAAATGATGATTGTGGCCAAGTTTGGTTAAATTTGACCCGGTAGTTTCAGAGGAGAAGATTTTTGTAAAAGTTTACGGACGACGGACGCCAAGTGATGAGAAAAGCTCACTTGACCTTTCAGGTCAGGTAAGCTAAAAAATGGGAAAATGATGTGGACTAAAAAATATATCTTAATTTTGTCTACTTTTGGCCAGTTCAAACCACTTCGACTAGTGAAGTGTAAAAATATTCAAATAAATATTTTAATTATTCTAAAGAATCTCCCCATTTTTTAATTGGATACAATCACTTTTTTGAAATCTTTATATTGTGTAATACCACAAAAACATGAAAAAAAGTATGAGTTAATTCTGTTTTTTAAAAACTAAAATTACTAAATAACTTACTAAAGGAGTAGGTCCGATAAGGAACGGTAGTCCGGCCGATCGGTGAAAAAAATGCTCAAATAATGAGGAAAGCACCAATTTTTGCATGATGGTACATTTTTGTGTAATGAGCAATATTAGCTATGAACCCATCCTCAAAATTCAATATGGCGGCTTATTTCAAGATGGCTGCCGTACGTTCTAAAATATTTTTCAGTATTGCACAAACCACAAAGGATTTGATGCTGGGAGCACAAAAATCAACTTATTTGAATGACTTGGTGTACTTCGCAAGATTTTGTTTTGATCTATCTTTGAAGATATTATTCAGTGCCTATCTTATTTCTTAGATCGCAATATTTTGCAATTTGAGATATTATACTGTGAATTGAAAATCATTTAAACACATATCAGTGAAATGGCAGGAATTGAGGACAACAAGGAAAAGAACATTGAAATGGCAGAAACTGAATCACTTGGGGATATGGAGAAACCCACAGCTGAAAACGCTTTAACAGAGGACAGCTCAGAAATGACTATTGTACCAAGAATTTTTAGCAGATAGAAAATGCAATGCTCAAAAATCGGCTGAGATTTACCGCAATATAAAACATTTTTAGCAGATAGAAAATATAATGCTCAAAGAACAGCTGATATTTACCGTAATATAAATTTAACAGAGCGAAGCGCGAATTGATAAAATATATGTTGGTCTCATTACGATTCAAACTGAACAGAAAGAGGCAATGAATATTAATAACGAACAGATGGGAGCAATATCTCAGCAACTTCAGTCGTCTGAAGACAGGATAGACCACAAGGCTAGTGGTAATTGCTTGGCGGAATTGATGGTCAGACCAATAAGATATTCAATGTTGTGGTGAGACGGATGGACAAGCTGACAACAGCAGGGTACCTTTCAACAACTGGCATCTGTTGTAAATTAATTAGTGGACAATCGAAATAAAGAAGTTAAAATTCCTGCAATGGACACATCATCTAAGCCAACATTTGACCTTAGCAAGTACAATGCAAGTTTATCAAAAGTACACAACAAAATCTATGCCTTGGGTCTTTCCCAAATTGTAGTTCGCATGAACCATCAACCGCGCCAACTATGTAGAAGGTATCTTCACCTTAAGCCAAAAGTTCTATGTCAGGGCCCTTGGCCCTGCATGAGACAGTTTAAGTTATTCAACAACAATCTCCATTTTAGAACATACTATAAACCTCTAGTACTAATAAAAAATACCAGCAAAAAGCTTATATGTCTTCCGACGCATACTTACCATCTACTATGAGTCAATGATATTTGATTCAGAGCAGCACACCATTACAAAAACAATTGGCTGCAAGTGGATTCTATCAAGTTTCTCCAATGCTGAATGCAGTGCCTACTTACGGTATCATCCCCGTCGAGTCAATGGCAAACCCCACATTTATCACTCCAATTATGACAACCTCATCAGCTCCTAGAGCTCTAACAGACTTCCCATAACAGCAAGCTGAGACCACTGACCGATCAAAGAAAGGGTAGAGGAAACCAAAATAGTGTGGCAACAGCTCTTCTTCAGACTCCTCATTGGAGAGAGAATATACCCGATGGCAAGAACATCTTGGTGCAAGGGACCGGAGCCGAAGCCCACAGCTCCGAAAAATGCAAAAACTCAATTGAAGAGGATCCTTGAATTGAGAGGCGTTCATTTACCAATTTGAACGAACTGCCGGTAGATGAAATGGGAAAACAGGAAAATGTGTGTAGGCCCCAGATTGTCAGGCCGATGTTGGCTTTGAGTACGCTCGCAAGGTAAACGCAGATGATGATTCCAAGGCCTTAAAAAAAGCATTCATTTGGAGCAGCGCTTCAGCAAGAAAGACGATCAAACCAGATTGGAACCGACGCATTCCTTCGAGGATGTAAAGACAAATATTCTTCAAGGCATGTAATAGAGAGGAACTCAGAAACATTCAACAAGGCTTTAAAACAATTAAAAACCTCAAAAGCAAACAAGATGGCGATATATGTTTCAAAAAGTGCCAATTATGAACATCGACAAGTCTGCTTTGCTGATGGCGCAGTATCACCGACCGATAAAGGAAATATGATCAGTGCTTTGGATAATGAGGTGCATAACCTCACAAAAATTGTCACAAAACTAGATGATGTCATGCTTTCACATATTCAGCATAACCGTGGAAGATCACCAGTTCAATGGAAGATCACCTGATCAATATACACGTGGAAGATCTCCTGAGCAATACAATCGCGGTATATCGCCAGATAGAAACACACCCAAGCTATTAGTATATCGATCAGCAACACCCCCACTAAGCTATAGATCATATAGTCCATAAAGACAAAGGTTAGCATCTCCACGGACAAACTCCAGAAATCCCGGTTATTTCAGACAACGGGCACCTTCACCAGGATACGTAGCAAATTAAAGTCAACCCCAACAATGGAGTCTTTAAACAGCAAAGGGTCGGGCCAGTAGGCCAACGCACGATTCCAACGTCTATTGGCCATGAAACATCACCTCATTACAAAATCGAAGAGAGGCCCATGGTTTCGTCCGATATTTTCATTAGACGAACCGTTTAAAATAGCTTAGCAGTAAGAGGTACTATACATGACCAAAATGTGAGCATGATTGTGGACACTGCTGCAATGATAACATTAGTAAATGAGAAATAAATTCCGGCAGAAAATGGAGATTTGGAGACACAAGACAAGGTGCATTCGGCACTGCATCAAAGTTCAGACGAGTTACCTACTATTCCACCACATTTAACCGACATATATTAACGTTCAATCGACTCGTTTCAACCTATTTTATTCCAACCATTAAAACTGAAAGCTTTTAAAGAACAATTCCAAAAACATGTAACATATTGATTAACATTTAGAATTTCACTATTTGTTTTTGTATATGCAGCCATATTTGCAAATGTGTGTGATAAAGAAATAACCAATTTTTTTTTATATTTTTAAATTAATTGATAACAAATTCAAGAACATGAGGTCCCTTTTTAAGGAATCATTACTTTAATTTCCGAAATTATATAGAATACCTTTAGTACAATCTTGATATTTATACCGTTTTTCCGCCATCTTGAAATTGGCAGCCATAATGGACTTTTCAGAGTGGGTCCATAGCTGAAATCAAAGGGTATATAACCAAGAACTACTATGCAAAGTTTCATGCTTTCTTCATCAAGTGAGCAATTTTGCTCTATATACGAACTAGAGATAAAGGATACTACAGATACAGTAAAGTCGGCTTCATATCTTGACTTACATCTAGAAATTGACAATGAGGGTCGGTTGAAAACAAAACTTTACGACAAAGAGATGATTTCAGCTTTCCAATTGTGAACTTTCCATTTCTAAGTAGCAACATTCCAGCAGCACCTGCATACGGGGTATATATCTCCCAATTGATACGATATTCCCGTGCTTGCATTTCCTATCATGATTTTCTTGATAGAGGTTTGCTGCTCACAAGGAAGCTATTAAACCAAGATTTCCAAATGGTGAAGTTGAAATCATCCCTTCGTAAATTTTACGGACGCCATCACGAGTTGGTTGACCGTTATGGAATAACCGTTTCACAAATGATATCGGATATGTTGCTTACGTCGTAACAACAATCCCCTTCCCTTTCATGAATATGACCTACCGAATTAAGACTATTTACCGGATTTGTAATCACATAAGCAACACGACGGGTGCCACATGTGGAGCAGGATCTGCTTACCCTTCCGGAGCACCTGAGATCCCCCCTAGTTTTTGGTGGGGTTCGTGTTGTTTATTCTTTAGTTTTCTATGTTGTGTCGTGTGTACTATTGTTTTTCTTTTTGTCTTTTTCATTTTTAGCCATGGCGTTGTCAGTTTGTTTTAGATTTATGAGTTTGACTGTCCCTTTGGTATCTTTCGTCCCTCTTTTTTTTTGCACCAATCGGCCGGACTACGGTTTTGGCCTCAAATTTCAGGTTCATCTGACGAAAGAGTTTGACCATTTTTTAAACACTTAAGTGTCTATTTCATTTGATTCAATTAGTTTATGTGAAAGATTTTAACTGATTTAGTCATTTTAAACGATCCGATTCAAGCTCAAATATGAAAAATCTACCAAATATGCCCCAAAATGTCACTTTTCAGACGGTTTTTGTCAAAAATGAAAGTGGCCGCATCCGTGTTCATCCTCAACCTTTATATATGTTATGTATTAACATAAATACAACTTACATTTCAATATTAAGGATGAACATGAATGCGGCCACTTTCGTTTTACACGAAAACCGTCTTAAATTTAACTAAAATGCTAGAATTGTGAAGAATTCAGTAATTTAGCATGACTTAATGGTTCTAGTACCCAATATATGTGCATTGTATTGTCAAAAACAGCTCCTATTAATGTAGCAGAATCATTCTTATGTCCAATAAATAACTTAAAGTTTACATTTTAACAATTTTGTAAAACTGCTATATTTTGGGGCCAAAAAGGGGTCTTACTGGACCTACTCCTTTGAAGATCTGTCAAATGAATGTGCATTTATACATGTAATATTAGAAATATAATTAAGAAACGACTTCAGATCAAGAATAATTCCCCAAATATGCCTAGGCGTAAGCTTATTGCCTAGGATTTAAGCTTAATGCCTAATTTCATTTATTGCCGCTAACATATATAACTGGTGCATGACTTAATTTTGCAATATTTAATTTATAGGTTAGTTTTAGTGATGTAAGTACTTTTTTATAATTCGGGAATTATTTTTTTTTAAATGTTTTAAAGACAAGATGTTAGGTGCCACAGCAGTACAAAGAAAAGTTAGAAATTTTATAAGTTTCCTGACTGTGAGTATGAATGTAAATCGTATAATTATCATCCTTTTTAATGACAGTTTCAATTATAAGATACATTTCAGTTACAACATATTTTTAATCCTCAGCTAATATTTTGGTCCGGCTTTTTAACACTATTTTATTATGTCGGGGATATGTTCTAATAGCATGCCTTTAAAAGTTTAATAACTTAAATCAAATTCCCGTTTTGTTTATTTTATCGGAATGTTGGACATATTTATTATCTGTTGTTAATTTCTTTTTAGTAGTGTGAAGTTACAAATGTATTTATTTCCATAATAATATTATTAGAGATACAAATTTTACTTCAACTTATTTTTGGCTTTTTGTTTGTTTCACAATTCAACTTTTAGTCAGTTCCAATCACTGTGATAAATCCTTTCAATCTAGTAAATTCAGTTAACTCAGTTATAGAAACTCTTTGTTTTGAACTGTAGGATTATAATCCCTTACTAAGAACACGATTTACATTCATTCTTCACAGTTAAGAGACACCCAATCCTACAAATTCATTATGTCGGGGAAAGCAAAACGTTGATTTTGTTGAACGAGGAATACTGCTTTCTCAAAAGTTGCTAAGACAGGCCTATGAATCAATCAAATTAAGGTCATCACTGAAGATATGTTACGGTCGCCATCATGAGCTGATTGGCCATTATGACAAAAGTATGTCAGAAATCATATCTGATGTTCTTCCTCAGTCATAATAACCTTCCATCATTACCGAACTGAACAAAGAAATAACACGAAGCGTGCCTTATACGGTGCAGGAAATACTTACCCTTCCGTAGCACCTGATTTCACTCCCGGGTTTTAGTGGAGTTCGTGTTGTTTCTTATTTATTATTTGTTGATGTAAATGTCTTTTGGATTTGTGAGTCTTTGTTTACTCCTTGGTTTTGATTGTTATTGTCTTTCATTGGTCGAGATCACTTTGCTATATCTAAAGTAGAAATAACCGGTAGGACCAATTGAATTGGACAAGCCAGGTTAAATAAAAAATGCACTGAACCAATGAGAATAAATGTATCATTTTAATCGTGCATGCGGAACTAGCACTGAGGAAAGTAAATGCTAATAGTTATATAAACAAATAAAAGATACTTGAATTTTAATTATGCATTTTAAGAATAAAAAAATTACAATAAGAACACACAATATGGATAAGATTTGTTTTAAATATTGTGTTGAGGAATATCAAGTCCCCAGTTTCTATTGACGCAACATTGCCACATATAAGCACTCCTAGACAAAGATGTACTTCGCATACAATCTGATAAGTTTGTTCGCTTTGCCGGACATTGAGAAATGTAGAAAATATACAATCATCCATTACACATCTCGGGGAAATCTCGAGAGACTCCGACTTTGATAGCAATATTTATCTACATTAGTGTTGCCTCCACATCAAATTTAATTATAATCTTCGAGAGAAACTATCATCGATTCCTTTGTGTTATATTTTATATAAATATTCACCTTAAGTCAGATTATTACAAAAATTAAGCCTCCACAGGTCGCTTATAATGTCTATATTATCGGAACTAATAAAAAAAAGTTTTTAACAATACCACGAAGAAAAAAGTAGTGTTGTATACGTCGTGATACATAGATTAAAAGGAAAAACCAACTTTTTTTTAATTTGGTTTATAGAGTTTGATGACGTCATTTATTCCATTTTGATAATTATTCAAAAATATCTACTTTTGGCAAAGTATCAAATTAGCTTCATTTCTATTGATTTCTTGTTCTTATTTCAGGTCACTCTATATCGAAAAGGGATTTTTATTGTATGTTGTCATTCTGATTGCTTAATTATCAAAAGCTATTTTTTCATTTTGTTATTTAGTGTTAAGGATTTCTATCTATAACAGTTTTAGCTTCTTTTAATTTTTTTAAGTGATGGTAGAAAGAGGAGGCAAACGAATCAAGTCTCAATGACTTTATTCATTTCTGGAGAAAATACATCGACATAAAACATGTCCATATTTTGATGTAATCATTTCAAGGGATAAACAAAAGGGAAGATAAATAAAACTATATAAAAAAAACACAATAATACGAAGGATTGTTCTTATCCAAAGCATAGATAACCTTAGCCGTATTTGGCACAACTATTTTGAATTATGGGTCATCGATACCCTTCAACTTTGTATTTGTTTGGCTTTCTAACTATTTTTATCTTAGCTTCATGGATGAATCATATGTAAACGAAACGTGTGTCTGGCGTGTTAAATTATAAGCCTGGTACATTTGGTAACTATTTTTATCACTGGGTCGAATCCACTGCTAGTAGTCAGCACTTCGGTGGTAACATGAATATCAATTATATAGTAATTTTTATAAAACTACTGTTTGCAAAAGTACAAATTATTCGAAATCTAAAGATTTTCTTATCCCAGGCATATTTACGCTTAGCCGTATTTGGTACGACTTTTTGGAATTTTGGGTCATCGATGCTCTTCAACTTTGTACTTGTTAAGCCATCTAACTCTTTTGATCTGAGCGTCACGGTTGAGTCTTATGTAGACAAAACGTGTGTGGCGTGATTAATTATAAGCCTTTGATAACTATTATATATATAAAAAAAAAAAGATGTGGTATGATTGCCAACGAGACAACTCTCCACAAGAGACCAAAATGACACAGAAATTAACAACTATGAGCAAAGCCATAGCTATAAAAGGCCCCGAAATGAAAATGTAAAACAATTCAAACGAGAAAATTGACGGCCTTGTTTATGTAGAAGAAATGAACGAAAAACAAATATGTAAGAAATAACCAAACGACAACCACTGAATTACAGGCTCCTGACTTTGGACAGGCTCATACCTACATAATGTGGCGGGGTTAAATATGTTAGCGGGATCCTAACCCTCCCCCTAACCTGTTAACATCAACGTCCTTTGACTCTGCTGGTTAGTTGTCTGGCTATTTTGATACGGTATGCAGTGTATGATTAATTTGCAGCAGCGGCTGGTTTTGCTTATGGCAAATTACAATCCGTAAATAAGCTGCATTAGCTCAAAGACAAGACACGAGCCTAAGCAAGGAGAGTACGATTAAAGTAACGACATAACGTATATATTCGACACAAATATTGCGTCACGGTCACCCAATTTCTGCTGGCACAATTAAAACCCTCAATGTGATGAGTTCATTTTTACAATGAGGGACTCTGGTTTAGTAGCTTCTCTATAACCACCCCTCTGCAACAAATAAATACGGGTATAACAAAGATGTTGTCAATATTAAAGCAATCAAACATCTTGATGACGTTACTTGAACTTGTTTCTAAAATTAGAGCGCGTTTCTATTATCATAAGCAGGATATTTCTACGCTTGCAATTCTTTTTATGAAACAACAGTATTTTTGTTATGAAGGAAGCAAAAATCATAACAGGAATCCAGATCATAAATTTAAAGCAAACGTCGAAGAGCTGGACAAAATTGAAAAGACATAAAAATAGATTTTAATCAGATAAAGTTACCGATAAACACTTTAACGAGTTTTATCCTGTATTATTTTGGAAAGAATATCGGTATTTTTTTATCATTGCAATTTTTTGAATTTCGTATTTACATGTTATTGTCACAGTGTTGAGATACTCATTGGTGTGTGTTACAATAGGGAGCTAATTCTCCATCAACCAGAGATTTCAACTCAATGATAATTTTAGCATTGATAGGCTAAAGGGATCATTAAATTGGTTAATGAAATACAAATGACATCACAGATAATCTCTAAATTTATATATTTTTTTCGTCGCATTCATAACTTGAAAAACTGTGTAAATGATCGACCAAAGTCCGTTTTCAGAGACAAAGAGGCTATAGAATGTCTATCATCTATTCAAGATAAGTATGTTGTTGTTCCTGCGTACAAAGCTTCAAACAATATTGTCTTTATATGTAAATCGTATTACTACGAGTGTCTTGTAAAAGAATTAGGAATAAACGAGCACACAGGTAATCCCACATACAATAAAATATCATTTGACAAGGATGAGATTTTGGCGAATCATAAGTCCTTCATGGCTTCAATGAACATTGCATTGAACAACAATTCGGAGGACTTACCTTGTTTGTATTAGACACCTAAGCTTCACAAAATTCCGTACAAATAACAATACATTGCCGGCTCATCTGCATGTTCCACTAAAGAATTGTCCATTACTTTTGATTAGATTGACTAAACTTCTGTCCGCAGTGAAAGAGGGTCTTCAGAAATACAGTGAAACTGTTTACTCGCGTAGTGGTATTAACCATATGTGGATTCTTAAAAACTCTAAAGAACTTCTGGATAATTTATATATCTCCCAATTGATACGATATTCCCGTGCTTGCATTTGCTATCATGATTTTCTTGATAGAGGGTTACTGCTCACAAGGAAAAAGTAAAAACACAAAAATACTGAACTCCGAGGAAAATTCAAAAAGGAAAATCAAACATGAAAAGGCAAAATCAAAAGTCCAAACACATCAAACGAATGGATAACAACTGTCATATTCCTGACTTGGTACAGGCATTTTCTAATGTAGAAAATGGTGGATTGAACCTGCTTTTATAGCTAGCTAAACCTCTCACTTGTATGACAGTCGCATCAAATTCCATTACATTGTCAACGATGCATGAACAAAACAAACATACTCAAAGAGTAAAAATGTCAAAAATAGGGGTACAACAGTCAATATTGTGTTATCATCTTAATATCACTACATAAACAACAAATGTAACAAAGTAGCACAAAAAGGCATACATCAAATTTAACATTCTCATTTTGCTTTTCTTATACGGCTGAATTTATCTATGTAAAGTCTACCCATAAATGAAAGAAGGTTTTCATTACTGGTGTAAAATTGCGCGTTTGAAATTCGCACAGGTAGACATAAAAATAATTTTGTCGTATGACGGCATACATAAATGCAGACTCACGTAAAGTAGATATAACAAGAAAAAGACTTACAGTAAAAATAATAAATAAAATAATGGTGTGGTTCAAAGTATGACGGGACACATAAGTACAGTTTCACGTCAAATACGGCTGAATTTATGTATGTAAAGTCTACCCATAAATGATAGAAGGTTTTCTTTACTGGTGTAAAATTGCGCGTTTGAAATTCGCACAGGTAGACATAAAAATAATTTTGTCGTATGACGGCATACATAAATGCAGACTCACGTAAAGTAGATATAACAAAAACCAGATTTAACAGTAAAAGTAATAATAATAAATAAAATAATGGTGTGGTTCAAAGTATGACGGGATACATAAGTACAGTTTCACGTCAAATGTATATCATAAAAAACAGACTAAACAGACAAAGTAGTCTTATTGAATTAAATAGTTTAGTCATTCATAGTATGTCAAGATCCTTAAGTAAAAGTAATATCAATAAATGAAATAATTTTGCCGTTCAAAGTATGTGGTTTTACGTAACCACAGAGTCACTTCAAATGAATATCTAAAAAAGACATATAAAAGAATACTATAATACGTAATTAAGATGATAACAAACGTCAGTACGCAAAATCTATACTTCAAGACCATCTTGTATTATTTGTGAAGTTGATACGGAATATTTATCAACAAGTTCTGGGTATCTTCCGATGAACTTTTTTAGAAAAAGGACGAGACGTTCTTTGACATACCCCTGGTTCATCAATTTTCTGCTCAGACACTGGTGACGTTTTACAAAGTCTGAATAGGAGCTGCAAGCTCTTGAATACCTAATAAGTTGGGAAATGTATATTCCATATGCAGGTGAAGTTGGTATATTACTACTAAGGTGGGGGAAATTGATAATTTCAAAATTAAAATCGTCTCGTTTGTCATAGATTCTGGTACTGAGATGACTGTGTATGTCAAATTCGAGGTATAAGTCTAAAAATGAGGCAGAGGAAGCCGTGTCTGTGGTCTCTTTAATTTCTAGTTCTGTTGGGTATATTAATGAAATCCAATCAGAAAAGTTCGGATTGTTAATGGAAAGAACATCATCAATATATCTGCATGAAAGTGAAATTAAATAACCTGGCTTCTTTGATCTTCTTGTTTTTGACAAGTGTCTGAAGGAACTCCGATTCATATGAAAATAAGAAGAGGTCGGCAAGGAGAGGCGCACAGTTTAATAGCTTCACAGGAAGCTATTAAACCAAGAGTTCCAAATGGTGAAGTTGAAATCATCCCTTCGTAAATTTTACGGACGCCATCACGAGTTGGTTGACCGTTATGGAATAACCGTTTCACAAATGATATCGGATATGTTCCTTACGTCGTAACTACAATCCCCTTCCCTTTCATGAATGTGACCTACCGAATTAGACTATTTACCGGATTTGTAATCACATAAGCAACACGACGGGTGCCACATGTGGAGCAGGATCTGCTTACCCTTCCGGAGCACCTGAGATCACCCCTAGTTTTTGGTGGGGTTCGTGTTGTTTATTCTTTAGTTTTCTATGTTGTGTCATGTGTACTATTGTTTTTCTGTTTGTCTTTTTCATTTTTAGCCATGGCGTTGTCAGTTTGTTTTAGATTTATGAGTTTGACTGTCCCTTTGGTATCTTTCGTCCCTCTTTTATAATCTCGGTCTTTTTTCTGAAATTAGTTCTATCAAAACTTTTGATTTTTCAACCTTGTATACCACCATTCCCCATGTGAAATTGAAAAACCGTCTAAAAGAAATAATCCACAATGCTTTTCATCATAAAAATGGAAGCATACGCTATAAATTTATTACTTTGGGATACCATAAGGCATATTTTGTAAATAGTGAACAAAGGGGTAAAACATGCTACACAGAGGAACAAGTGATCAGTATGCTGGAGTTTCTTATTGACAATATATTTGTTGAATTTGGAGGTAGACTTTTTCGACAAATTGTCGGCATTCCTATGGGAACGAACTGTGCGCCTCTCCTTGCCGACCTCTTCTTATTTTCATATGAATCGGTGTTCCTTCAGACACTTGTCAAAAACAAGAAGATCAAAGAAGCCAGGTTATTTAATTTCACTTTCAGATATATTGATGATGTTCTTTCCATTTTGGGTTCCATTAATATATCCACCAGAACTAGAAATTAAGGAGACAACAGACACGGCTTCCTCCGCCTCATTTTTAGACTTATATTTCGAATTTGACATACACAGTTATCTCAGTACCAGAATCTATGACAAACGAGACGATTTTAATTTTGAAATTATCAATTCCCCTCCCCCTTAGTAGCAATATACAAACTTCACCTGCGTATGGCATATACATTTCCCAACTTATTCGGTATTCAAGAGCTTGCAGCTCCTACTCAGACTTTGTAAAACGTCGCCAGTGTCTGAGCAGAAAGTTGATGAACCAGGGGTATGTCAAAGAACGTCTCGTCCTTTTTCTAAAAAAATTCATCGGAAGGTACCAAGAACTTGTTGATAAATATTCCGTATCAACTTCACAAATAATACACGATGGTCTTGAAGTATAGATTTTGCGTACTGACGTTGTTTATCATCTTAATAACATGTTATAGTATTCTTTTATTTGTCTTTATCGGTAATTTGTATATTTTTCCTTTGATGTGTACTCGCTGATAATGTCAGTATCAGTGGACTGGCCGTGATATAAAAATTATTGGGTTAGTACGCAATTGACATGCGCGAATACAACGCGTAAGGATCTACTTTCCCCTTTTATTCACAAAATTGCGCGTGATTTTTTTCGCAGAAACGCACGAGATTTTTGGCGAATGAAACACTTTACATTCACTGGTGGTAAGCGGATGGTCGTAACTAAAAGTTACGACCATCCGGAGATGGGAGACAACTCTAGGGATAAGTTTTTCTTTTCATATTTTCGTGCAGTAAAAGGTTCATTTGAGCCAAACCGCTGGTCTCATATACACTTATCGCGAGTGCGTTGATATTGAAACCAAATTTGATAGACAAAATCATTCCAATTTTCGTAAAATAGTCATTCAAAAGTTGGAGCTTGATGGTCGTAACTTTAAATGTGTGATGGTCGTAAATTCAACTATAATATTTTGGATGATGGTCGTAACTTTGAAAGATGACCGTAACTAGAGTATTTAGACAAACTTTTATTAATGTATTTTAAAAGTAAAAGTAATAAACTCAGATGTCATACATGATTTGTTACAAACAATAATATTTGTTACCATGATAATGGTATGCAGAAATTGAGCTAGGGAATTATTAAACACACACAGTTCAGATGTATTCAAAACGCTCATCATTTAGGAGGAATAGTGAAAACTGTTCAACTCGCATTAAGCCAAAAAGTATGTTTGGGTTGAGTATTAATATTTTTTTTTACTGTACGTTAAGGCATAAAATTATCAAATGCACGTGTGTTCCCTTATATTTTTTTTTTATTTTCGACTTTTTTTCTGCAATCATGTCGGCAGATGAAATTATTAAACGTACAATTCTGAACACTCATCGTTAACTTTTAATCATCTATTGCAGTTCTTGTAAACTATAGGCCTTCAAATATTCGGCTTTTGGTGGTTCATGCGGAATTTAAATCCACAAATACACTTCGGAGTCCTGGGTTGAGTTCAATATCGTAGCAGCTACGTATAGTGCTACGTAGATTTTGATTATTGAACGTGTAGCTATAGACTAGTTGCTAGATAGATATTGATAGCAGCTACGTAGCCGCTACGATATTGAACTCAACCCAGGATTTTTTAACGTGCTGTCTATTTTTTATCGATTACATAACGATTATATATATATATATTTTACTGTGAGGCAAAATATGTCTTGTAAAAGTTCAAACGTCATCTATTCTCTCATATGTTCAAATTGTGAGGAATTCTATGTTGGAGAGACAAAAAATGAACTGCGGACTAGAATGACTTTACATAGACAGCAAACCAACCATGAAGATTTAACACTCATCAGGGCAAACGACCATTTCCATCGTTGTTCTAATGGACGATTTAAAATATTTCCATTGTATATGGTCAATCGTCAAAATGATTTATATACAAGTCACATTACCTGAAGATCTGCGGAAGCAGTGAAAGTACTAGTAAAAAAGTGATGCATTGAAACCGTTTTTATCTTTTAATAATTTTCTTATATATATATATATATATATATAGCGGTATATCATTGATATTAGTTCTAAGTATTGGTACGGAATGAAAACTGAATCCATTGTGTCGCAATAAAAATTGTATTAATCTCTCGAAAGTAGGAATATTGTTGATATATATATTTTACACTTCTACACGCGCTGACTTTAAAAGTAAAATAAAATACTAGTTTGAAGCCAGGCTTAAGCTTGTAACCAGGATAATATGTCAGAGACTTAGGTAAAACTAAATGTACTGCGGCAACTATCACATACAAACCCCACGGTATGCAGATTGAACATTATGTGTATGTTATATGTTTATATTGTATGAACGGCTACACGCTACTCATGGACTTCGTAATGGACATAAATGTCCACCTTATTATCAGCTTGATTTCACCAAATAACAATATGACTTCTAAAAATCCAGGCTAAAAATAAAGCGTATGTTCTTTAACTCAGGTACGGACCTGCGAATTCGCGGGAATGGTCTAGTCTAGATAACGACCTCCATAACCTATCAATATTAACTTTTAGATTATTTTGACTCCTTACTAATGCTATTTCGACTTATGTATCAATCTTAAATTGTAGATTAAAAAAAAAATCAACTAGTAGGTACATCCTCAAAAACTTTTTACAATGTTTATCTTTAACAAAGATGCAAAATCTAAAGAAGAAAAAAAAAAACAGGATACTGTTATTTCATGTGATGTCCATTTTACTAAAAATGCCTTTCCTTAAAATCATTTATTTTGTAATTAAAAATGATTTGATACATTTCGTGCTTTTTATTTCTAATTAAGAATTATCATAACCAAGGCTGTGTTTCTTATTTTAAAATGAATTCTCCACTTTTGAGAAATTTACATTGTTAATGAATTTAATTGCTTATACATTAATTCAACTATTTGCCTCTGGTTAGTTTTATACATTATATTTTCAGTATATATGACTGTCATTTCATTTTGTATTGTTTCGTTCGATTCGTTCCAATTTTCTTCCGTTTCGCACTTTACAGGTACCCCTCTCTTCACCCCCTTTATATTTTATCATTGGTGAAAACAACTTCACAATATATAATATAATATTTCATATAATAAAAGACACGTTTAAAACTGTTGACTTGCCTTGTTCGGTCCAAAACATTTTAAAAATTTGGAATTTTAAACCAATTTGAAACTTTAATCAAAATTCCCCCAAACTAATATTTGAAAACTTTTTTTAAAATTTTAATTGATAAGTGTTACACAGATTGAAATTGCTTTATTTTACGTTGTATGTAAAATTTTTAAAAAATCTTCAGAAATACAACATATAATATATACATACAATAAAAGACACGTTTAAAACTCTTGACTTGCCTTATTCGGTCTTATTTAAAACAGAGTTACGACCATCACAAATTTTCGTTACGACCATCCTCAACATTTTTGTTTTTTTAGTTACGACCATCATGCTCGAATTTTTGAATGCCTATTTTACGAAAATTGGAATGTTTTAATGCATCAAATTTGGTTTCAATATCTCCGAACCACCGAATAGTTTGTATGAGATAAGCGGTTTGACTCAAATGAACATTTTACTGCACGAAAATCGGAAAAGAAAAACTTATTCCTAGAGTTATCTCCCATCTCCGGATGGTCGTAACTTTTAGTTACGACCATCCGCTTACCACCAGTGTACATTGTTTGAAACTTTCACAAAGTTAGTTTAGCCTTTTAGAACGATTGATGTCAAAATGTAAACAAAATATGCATGAAAAAGCCGATAGACTTTTAAAAAAAATGCGTTATCTATAATTGATATATTAAGTACATGACTAACATTATTGTATTGTCCATGATGTTCCAATCCGAGTTTTTATGCATACAATACCAATACATAGCCGGGTGGTGTTCCAAGTAGTTTTCTTTCACATAAATAGTGACCAAAAAGGTACCGCTATCGCATGAGAGAAGCTAGAAAATAATGGTCAATTTAAAGACAGATATTCATAGAACAAAGAACAAAAAAGTGAACTTATTCATTTGCCGATCTACATGTAGGATAAATTTTAAAAAGGGGGGTAACCGGGGTCACCAAACTATACATGTATAAAGGTCTGCTTTGACCTGAATTGTAGCCTTTATAAGCTAAGAGGTGACTGACACGGGTCGCCTTCCCCTAAATTCACATAAGAAATTAAAGGTAACCACAGTGACTGTAAACTCAAATCTCATTTTTCTGGTCCGTGTTGAAAATAGATGAACAAGACTTTGACAAAAGCAAGAATTATATTAAGCTAAAAGTTTAGTGACGTCTATTAAAATGTTTGAAATAATTATGAAGTAGGCAAGAAATGAGCTTGTTCAGATAATTTACAAATAACTTTAACAGTCACTCAGCTCCAAAAATGTCTCCTCACATAGTCCAAATAATCATGACGAAAAAATATAATAAACTTTCAAGACGTCATAATTATTTGGACTACTCAGTGCTTTCTTAAAATTATTTGAAATCAATGTGATCGTTTTCATGATGAACACTGAGCGAATAATGACAAGATAAATGTAATTTTATCCACTAAACTAAGTAAAATATAATTATAATAACTTGTCGTTAAAACTTAAAAATGATGATCGATGAACAATCTGCTGATTCATATCGTATCATTCTAATGTTCTGACTTACTATGCTCGGGGGGTCATGGATGCATGGATAGGACCTTTATCGGGACTCCGGGATCGGGTGTTTTTAAGCTCGTGATTTCGGGATGTCGGGATTTACTTTATTTAAATTCGGTACCTCGTGATTTCGTGTTTTTAAACGGGCCGGGATTTCGGGATCAGGAACCCTCCTATCCCCCTCTATGTTGATGCTTTGTGAAAAATACAGAAATTTGACTTACCGGTATGCTACCATTATATTTGCCATCGTTAGAGTCATGTCCAAAGCAGAATATTAATGAAACACATGCAATAATTCCTTCAAATCTTTATACTTTGTGCAAGAGAACGCCATGTTTAATGTTTACTGCACTGTGACAAAATTTCAAATGACGTAATGCAGCCTGTGACGTCAAGTGTGATTCGCCGTGATCCGACGCGAAAAAGAAGTTCGTTTGTTATTTACTCTGTTATTGTAGTGATTTTTAATTTTTTTTTAAATTACCGATAAACAGAATAAAGCACTTTTAGTTTTTGATACTGACTTTATCACAGAAAATATCAGGCTCGCCCTTCGGCATTGACCGTATATTCATCTCGAAATATCAATGTTATTTGTACAAGGCTTAGAAACAGGTAGAAAGCGAGGCTGTTGAGTACAAATAACAGATTGATATTTCGAGACAATGTATGGTTATTCTTTATATACTGCAACTCTCATAACTGTTCAAAATGAAGTATTTAGGGTAAAAACCGTCATTCTTTAATTGTGAGCGGACAACGTAAAATTGCCGCGAACCTGTATGTTTTATTGACGTCATAAATAAAACTCTACGGAAACACATTGTCAACGTCATAAACAAGGCGATACGGTCAGTGACTGTATATCACATATGAATATACGGTCAATGCAATTTGACTGCTCAAATAGCACAGCTGCAGTATATTTATTAATATTACTTTTACTGTTTAGTCTGTTTTTTTAGATATCCATTTGACGTGCCTCTGTGCTTATGTATCCCATCATACTTTGAACGACACAATTATTTTATTTATTAGATATTACTTTTACTGTATTTTATTTCTTATTATTACTTTTACTGTTAAGTCTGTTTATTGTGATATACATTTGACGTGACTCTGTTCTTAAGTATCTTGTCATACTTTCAATGACAAAATTATTTTATTTATTAATATTTCTTTTACTGTTAAGTCTGTTTTTTGTGATATACATTTGACGTGACTCTGTACTTATGTATCCCGTCATACTTTGAACCACACAATTATTTTATTTCTTATTATTACTTTTACTGGTAAGTCTGTATATTGTGATATACATTTGACGTGACTCTGTTCTTAAGTATCTTGTCATACTTTCAATGACAAAATTATTTTATTTATTAATATTTCTTTTACTGTTAACTCTGTTTTTTGTGATATACATTTGACGTGACTCTGTACTTATGTCTCCCGCCATACTTTGAACCGCACAATTATTTTATTTATTATTATTACTTTTACTGTTAATTAAGTCTGTTTTTTGTTATATCTATTTTACGTGACTCTGTATTTATGTAACCCGTCATACTTTGAACGACAAAATTATTTTATGTCTACCTGTGCGAATTTCAAACGCGCAATTTTACACCAGTACTTAAAACCTTCCATCCTTTATGGGTGGATTTTACATAGATGAATAAAATCGTATAATATAAGCAAAATGAGGATGTTAAATTTGATCTATGCCTTTTTGTGCTTCTTCGTTACATTTGTTGTTATTATAGTGATTAAGATGATAACACAATGTTGACTGTTGTACCCCTATTTTTGACATTTTTTACCTATTGTGTCTGTTTGTTTTGTTCACGCATCGTTGACAATATTATGGCATTTGATGCGACTGTCATACAAGTGAGAGGTTTAGCTAGCTATAAAACCAGGTTCAATCCACCACTTTCTACATAAGAAAATGCCTGTACCAAGTCAGTAATATGACAGTTGTTATCCATTCGTTTGGTGTGTTTGAACTTTTGATATTGCCATTTGATTGGGGACTTTCCTTTTTGAATTTTACTCGGAGTTCAGCATTTTTGTGATTTTACTTTATGATACTTTTCGTTTTCAAATTTACTTTGAGTTCGGTGTTTTTGTTATTTTACTTTTTCTCTAAAATCTTGTCCGTTTATTTGCAGACTCTATTTCATATTGTGGTAGCAACTTTCAATTTGACAAACTATTGACCTTTTGTGGTACATAAGAGAATCTCATGCCATTGCCACAAGGTCATGCATGAGAGTCTGGATGGGGTCTGTTATTCTGTAAACATTTAATTTTCACCCCTTTTTTCTCTATTCTTCAAAAAATTAACCCCTTTTTTCTCTTATTTTCAAAAAATTAGACCACGCATTTCTCTAATTTTCATTGGTTTTGCCCGTTATTCTCTAATCTTCATTTTTAAGGGCATTATTCTTTAATCATTTAACCCCATCCAAACCCTCATGCATTTCTCTGACTTTTTATGACGTCTTAACAATAAAGCCATTGGATGTTGGATGTGTACTGATATGATTGATAATTTAGTCTTAGATGCATGATTTATTCTGTTAGTGGGGTTGAACTAGCCGTTAGTAAATGCGAGTACTCACATATCTGCACTTGGTGTCTTTTGTATTTGGGATGTACAAGTACACGGCCACGTCCACTTTGTGTTTTTGTTAGATGTATTTTTATTTGTATCAATCTGTTGAGTTTTTCAACTGATTTTTATCGTTCGTTCTTATTTTGTACTGCTACACCACGGTCCTGAGTAATGTAATGCAGTCGTTTGTTGCTGTGCTTTATATTTGTTTTCATTCATATTTTTGTACATAAATTAGCCGTTAGTTTTTCTCGTTTGAATTGTTTTACATTTGTCATTTCTGGGCCATTCAAGGCTGACTAGGCGTATGGGATTTGCCTATTGATGAAGGCCGTTTTGTGACCAATTGTTGTTAATTTCTGTGTCATTTGGGTCTCTTGTGGAGAGTTTTCTCATTTGCAATCATACCACAACTTCTTTTTTATATCAACAGAACAGACAGTACTGTGGTCCACCAAATGGTCTTCACAGAACAGTCAATACTGGCTTAGGTCTATCAAAAGGCCTCCACACAACAACCGATTCTGTCTAATGTCCGCCAAAATGGCTTTCACAGAACAGTCAATAGCATCTAAATTCTACTTAAAAATTCTAACACTGTCATAGTAAGAGAAACTTAGAAATCAAATGACTATCTTCAATTGAAAGAAATAACTCATTGTAAAAAAATCGTGTAAAAAGAAAATAAATCAGATATGTTTCAATCAGATTTTACCAAACAGGGATAAATTTAATCAGAAGAGACTGTTTCATTTAGTGCTACATGCATTAACTACATCCAGTCAGGAAAACTCCAACTTTATTTCTTCTCTTTAAATTAATTTGCCCAATATCCAATTTGTTAGATATTCCGTAACTTTGTCTGAAGACAAATTTCTTTTAAACAAAAATGACTCCATGATGCACGATATCGAATATTTGTGTAATTGAACATTCTTGATATTTTGATTTTATCGTTTTGATTTATTGTATTTGTTATACATATTAACTATTACATACTCGGTCACACCTTAACGGGTAGCGCTAACGGATGCCTAACGGATAATTTTTTTTCAATCTGTTTATGTCCGTTAGACGTCCATTCTTATCCGACAGACGTCCGTTCATATCCGTTGCATGTCCGTTAAGCGTACGTTTTATCCATCGACGTCCGTTCTGTCCGGTGGAAAATTTTGAGCATGTTCAAAACTTTGAACGGACGTCCAACGGATAAAATGTCCGTTGAACGTCCGTTAGGCGTCCGTTTTGTACGTTACTCGTCCGTTTTGTACGTTACTCGTCCGTTTCGTTTCCGTTTTGTATCCGTTACGTGTCCGTTCTACATCCGTTGGAGGTCTGGAAGATAAATTCACCAACGGACTTCTACCGGACGTTTAACGGATAAAGTGGATGAGAAACGGACTTCTACCGGACGTATAACGGATAAAACGGATGATGAACGGATCTGAAACGGATAAATGCCAATTGAAAATTTCGCGTGAGAAATGTCAATTATTGGTATGTCAGATTTCTTAAGGTTCATGAATTCTTATTATTCATAATCGATCTTAGAGTATAGGCACGTCTTCAAACAATCAAGCAGTTCTTATTCAGGCCAGACACTGCCCTTTGGCGGCATTTTGAAGAACAAACCAAAACCAGTTACACAGAAACATTTTGAATATTTATGCGATTTACATGTATTATTATTTTCGCCTTTGATTTTTCCTTAAATCTTGTTCATCCGTTTTATCCGGTACGCTTCCGTTAGGTGTCCGTTTTATGCGGTACTCGTCCTTTGGATGTACTTTCGATATCCGTTCTGTCCGGTACGTTTCCGTTTCTCGTACGTTGCATATCCGGTGTGTGTCCGTTATGCATCCGTTACACGTCCGTTTTATTCGTTCAGTACATCAACGGACTCCCAACGGATAACAATTTTGTCAACGGACAACTTTTATTTTCATCCGTTAGGCGTCCGTTCGTGCTATCCGGTAAGGTGTGACCGAGGCTTTAGGCGTCCGTTCGTCTTATCCGGTAAGGTTTGACCGAGGCTTTACAGTCTTATATCATGAAATTGCTTTAACTCAAATGAATTTTTGAAGCCGAAGATTTGTATCAAAATAGACTTCAATACATCTTATCTTATTTTATTAAAGAAACAACAAACAGATATTTTATATAGCATTTACCCCCGATCACGAAAAAAAATCTTTGAGTAGATATAAAAAGAGAAATCAATAAATGAGAAAAACGGATTGATAAATAAATAAATTCGTTACCAAATAGATCAGTTACGAAATAAAGTTAAACGTAGCTTACTTATAAGCTAGTGCTTGCGGCTTAATAGACTAATACCATTTCTCATTATAGTAACAGGACCAATCTTTGGAAAGTCTTTGTTTTACATAGATTTATAATTCAACTTATATATAATATTTTATTCATTATCAGATGTCGAAATTTCATCACAAGGGAAGCTGGTAAAAATGCCTTAAATTCAATGTACAGGTATTCAGGCAAAGAATCACCAAATAGAAAACACAAACTTTTCTTCACGGTGAACAATATTGCAGGGGCGTCCGTAAATCTCTTAAATAAACTTTTTAGAACCTTCATATTTAAATATATCTGTTTTAAATTACTTCTCAGATAAATATTTCCCTTTTTTATAGCATTAACTGTACCAAATTTACTGAACCAGATGCTCATTTCGACAATAATTGTCCCTTCGATGATTTACAAGGCAAAACTATTCAAATATTCAAACCTTATGCAAAAAGAGCTGAACAAAGAAAACAAAACATCAAGCAAACTTCTGACAAGGAATCAGAGCTATACAGAAAACAGAAGCCCTTCTTAATTAAAGATGATTTCCAAAATTTTATAATTGCAAGTTTAAATAATTTTACTGGATTAAGCATTTTTTATATTACACTGATCAATTAAAACAATTTACGACAATCAAATTAAAGAAATGACAATGTCGAAATTAAAGAGATCATGTGTGTGTGGGTGTTGTGAACTTTCAATCCACGAAAAGGGTGAGATGCAATCACCGCGAGATTTGTAAAAAAACAATTTTCTATCCAAAATTACAAAGCTCATTCCCATTTATGAAAGCCATTTTCTTTTACTCAAATACATATCTTTGTACGTTATTATACTTTTTCTACTTCAGTTTTTAAATTTCAGTACAAACTCTTCCAATTAATTATATAGGCTATTTTATATGGTGGCATATATCTGCCCCTACTTGTCACTTAGTTAAGTAGTCATAATTAGCCAATTAAGTCGACTTGTCAGTAAATTGAGTCTACTTGTCACTTAGTTAAGTATACTTGTTAGAAAATAGTTACATTTTATTATCTGACAAGTAGACTTAATTAACTGACAAGTCGACTTATTTGGCAAGTAGGGGCAGATATATGCCACCATACTTGTATCTTATCCTCCCCTGAATATTTCCTCGATGTATCAAATGTATATTATCAACTTTTATTTTTATTATAGTCTCAATAGAGAAGATAGTCCTAAAAAAAAACACGATTTTATATTTTCATACTTGCATGGACATGAACAAGGTAAATAATTACCATATAAAATTAACGGCAGATCATCAAGTTCTATATTCTTTGTCATATTCGTTGTTTATCTAGGCAACTATGTTAGCGTGAAAGTAACAAGAAAACATTGCAAACATGTTTAATGCTTTGGAAAAAGTCATTCTAAAATGTTCTTTGTCAACGGAAGTCAATTTTAAAAACCATTCTTCGTTAAAACCATTTTCATAACAAAATTAATGAAAAGCATAACAAAATCAATTGCTTTTTTATTTGTTGGTGACATACATGGGATTAAAAATTGCAGAGAAAACAAATTGGCGTATCTGTCACTCAGCTTGAAACAACTATTTCTTGTGATTTTGGAAATTGAAACGGAAGTGGAGTAATGAAGTTAAGTTGTCGTAATTTATTGTATCGCATTGGCACATAATATCGTACAATACTAGAAGCTAATGAAACGTTTTATAGAAAAATATATCAATCTTTCAAACCACTCATTCCTTTAGAATAAAGTCAACAATAGCAATCTTTGCGCCGGAAGCTTCGAAGATTGGACTTTGTATCATTTATAATATTTTTTATTTACTGCCATGGAGTGTATTTCAGACTGTCATTTTCCCATTCATATTGCAAGAGAGTTCACAGTGTCTTCACTATATTAAGTTTTTATCAGATAGTGGGTATAGAGAAGGTCGGAATAAAACGAGTTGCATAGCTTCGTAACATTTCACAACACCAATGATATATCTATGACTATAAATCAATGGCTGACAAGAAAGGATCGTCCAATTTTATTTGTCATGATATGATGAGCCTATTTTACTAACATTAAGACTCAAACTAGAGATCTTTATTCGCAAAAAGAATTGCATTTTTTCTTGATTTCTCATTTCTGATTAAAGCATAACGTGAGATTTATCATAGGGTTGGGAAAGGGACTTTGAAGAAGTATTGGGTTATTTTTCGTTTTATTCGTGGTTTTTTTTTCATTCACGTTTCAAAATCTTAACTAAATGATGTCAGCCTTTTATTCAACACTTGTTGCTTGTGAACGGGTTGGGTTTTTTTTTAAGTAAAATTAGTTTTAAATTCATTCTTTTAGATTCGACTTCAAATGATCAATATAAAAAATGAAACTTCAGTACTAATAAAAATACTGTTGACTCATGTGTTTGCACCTGTCTCAAGTTAAAAATGTCCCCAAAGTGTCCATGGAAATTTAATACTTTTCTTCTGGTTGTGTATCAAAAATTCATTTTAATATCCGATTGTCATGTTACATCAAAGTGTTGTTCTTGTGGAAGCCTTATAATATAATAGGATTCATTAAAAGTTTGATTCATTTTATTCTTATAACAGCCATATGAATACTGTGATTTACAACTAACAAATGAATAAACAGTTTTTGTAGTTTTTACTATTACAAACCTGAACAGGTCAAACACAATAAAACCTGCCCAATGTCGATTGATTAATTAAAGTACATAGCTATCATTCCCAACTAGAAATCTCTATTTTGCGATAACAAAACAAAAATAAAGATAAGAAGATATGGTATGGTTGCCAATGGTAAGATTATACAACAAATGACAAAATGACCTAGCAGCAAAACGTTATTGTCATAGGTGTTTTCCCAGGCATGGGAAAATCTGCAGAAACTATTCACTTCACGAGAGTAGCACAGCAAACTGATGAAGATGGTCACAGTTGTTAAAATAAAGCCCTCTTTAATTGTGATGCTCTCAAAGGTTATAGTTTATTACGTATACCGTTGCTGAAGGTTTTCCCAGAAATACGACATAAGGCCCGACTTCACATTGTTTTACATTTGTCATTTCGGGTCCTTTTATAGCTGAATATGCAGTGTGGGCTTTGCTCATTGTCGAAGGCCGTACGGTGACCTATAGTTGCTTATTTCTGTGTCATTTCTGTCTCTTGTGGAATGTTGTCTCATCATTTCACATCTCTTTTTTATTTTCATGGTCCATTTATGTTTCATTTTCTTACATTTCTCAATATTTGTCTTCGCAAACTTTTGGTTCAAACTACCAAAATGAAGGTTATTGAAAACACAAATACCATGCGCATTGAAATTGGTTTCAAACGTTAACCTTGTAATTCATAATCATGAAATAAGAATATAAGAAACCAACATATTAATATTGTTTATGTTCTTCTTCGCTATACTCATACGAACATAAAAATTGTCTTAATAATACATAAATAAAACAAAAAGCGATTTGGGATGAGAAATTGTACTGATTAGTTTAATAGAAATAAATTGTGACAACTCTGGTCATGTAAATCATGGTCTCTGGATCTCCAAAAATGGTAGGAAATCTACAAATATAAAATTGTTAAATCAGAAAAAGAGATAACTGTATTTAATTACATATCATGAATGCAAAATATACGTGTCGATCTGATCATATAAAAAAGAAGATGTGGTATGATTGCCAATGAGACAACTATCCACAAAAGACCAAAATGACACAGACATTAACAACTATAAGTCACCGTACGGCCAGTAAATTTTTCTCGACAAGAGAAAAGGCGCGAAATCTGGATATATATGTGTGAAAACCGAATTACTGATTTAAGCGTATGCGAATATTTATACGCCAAATTAAGAAATGAATTTATCATATTTCATATATATGAAATAATTTTTAACGGCCTTCAGGAAATATTTTAGACGACTAAACTGAATTCGGTTTTGACCTTTGGGTATAACGATTTGTGGACGTAATTAGATAGAATACATTGGATATGTCTACTTTGATGGACTGAAGTGGTCCCTTTAGCACCTGAGGTCGAGATAGTTCTGCGAAATATCTAGCAGTAATGAAATCTTCACCAACATGAGGAATAAGCGACAATTTGTCAAGACACACTTTATTAGATTCTAATGACAATTAAAATCACGAGCGGACATTCAAAGATGGCTGACTTGGGAAATCACTGACTTTCTACGACAACTTATTGAGATGATCTAGCAATTACCTTCCTACTTTTCTTCATAAATGTAATAAGAAAACGCTAAACAATCACACTTAAGAGAATTTGACTATTTTTCATTTTTTTGTCGTTTGATAATTAGCCCAGTAAATAGACGTGATCGCAACCATATTTATTTCGATTTCTCTTGATAATAAAAGTAATAAGAACACAGTTTATCATTTCTTGAATGCTCAGCGCACGGAATTTAAATTTTATCAAATCAAAAATGTATAAATGTGATAAATATTCATTGTATATAGCATAATTATTTATATTTTGTATGCATGTTTTTAACTTCTCTGTACCCTATGAACTTGCATAGTTTTATGAGAACAACCTATTTATCTATCTATAACTTAACAAGGGCAAAGCGGAATTAACTTTGTCTGAACAAATGTCACTTAGCTACAATGTCGTTTTGTAGTTTAAAGAAAGTTGTGGCTTCTTAAATAAATCTCTAAATTTAGAATGATAATAAAATTTGATAAGTTTCTGGTTTATAATTGTAATATTTATTAAACCCGATGATTAAATAAGTACAGTTATTTTTTTATACGGTTAACGTTCATTTGCTCTTACTTTTTACATATTAAATTCCAGCGCTCTAAAACTGTTGCTGTATGTACAGCACAACCTTTTTGTTGGTCAAAAATATGGAGGTAAGCATTATACATTTACGTTGCTCGGATGTTATGGTCCTTATTTTTTCAGGCGAACATTTACCAGAAAAGTCACATTATGCTGTATAACAATCTAAAATGTTGTTATTGATAGATTCAGATATATAACTGAAATAGTATATACTTATGCATAACTTAAGAGATGGCGTTGGATTGGCCACGTATTAAGAAAAGGAAATGAGGATATCACCAAGATTGCTTTGCGATGGACACCTGATGGTAGACGAAAAAGAGGGAGGCCAAAAAGAGACCTGGCTCAGAATGAAAGAATCAGAGATGAAAGCACTTAGGAAGACTTGGAAGGGGATCGAGAAGAAGGGAAAAGACAGGCAAATGTGGCGAGTACTGGTTGAGGCCTTATGTGCTGGCAGGCACGAAGAGGATGATCAATGATAACTTATGGTTAAACAAAAAGAAGAGTAGTTTCAGGGAATATTATAGATGAGATATGAGTGACAATGAGACAACTCTCCATCCAAGTCACTATTTGTAAAAGTAAACCATTGTAGGTACGGTCTAGGTACGATTGAGAAAAAAAAGAACATAAAATATCTATAACAGAAGAATTTTGTAATAATATTTCGCGATGAGCGGTCAAGTCAACTTGCTTAAATTTGTCAAAATAATCTTAAATGTATCGATAATGTATAATTTGCTTGCAAGTCAATAATTCCATCTCATGTGAATCTGTGTTCATGCAATAATACATTTGACCTTAAGCTGGCGATGGCTTATTCATGGACTAAGCATGTTTAGTTATAAAAAAAAAAAGAATGTCAATATCGAAAATATAACAGTGAGTCATCTGAAAACTACTTCGCTTACTCATTCGTCTACAGGTTAAAGTTAAACATATGATTTAGATATTTTAAATTTTTGAATCGATGACATGGAATCAAACAAATTTGGCAAACTATTTGCAGTATTCGAATGCACATATTTTAGTGTATTTATTTTTACGTTTATCTTTATATCGGATCATAGACCGTCGGAAATTCTTCGGATTTCATCTATAATGTTAGTTAGATAGCGTCTAGTCTAAGATACACACATAATGGGGATACATTATTATAATTTAAATGTATGTTTTAGTATGTTATAGATTGATTATGAAATTTGAGTCAAATCGGTTAACATGAATTTGACAGCTAATGTCCCTTTTTAAGAGACCTGGGTTTTAGGAGAATAAAATAAAGAAGTTATTATCGCTCCAACTTAATATGAAAGGATGCATTATATGAAATACTATTTTACAGATAATTCATTTAAAAGTTAACAAACTATATTTTACACAGATTCTAAAGAAAGCATCGATTCAATGACAAAAGATAAACGGTATTTGATTATTTTTATAGCGATGCAACTGGGAAATATGATAAAACAGTAACTTGCCCACCTTTTGGATATTTGGGACTCACGAGACTGAAAATTAAATCAAAATGATAGTTTTCCTTTTATTACCCACTTGAATCGTGAGTTAGCGTAATTAATTACAACTAAATTTTTGAAACAAATTATTTTGGAGTAGAATTAATTATATAAGAAATGGCAAAATAATCAACAGAAATGAAAATGAAATAAAATAATTTCCAAATGTCTGAATAAGAGACAGAAAAATTAATCTTCTTTCTGTAAACCTTTTGTAATGAATTCCGTGTGAAAGCCCCATCAACCTGGTTAAATTTCAGTCTGTTATCTACAAGATACACTGTTACATCTTATTACTTAACTTTATCTTCTCAATAGTTTGAGTAATTCTCTACTATTGTACATCGATTCTTGTACAGCTTTACAGCTATTGGTTTTCACTTTAATAGCAATAAGGACAAACATCTGGCAGTCAGACAATAAAATGTTGATGAAGTAGTATCAAGGGAATTATTGATATTTTTAATTTAAGTTACTGTTGAACTGTAGACTTAAGGATAAATATCTTTGTTGTAAGTAGAATGTTTCTTTAATTTTAATAAAATGTTCAATACAACAATTAGCAACTTTAACTTGACACGCAATTATTCACAGTTTGACTGGAACAAAACAAGAAATTTAGAAACATTTTCAAATCTGGAATCAGTACTTATACCAATAACTTTCTCGATGATATTTTTGTTTGGAATAATTGGAAATGGAGTACTTTTATCATACATGGTACGTAGGAGGAGAATGACGTCACCTCACAACATATACGTCATCAACCTTGCAGTTGGAGATTTGTTAATGCTAACTGTTTCTATGCCTTTTATGTCAACTATTTTTACTTTTGAAACGTGGCCTTATGGGGACATCGTTTGTAAATTAAGTGAATTCTTCCATACTTTGTGTTGCTCGGTAACAGTATGTATGTTGACAGCTCTCAGCATTGAACGGTACATTATTGCATCCGGTAGATGTTCGGAACACCGAAACAGTATGGCAATAATCGCTGTATTTGTTATCTGGGTATACTCCTTTATGTTTGCCATTCCTGATCTTGTGTCAGCAAATCTGTACGAAGACCCTGGCTATGAAGTGTGCGTTCTGTACAGACATTCGTGGGGCGAAGCCTATGCTAAAACTATGACAATTCAGAAACTTATCTTTTTATTCATTGTTCCAGTTATGACTTCTTTTCTCTGCTATACGGCAACTCTAATCAGACTTTTACAAGTATCCTCTAATTCATCCACTGTACAGATCGACACTGCTAGAGAAGACGGCAAAAAAATGCACTTAATAATCCTGATATTTATACTAATGATTGTTTTTATATTCAGCTGGTTGCCGAGGAGAATATATTTGATGTGGTACTACTTTGATCCTTCGCCTTATGACAATTTTTGGCATCTTATGAAACTTACAGGATTTTGTTTGATGTATGCAAATTCTGCCTTTAATCCGTTGGTATTCTTTGTCTTAGATCGCGATTTCCGAAAATTCTCGATATCGTGTTGTCACAAATGCCGAACACAACAATACTCCACCGTTGATAGCGCCAACGCAAAGAATGGGCAAACCATGATGCTTACAGGACTTACACCGATAGATGAAATCGGTTCTATGGTCTAATTATATTTAGTTATGTACAGTAGTTTTGTTAAACATTACGACGTATGAAATATTATTGTGATAGTTGATAGTTGTTAAGTTGTAACAAATAATTTATTTATATTCTTCAATATTATAATTTTGCTTATAATGAACAATATAGATAAAATGAATTATGTATTTTAAAGCTTTATTAGAATATAAAATGTATGTTGTTTGTATATAAAATAATATATGTGAAATACATTTGTAATAATTTACATTGAATGATTTAACTGATGTAATTGTAATTAGTTGGGTTTTTTTAACATGTACCCATTGCTATTGTATGGCAAACCGTTCAGGAATTAATTCGTCATTTTTTATTAAAAAAAATCGTTAATAAGCCTGGTACCTTTGATAACTATTATTAACATAATCTACTCGCTGTATCATGACTCTTGTAACACTATCGTCACGAAAAAATCAAGACTTTAATAAAAAAAAATCCTATGTGTGTAGCCAAGTATCGCATATGCTAGACAATCACATGTCTATTAATTTCACAGTTTGGTCTTTTTTATAGACTTTTTCATTTAATATATGTATATACTCACACGTATTTGTATTTAACTTATTTGTATGCGTTGCTTTTAATTTCAAAATGGTTTTATAGTAGACCTTTGCCTTTTCTTAAATAATATTTTATGTCTGACAAATACTTATGAGAATAATCCGGTTTTTCTATTAATAAATCGATGTGATATTATAGTTACTTATAACTAGGGTCTGGTGTGGTATTATATTCCAATTACAGAAGTATATTGGGCACTGAAATGACATTTAATACACAGCCAGATCAGGATCAGAAATTTGATAAGAAATTATTCTTCATTCAGGAGGCGTATAAGCCTCTTCACGTCTTTTATTTTGATTTTCACGCCCCTAGAGTTCTAAAAAAAAATAGACCGATTATTCCTTTTCTAAATTAGTACCTTAAATGTTGTTACAGAATTTTGTTTAACAAAAATGTGAAAATCGTACAAACGGTGAAAGTTAAATAAATAATGGGATATATGTGCAGATTTCATTTGACAAAAGCAGGCGACACAAAAAAATCTAAAACATTCTTAACGTTTTTCGAATACCAAATTCATCAAATGATCAAATATATTAAGATACAATAAAAGACACAACAGAAGATGTTCCTCAGTAGGACTGGAGGACAAAAGACCATTTAGGGTGATTAAACAAGTTTATTACAGATATCTATATTCTACTTTTAAATCTGAATCTACAATAAAATTTCATAAATTCATCAAAAAAAATCCTCGACATCTTTATGATAAACATGATCGTATTAAATAGTTGTCGAAAATATTATTTATTTGGATAATACTATTTTTCTATTAAATTATCAACCAAAGAGTTTCTCTCCTATATTGAACGAAAAAAGTTAGAGTTAGAGAACTAAATTGCACGACAAGAAAAAAACCTTGTTTTTTTCTATATTGGACTTTTCGTATAAATTTATGTATCAGTATTTCGTCAGCACATTAATTCTAATAATACTTGACATTTGGTACGAAATTCCGTTGCCTCTTTTTCTTCCATGATTTTCATGACAGAACATATTGCTCCTTTTTAGTCAATGGTTTCTACTGGGTATGTTACAGGTATCTATTCAAGTTGTATCGACGCCAATAGGGTTTGGTTGACAGCTATAACATATGTTTTACAGACGATATGTTGTAGTCACAAGTATTTCTTACTTTTCACATTTCTGAGTGCCTCTGATGAACCAGGAACAGGATGGCTAAATCCTTTCCTGGAGCTTTCGGTTTCAGTGGGGTTGCGTTAGTCTCAGGTTTCCTAAGTAGTGTTTTGTAGATGTGTCTTGTTGCCTTTTTCTTTTTAGCCATGGTGTTGCCTATCTTTCTTAGACTTGTGGTTTCACTTTTTATTCAGATAATTGATCCCAAAAAAATCTTCAAAGATTATTTAAAGTTATTTTGATGGTTTTGAAATGAAGTATAATTTAGCTAAACGACTTAATAGAATTGAATAGTTTCTAAAATATTTTTGCTGCCAAAAGTTCATATATAAAGACAAAATGAACAGATCATGAAAGTAGGTTTAATCTATTATTATATTTTTACCAGATTTTGCCGGCAATTGATTAAAGTTTGTACTTGAAATAATTTGATTCTTGGTTGATGTTGTTAATTTGTCAAATGAAGAAAATTAGCAATTATTCAGACACTATGTTTTGAAAGATCGCAATAGATTTTAATCAATTTCTAAATAACAGAACTTTTTTTTTATGTATTAGTAAATAAGTAATTGTATATTGATCAAGTCATTCTGATATCTAATACGTGTTTCACCTACACACACTTTTGACATAACGCAAATACGTGGAATGCCAACATCCTACAAATTATGTTCTAATCGAGTTTGAAAATTTTCATCATTCAAACGGATATCATGGATTGTCAGTAGATGAGAAAATCGTCCGACAAACAAAATATAAATCAAAACCTGTTTATCCGCTGCATTTGTATGCATCTGTTCTAAATCAGGAGCCTATTGTTCAGTGGTTGTCGTTTGTTGATGTGGTTCATAGGTGTTTTTCGTTTCTCGTTTTTAGATCACCTGGCCGAAAGGCCAAGTGAGCTTTTCTCATCACTTGGCGTCCGGCGTCCGTCGTCCGTCGTCGTCCGTCGTCCGTCGTCGTCCGTCGTCGTCCGTCGTCGTCGTCGTCCTGCGTTAACTTTTACAAAAATCTTCTCCTCTGAAACTTCTGGGCCAAATTTAACCAAACTTGGCCACAATCATCATTGGGGTATCTAGTTTAAAAATGTGTCCGGTACCCCGCCAAACCAACCAAGATGGCCGCCATGGCTAAAAATAGAACATAGGGGTAAAATGCAGTTTTTGGCTTATGACTCAAAAACCAAAGCATTTAGAGCAAATCTGACGGGGTAATATTGTTCATCAGGTCAAGATCTATCTGCCCTGAAATTTTCAGATGAATCGGACATTTCGTTGTTGGGTTGCTGCCCCTGAAATGGTAATTTTAAGGAAATTTTGCTGTTTTTGGTTATTATCTTGAATATTATTATAGATAGAGATAAACTTTAAACAGCAATAATGTTCAGCAAAGTAAGATCTACAAATATGTTAACATGACCAAAATGGTCAGTTGACCACTTTAGGAGTTATTGCCCTTTATAGTCAATTTTTAACCATTTTTCGTAAATCTTAGTAATCTTTAAGAAAAATCTTCTCCTCTGAAACTACCGGGCCAAATTTAACCACACTTGGCCATAATCATCATTGGGGTATCTAGTTTTAAAAATGTGTCCGGTGACCCGGCCAACTAACCAAGATGGCCGCCATGGCTAAAAATAGAACATAGGGGTAACATGCAGTTTTTGGCTTATAACTCAAAAACCAAAGCATTTAGAGCAAATCTGACAGGATGTACAATTGTTGATCAGGTCACGATTTATCTGCCCTGGAATTTTCAGATGAATCGGATAATCGGTTGTTGGGTTGCGGCCCCTGAAATGGTAATTTTAAGGAAATTTTGTTGTTTTTGGTTATTATCTTGAATATTATTATAGATAGAGATAAACTGTAAACAGCAATAATGTTCAGCAAAGTAAGATCTACAAATAAGTCAACATGACCAAAATGGTCAGTTGACCACTTTAGGAGTTATTGCCCTTTATAGTCAATTTTTAACCATTTTTCGTAAATCTTAGTAATCTTTTAGAAATACCTTCTCCTCTGAAACAACTGGGCAAAATTTAACCAAACTTGGCCATAATCATCATTGGGGTATCTAGTTTAAAAAATGTGTCCGGTAACTCGGCCAACAAACCAAGATGGCCGCCATGGCTAAAAATAGAACATGGGGGTAAAATGCAGTTTTTGGCTTATAACTCAAAAACCAAATTATTAAGAGCAAATCTGACAGGAAGTAAATTTGTTGATTAGGTCACGATTTATCTGCCCTGGAATTTTCAGATGAATCGGATAATCGGTTGTTAGGTTGCTGCCCCTGAATTGGTAATTTTGAGGAAATTTTGCTGTTTTTTTTTTTTTATTTTGAATATTCTTATAGATAGAGATAAACTGTAAACAGCAATAATGTACAGCAAAGTAAGAACTAAAAATAAGTCAGTATGACCAAAATAGTCAATTGACCCCCTAAGGAGTAATTGCCCTTCATAGTCAATTTTTAACAATTTTCTTAAAATTTGAAGATTTTCAATAACATTTTCCACAGAGAGTACTGTTATAGATAGAGATAATTGTAAGCAGCAAGAATGTTTAGTAAAGTAAGATCTACAAACACGTCACCATCACCAAAACACAATTTTGTCATGAATCCATCTGTGTCCATTGTTTAATATTCACATAGACCAAGGTGAGCGACACAGGCTCTTTAGAGCCTCTAGTTTATAGATAGATAGACCGACGGCTTTCCGGTTTGAATTGTTTAAAACTGACCATATTGGGGCCCTTAAAAGCTTGCTGTTTCGGTGTAAGCCAATGCTCCGTGCTGAAAGCCGTACTTTGATCTATAATGATTAACCATTTTTTACATTGTGATTTTGATGGACACTAGTAACACGTGTTTTTATTTATATTAGCATGTAACACAATCTATTCTATACAATAAAGGCAACAGTAGTATACCGCTGTTCAAAGGTTATTTAGTATCACTATTCGAACACGTTTGTTCAGGTTCACACTCGATTTAATTTCAAAATATATTAGTTTAATCTTAGATTTAAATACATTGTGGACGATATTGGAACGTTATAAACATATTTAGTAGTATGAACACTTACTATTAGTTTTAGAATAATTAAATTCACTTATTTTGTAATAGTTTCAACGAAATTATGCTGTGTTTTTGTAGTTTATGATACTTTTATAATTGAATTAAAAGTTTTTCCTGCCTTTTATGTGCTCGTATATCTTTTCAATGTGTGTTTTCCATTGATCGATGCATACAGCATGCACTTGTCATTCTATGTGAGTCTCGTCCATTATTAAAAGACGTTATACAGTATATAAAAACTCTTTCCTAATGTAGTGATAACACTCAATAAAGGTACTTTGGTTCACTAGACTCGCACGTATTCAAGTGGTACCTATATATATTAAAACGAGATGATAAAGCTTCTTTTTATAAATTGTTAGATTAAATGATGAAATATTATACGAATTGTTTCTACATGGTCACTAACAGAGTTTGGCAATTGCGTAAAAAGTTAAGGTTAATGTTGTTCTTTCTCTAGTTTTCTATGATTCTTCTTCACTAAGCATGGAATAGAACAAAGATAGGATAAATAAAACAAGATGAAAATACCAAAATGATAGTCAAATTCAGAACTGATAATACTATTGAAAAAAAGGAAAAACGATCAAAAGGCAAACAACAGCCTAGGACACACAACAAAGAAAACTAAAGAGGTTAAAGTTATACATGTAATCATACCCGACCTCTGAACAATGACATCATTATAACCAACCTCTCTACAATGTCATCATCATACCCGACCTCTCTACAATGACATCATCATACCCAGCCTCTGTACAATGACATCATCATACCCAGCCTCTGTACAATGACATCATTATACCCGACCTATGTACAATGACATCATCATACCCAGCCTCTGTACAATAACATAATCATACCCGACCTCTTTACCATGACGTCATCATACCCGGCCTCTGTACAATGACATCATCATACCCGACCTCTGAACAATGACATCATCATACACGGCCTCTCTACAATGACATTATCATACCCGGCCTCTGTACAATGACATCATCATACACGGCCTCTCTACAATGACATCACCATACCCGGTCTCTGTACAATGACATCATCATACCCGGCCTTTCTACAATGACATCATTATACCCGGCCTGTGTACAATGACATCTTCATACCCGGCCTCTCTACAATGACACCATCATACCCGGCCTCTGTACAATGACATCATAATACCTAGCCTCTCTACAATGACATCATCATGCCTGGCCTCTCTAAAATGATATCATCATACCCGGCCTCTCTACAATGGCATCATCATACCCGGCCTCTGTACAATGACATCATCATATCTGGCCTCTCTAAAATGACATCAGCAAACCCGGCCTCTCTACAATGGCATTATCATATCCGGCCTCTCTACATTGACATCATTATTACCAGCCTCTCTATAATGACATCATCATACCCGGCCTCTGTACAATGACATCATCATACCCGGTCTCTCTACAAAGACATCATTATACCCGACCTCTGTACAATGACATCATCATACCCGGCCTCTGTACAATGACATCATCATACCCGGCCTCTATATAATGACATCATCATACCCGGCCTCTGTACATTGACATCATCATACCCGGCCTCTCTACAATGACATCATCATATCAATGCTTACAATTTCGTATGCATCTATAGATTACAGATGATGTCTTTATTTCAAAAGTTAACAGATTTTATAAACACTATTATTTCAAAAATGTGGCGTATATAAGAGAGGTATCCTTATTACCTTATCTAGCATAGAAAAAAGCACAATTAAATGGTAAGAGTGTGCTCTAAGATTGTCATGCAACACAAAAAAGGGAAACACATAACATAAGAACAATATAAAGTGTTGAAAAGCGCAGCAGTAGTATACCAATGTTCAAACCTAGTAGTCCATCTTTTATATACAAATCAAGATAAAAAAAACAAATCAAATTGAGTGTGATCACGTGTTTCATCTCATCTGAAAGATTGGGGGTTTTTTTTATAAAAGATTTGTTGTTGAAAATTATCTAATCGGGTATCGCACGAATTTGATATACTAGTAAGCCATCACAGAAACCACGGTTATCAGCAAAACCAAAAAGCAGAAATAACTAATTGTAGAATAGGAAACAATATATATATTGTTTCATGTGGAGCTTTCTAGCTGCAATAAGTTGGTGAAACTGAAACAAAAGATTCAAAGATCATCGTTCTTTTAGAACAAAATATAAGAAACAGCCCACTTAAAAACATCTTTAAAAGACATTCCTTGGATATATCACCTTTGATTAATAGAGGTGATCAAACAAAGAGGCAAACTAACTTAGTATTAAGAAGATTTTGGAAGCATCAGCTGTGTAATACTTTTCCACGAGATTATTGAATAAGAATAATGAAAAGAATCGTATCTTGCAAGCAAGTTCTTTCTTAATTATTAACATCTATTTTATCAGCAATCAAAGACGGGCTTCAAAGTTATTGTGAAACTGCCTATTCTAGAGGTGGCGTGAATCAGATGTGGATACTTAAAAATTCCAAAGATCTTTTAGAGTACATACAATCTAACTCTCTTTCATCTTGTAACAGTATTAAAACATTTGACTTTTATACTCTTTACACAAGTATTCCACATTCCAAACTAAAAGACAAATTGAAAGAGTTGGTATTACTTTGCTTCATAAAAAAGAATGGCCAACGTAGATACAAGTATCTTGTCTTAGGGGGGGATAAATCATACTTTGTAAAGAATCACTCTGATTTAAACAAAAAATTCTCTGAAACCGATATTATCAAGATGCTTGATTTCTTGATTGACAACATATTTGTAACGTTCGGAGGGCGTGTTTTTCAACAGACTGTCGGCATCCCAATGGGAACAAACTGTGCCCCTCTACTTGCCGACTTGTTTCTTTATTATTATGAGGCTGACTTCATGCAGGAACTTCTTAGGAAGAAAGATAAGAAGTTATCAATATCCTTTAACTCTACTTTCCGCTATATAGATGACGTTCTTTCACTAAACAATTCAAAATTTGGTGACTATGTGGAACGCATCTATCCCATCGAATTGGAGATAAAGGATACTACAGATACAGTTAAGTCGGCTTCATATCTTGACTTACATCTAGAAATTGACAATGAGGGTCGGTTGAAAACAAAACTTTACGACAAAAGAGATGATTTCAGCTTTCCAATTGTGAACTTTCCATTTCTAAGTATCAACATTCCAGCAGCACCTGCATACGGGGTATATATCTCCCAATTGATACGATATTCCCGTGCTTGCATTTCCTATCATGATTTTCTTGATAGAGGGTTACTGCTCACAAGGAAGCTATTAAACCAAGAGTTCAAAGTGGTGAAGTTGAAATCATCCCTTCGTAAATTTTACGGACGCCATCACGAGTTGGTTGACCGTTATGGAATAACCGTTTCACAAATGATATCGGATATGTTCCTAACGTCGTAACTGCAATCCCCTTCCCTTTCATGAATGTGACCTACCGAATTAGACTATTTACCAGATTTGTAATCACATAAGCAACACGACGGGTGCCACATGTGGAGCAGGATCTGCTTACCCTTCCGGAGCACCTGATATCACCCCTAGTTTTTGTTGGGGTTCGTGTTGTTTATTCTTTAGTTTTCTATGTTGTGTCATGTGTACTATTGTTTTTGGTTTGTCTTTTTCATTTTTAGCCATGGCGTTGTCAGTTTGTTTTAGATTTATGAGTTTGACTGTCCCTTTGGTATCTTTCGTCCCTCTTTTCTAGGTGTAATAAACAAACAGGTCTGTTACCTATTCTGACATCGAACTCGGACCTCTCTTACATTGAGTTTTACTATGCGTATTGTTGTGTGTGTTTTTTTTCTACATTGGCTAGAGGTATAGGGGGAGGGTTGAGATCTCAAAAACATGTTTAACTCCGCCGCATTTTTACGCCTGTCCCAAGTTAGAAGCTTTTGGCCTTTTTTAGTCTTGTATGATTTTTAAATTTAGTGTATTGTGTATAATTTGAAGTTTAGTATGACGTCCATTTTCACAGAACTAGTATATAATTTTTTTAAGGGGCCAGCTGAAGGACTCCTCCGGTTGCAGGTTATTCTCTCTGCATTGAAGACCCATCGGTGGCCTTCGGCTTTTGTCTGCTCTGAGGTCGGGTTGTTGTCTCTTTGACAGATTCTTTATTTCCATTCTCAATTTTAAAATAACAGAACTAGCGAACCCCGAGGAAAACTAAAAGCGGAAAGTCCATAAGCAAATGGCATAATCAAAAGGCCAAACATGTCAAATGAATGAATTACAACTGTCATATACCTGACTTGTTCAGGTAATTTCTTTTGTAAAAATGATTGATTCAGCTGGGTGCATAGCTAGGTGAACCTCTCATTTGCATGACACTCGCATAAAATTTCATGAGTAAGTAAGCTGGAAATGTATTCACATGAATCCAGATGATCAACAGGAAAGTATCATGCTTGTGTTTTATAATTGTATTTCTTATTTGATATTCTTTTTATAAGTCTTTGTTTTGTAGGGTACACCTCTATATATACAATTGTCATACAAGTGGGCGTTCATGCTTATCTATAAAACCAGATTTAACTCTTCCTTATGAAGACACGAAGTTGTATTGAAGTGTGGTCACTATTCAAAGGATGATTTTATTTCTTATTATTGGATAGGATTAAAACAATTGAAAATACCTAAAAAATATCTTCATCTCTATAATATGTTTAATGAACTTTACATTTTTATAAAAGTTTATAGTCAGAATGACTTGATACGTTGGAGAATTCCTGCACATTTTCTTATTCTTCCGAATTTCACTTTAATTGAATTTATTCAAGATCAAAAGGAGTTGATGTTTAAAAAAAAAACCTATCACATTAAATATGTATGTCTTAAAATGAATAAAAATGTAGGAGTTCTTCACTTTGAATTAACCAGAAGAGAAAGGCTCGTGAATTACATGACATAATCATATAAACCTCTTTGTTGGGCGTTTGACGTGCAATATGTTGTCGTGACAGCTTTATTGTTTAAGTAATAAACTGTAAAAACAAGTGTCTTCCTGGAGTCGTTTGAAGCGAAAAGTTAATAGATAGATAAAAGAGATATAACAAATATAACAATATTTTATGATAGATAAAGATAATCAGGTAAAAAATTGAAAATCCACGTGTTGTTGCATTTCTTTTATATTAACATGTTAACATGCGATTGAATTTTCTAAAACTATAGCATTTTAAATCCATACATAGCCTTTTGTTATATGCAAAAAGGGCGGCAGAAGATACCATAGGGACGTACAAACGTATAAATCGAAAATAAGCTGACAACGCAATGGCTAAAAAAGAAAGAGACAAACAAACAATAGTACACAAAACACAACAAAGAAAAATAAAGACTGAGCAACACGAACCCCACAAACAGTTGGGGTTATCTCGGAAGGTTAACCATAACCTACTCCGCAAGTGGACTCGTCGTGTTGCTTATGTTAGTAAACACCCGGTAATACGTCTAATTCGGTAGGTGACATTCGTGGAACATTTTTTGAATGTAATATGTACAATTAATGAGGAGATGCAACTAATTTCGTGTTTTAGTGATTTTTGACAATTAGCGTTTATAAATGTATATATTAATTTTCAAAATTGCACTATTCGGGTCACTTTGGTATATTCATGTCTTCCAATATTAAGTTTTCAGAATTTGTCCCGTTAGTACTTTTGTTGTCAATTGAAGTTTTATCAATAATCTGAATTCAGTCCTAAATTAGAATGAATGTAAACACTAGTTTGAATGTACAAACATTTTTGATCTATTTTTAGCATTTTTCTTTAATTTCCGTATGAAATCCCTATCTTTTGTATACCAACATGTTATTTAATTCATATCACATCTAAGATTCGAGAGAGCCCACAAAATTTCAGCTTCATTGTTGTTTTTGTGTTGAATTACATCATATACTTAGAACAACCTAATATTTCAATTGGAAAGCATTAATGATACAATTGTGAGGACGTTAAGAATACCTTAAAAAGAGAACCAAACCTTAAAAAACTGCATCCTTTACTTCACCATACATATTTCTTGCCACAAAACTATTTTTTTTATTTTGAATATGCAATATGACAAATGGAATAAAGTGTTATAATCAAATTTTAATAATAACAATTACATGTACTATGGTTTAAATTGTGTACCTTGGAAATTACGAGAAAGTGATTATTCCAAAGTTGGTTGTAGTACTTTCAATAATAAACAGGGTAACTTTAACTAAAAAGAGCAAATATGATGACATATTGGGTCTTATTAAATATCATGACAGCATAATGGTCAAAATATAAACTTTTTTTCAATCGAAGAAGGTTTTATGTTGTATTAATGCAATTTTTACTTATATGTCTTAATTAACATACTCATTTATCTTTTTATATTTTCTCTCCCCCAAAGAAATAAGTTATGTTCCTGTCGCAGAAAAAATGGGACACCAATGTTTTCGCCAACCTGGGTCACTAATATTTTGGGCGTGTTATATATAGTGGGCCATTTTCTGCACTGATAGAGTCGTCCAGTTTAAATACTTTATTATTATAATCTGCAAGTTTACAAATTGTAAAGTAAGTTTACAATTGTGTTCCAATAAATATGAACAATATATTTGACTGAAATATTTGCATGCAACGGAGCATTATTCAGACATTAACTGCATACCAAAATGCGGCTTTCAAGCCATACTGAATTCTATATATTTGAAATACTAAAGTAACTTTACTTTAATTGAAACATTTTAAACATGGCTAAAAGAATAAATAAAGTTACAAGTACCTGCAGCGGTGACTTTTGTCTTCCGCCCTCCTGAGTGTAATATTGACCGTGACTAACTCGAATAGTGAAGTTATATAAGTATATATATGGTAAATATTGCCGCGCTTTGAGTTCATGCATAACATATGCCATTTAAATATAAATATATATCATTTAAATAGTAATAAAGAATCGCTTTAACTTTCTATTGTACTAATTTAAATATTCAGTATATAAAGCCAAACATAGCGTACAAGGCTATAGTTTGTTTCAAAATACGCAGCGCAAAACTATGTGTCGTCAATCGTCAAGAATCACGAATATGAAATATGAATATGATATGAATGTGAAACATATAACACTGAAAACACTAATAATATAAAATGCTTGATAATGAAACAAAATGGATAAATATATCCGGTGACATTCCTTCAATATCGTACCAAATTAAACATTTAAAGTTTTTCCTGGAACATTTATCAAGCCACTGAACTGAATACTACAATTTGCATACACTTATCTGTGGCCCATTTCGTCCATTGTTCATGGAGAAATCAAACCATAACTGATATGATATTTATAAATGCAACATAATTACATAATTTGCCATAAATCAGATGCTTGTTCTGTAACTGTGAAGAATGATGCAGACGTAATAGGAATTATTAGTACGTTGTCTTGTATTTCTGTTCTTTTTTACATGCTATTTCCGTTTAAAACAAAAATAAAAATAGCTTTGTAAAAGTGTTAAAATAGTTAAGTCAATCATTTCAACGTTCTTCAATTTTTTTCAAATACTAGTACTGGTTTCTAACCTTATTTTCTTTATGTAATCATTGAGTTGTAAATTAAATGCTGGCTTCTAATATATTATTGTTTTACATTTGGAAACAACTATGCTGCATCTGGACAGAGAAGGAAAATAATAAATATCTTCATATGATAGATGGCTTCTCCAACGTGTGATACCACTGTCAATAAGGCTTTACAGATTAAAACAAAATTGAGAACTTGGATAGTTTAAATTAAACATAGATGATTAGAACCTCAAAAGAACATACCATTACTAGTTATCATACCGTGCGGTCAGGCCATGATTTATCACTGAATAATATTATTCCAATAGCGTTTTGTCAAGATTGTATTCTTAGTTTAATTGAATTTTGTTATCGTTATGATTTGGATAAAAATAATCGTCATATCATATTAAACGATTGTACAACACAATTTTTTATATGAAAAATGGTGACGTTTTTGTTTTCACTTAATTGTATAATTCTTAAAACTTTCTATAATGATCTCGATGCCATCAATCAATGACCTATCATATCCGCCATAAATCAGTTCATTCGAAAATATCACCCCACTTTGAATATCAGCAAGCTCTAAGATATCTTACACATGCACCGCACCAATTACTATTTTTCTCTACAAATGCGTGTTTGGAATCTAAATATTGCCGACTTCAAGTCTAAACCGCATGATTGGACCGAATCATTTATCATTTTGGCTGGACTGTGCTTAAGACCTACATTAAAACTATCTACATGACATCGCATTTGTCTTTCCAACGTTTCGGGGATACCTTTTTTAGTTGTTTATGCTAAACATAGACTTATTAATTCCTAACATCTGTTAAAAATACATACAATCCTCTTGCAATGCAGTTAAAAGATTTCAATTCTCTTCGCTTTACACTCGAATTCCTCATTATAAACATAAAGACAGACAGAAATTAATTATCAAACCTTTTTTTGTCCAACGCAGCTACAAATATTTCAATTTAAAAAAACAAAATCGTACGGTGACTTATAGTTGTTAATTTCTGTGTCATTTTGGTCTCTTGTGGAGAGTTGATGGTTATCATACCGCATCTTCTTTTTTTATATCGAATTCGAACAAAAATTTCTTTGAAACTAACACTATCAAGATAATAGATATAGGAAGATGTGGTATGAGTGCCAATGAGACAACTCTCCATCCAAATAACAATTTATAAAAGTAAATCATTATAGGTCAATGTAGGGCCTTCAACACGGAGCCTTGGCTCACACCGAACAACAATCTATAAAGGGCCCCCAAATTACTACTGTAAAACCATTCAAACGGGAAAACCAACGGTCTAATCTATATTAAAAAAACGAGAAACGAGGACCACGTATAAATTACATAAACAAACAACAACTACTGTACATCAGATACCTGACTTAGGACAGATGCAAACATTTGCAGCGGGATTAAACGTTTTAATGGTACCAAACCTTCTCCCTTTTTCTGAAACAATAGTATAACATCACAACATAGAAAAACACGATAGAATATCAATTGGAAGGCTTAACATCAAAAAACGTAAATTAACACACTATGAACGAATGTCTTTATCTTTATTGACCAAATATTTGTTACGTACTAGATGGTGTGTTTATAAACAAAAATCTGCGCTCCCACTGAAACCAATTGTGCTCCTCGTCTTATCGACTTGTTCCTTTATTCATATAATGCACACTTCATCTAGAAGCTTCTAATGAAGAATGAAAAGAAGCTAAGTTTCTCAACCCAATTGCTTAACATCTAGTTAATCAGGGTTTTTTTCTTCTCACTTAATAATTCTATAGTGTCTGACTATGTTGAACTGATCTCCTCCCAGATATTCCTAATTGCGTTGGGTTTATTTGTTACTAGGCATAACAGTCATTGTTCAATTAAACACTTTAGTAATATATCATTCAATATTCCCGCGCAAACAGTATTTGTTTGCCCTTGCTGCTCCACGTATGTGTAAGTACTTATGCATCCTTACAATTGGCTTTCATTCTTTTTTCATTTGAACGTTCTAGATGATGGCAACTCAAGGAACTCGCATTGAACACAACTAAATAATAATTACAGACAACAGGAGTATACCGTTGTTCAAAAATCATCAATCGATTGAGAAATAACAAATCCGAGTTAAAAACTAAAACCGAGTTTTATTTTCATAGTAACTTTAACTTAAAGAGTGTCGACATTTAAACACGTCGCGCTTCTCGTGTAGATACAACCCTGGTGATACGTCTAATTCGGTAGGTAACTTTCGGATTATTTTAACGACAATTAGAACATATCAGTCGGTCGTCATCTTTGGAACAGTATTTTCCATAACGGTCAACCATCTCGTGATGGCGTCCGTAAAATTTACGGAGGGATGATTTCAACATCACCAGTTGGAACTCTTGGTTTAATATATTAGCTTTCTTGTGATCAGCAACCCTCTATGAAGGAAATCACGTTAAGAAATACATGGAATATATTATCAACTGAGTGATATCTACTTCGTATGCAGGCGCTGCTGGAATGTTGGTAAATGGATATAGAACGATCACACAATTAGGAAGCTGAAATCATCTCTCTTTTCGTATAGTTTTATTTTTTAAAACCGATCCTCAATGTCAATTTCTAGTGAGAGAACATCATCTATATAGCGGAAAGTAACGTACGAGGATTCGTACTAACACAGTCTAGATGATAAATGAGATACCACCTATCACATATAATGCGACAAAGATTCTTACCAATATTTAGGTCATTAAGTCCAAGGTAAATGTTAACATGAATAGAATGAAATCTAAGTGGTTTCAGATGCCAAAATGAGACTACAGCGTTTCACTTGATGATAATAGTAATGGTGTTTCTTCGGTAATTCTCTGTTTAATTTGCTCGCCACTTGTAAAGTGTAAGACAGAGAATATGATTTATGCACTTGTTTGATATAGACCATTGTAGGTTGCTGTCTTGACATCGAAATAAACCCACGCATCATTATATTCATATTTTCACACAGAACCGTTCACAGCTATGTTCAAATATCTTCAATATCATAACGTTTCAAGAAATTTGTAATATTGTTAGCTTTTATTCTCACAATGGAAATTATCACATACCAATCCATGATCCCCGCACATTTACAATGTTAAATAGTGAACGGTTAAATAAAGCAGTCCTGTCATCTTGCAATAACAACTTGGTTTCAGAAACATTTCCTAGCCTCTAGTGTTACTTCAGCGATGAATGTTTTGTGGAATCTTCAAAAACCATTTTCTCCAAATTGCTCTATGGTCCTAAACTTGATACTTTATTTGACGTTTAAGCTTTTTTATTTTAGCGTCACAATGAATTAATCTGAAAACGAAGTTTAAAAGACTTTGCAAGATATTTTTTATTTGTCATTAACACGCTACTGTGTGAATTCTGCTTCATTTGATCACAAGAAAAGTCGTCCAGTATTGTCGGACAATAACTAGCCATTGGAATACCGACTGTCTACCGAAATATCATTAAAATAAACTCAACAAACATATGATTGATCAGTTTGTACTTAGTATGTGACAACGGAATAAGTTAAAATTTCATTGCTGAGGATTTTGCAAAAGAATGGTGGACATGGTTTCTATTTTTGTAAAATAATCAACACAGTGTCATAAATTTCCACCAAATTTGAAATGCACATCTTTACAAAAATATCCGAAATATTGTTTTTCGTTCATTTCATCAGTTGGAAGATACCAAAAGGAAGGAAAAAAACTCGTTATCAGACTACACAAGTATCCGTTTATGAATTTAAAACCTAGCTCTAAATGAGATATCTATTTAGGTGAAAGATATGAAGTGTAATTTGATTTTTCAAATTTTGGGTAAGGATATCGATAGAATTAAATTTTCAATAAAAAATAACGGAATGTATGATAATTATAATTTCATTCGTTTAAACGGGCAGTGCATTAGAGTGAAATTAATTTCTCCTGAGTGTTTCATCATATGTAGCATAGAGGGCGTAATGTTTTCCCGCTTCAAAATTATTTTCGCGGTATTTTATTGCCTATGAAATCATTCAGCACGACATCGTCAATCTGAGCAGTCGAATTTTCTTGGTAAATTTTAATTCTGGTTAAAGTTTATTAAGCTTTATATTTGAAGAGTTTTTTTGTTTGATACTGATGTTTGAATTATATATGATATGTGTAGATATATATGTATGAATTGTGTTTATTTCTTATTAAATATAGAGCATCGGCGTTGTCGTGCGACTATCCACTTTACAAAGTCTTTAGTATTTATTATAGCCTTTTATGGCGTGCATATTCAGAGTATTTATGTATACTTGGATATTTGGTACAAGTATTGGTTATACTTGGATATTTGGTACAAGTATTGATTATACTTGGTTATTTGGTGCAAGTATATGTTTTATGTCTACATTGATGGGTGGTTTATACCAGGAGAAATGGTGGTTTTATAACTAGAAATATATGTACCGAAAGCTATTGTCAAATTATTTCAAAATGATCAATTAACAAGACTTGAAAAGTATTCATGTCATAATTATATTTCCTGACAACACAATTGAGTTTTATGTTTGTCTTCAGTTTGGAAAAAGACCGTGTCCTTTCTGTTCGTTTTAATTTTGCACCGGCTTTGTGAGTCTTAATCAAACATTAGTACGAAAGTGCTTAAGCAATGGTTGTAGTAATAGGTACATATGATTGTGGCGTAATTTTGTTGAAACAAAATTTCAAGCTTGTAGAAATCATTCTTTATTCAGTTCTAACAAAACTTTATTAGAGCGAATTCGCTTGGCGGGTGTTACATGCAATGAAGTCCAGTGGTCCAGTTACGTTTAGAGGCGTACGTTTCGCTCCTTTTTTTTTTGCTTGGTTCCTTGATTTGTCTCTCCTTTGTCGATTTATAAGATTTGAACATGAACGGAAATCCTTGGATATACGCTATTTGTGTCTGTCATAAAAGATGATATTGTTCTTCTGTAATACCACAGTCCCACTAGGCCACGATTGCACTACGATCTGTGTATATCACAGTAAGGTCGTAAAACGGTCATGGTGAGGTCTTCAAGATCGTGATGAGCGTGGCCAACTGTGAACATGTACAAAACAATCGTGTTGCAGTCGTGGCGAAATCAGGTCGTAGTAGAAGCGTAGTGAGAGCGCAGTAAGGTCATGGTAAGATCGTGAAGGTCGCTGTATCATCGTAGCGAAAGCGTGTTTCTATTCGAAGAGACTGCGCTACGATCTCACAGCGACGTTACTACGACCTCACTACGACCATCACGTTCTCACTGCGACCCATCTACGCTTCCACTACGACTATACAACGTTTACATCACGCTGTTCAAGACCATAGTACGATTCTAGCACGCTCATGCCGTCCTCAACACGCCCTTCTTACGACCTGACTACGTTCATACTACGACCATCATGCTCATTGTCATTTTCACATGAAATATATAAAAGCTATCCATGTTTTGTTTGTCTGAATGTAATTTTGACCTCTTGTCTTTTTTCTCCAACGGATCAATCATGCTTGACACATTTGTGTCATCTCTGCTATCGTTCACTAAAACACCGTCATTTGAGCTTGATGAACCAGCAGTAGGTTGTGATTCAGGTTGCATTGTCCGGTCCGACATCTCTGCTAGATCAGGATTCGTTACTATTAGAGCTCCCTTTTCCCCTACATCTACTCCTACCACCACGCCCACGTCTTCTGGTAAATTTTGGTGCCACGACTGTGTTGTTTCCGATAAATCTACGTACTAATGAAAAATATAAGGAATGGAACAGTTTTTATATGGAACAAGATGTTGACGTTATTGCTGAGAACGTAGTAAGATCGCGGTATGAACGTAGTATAATCGCAGTAGAAGCGTGGTAAGATCGTGTTGCAATCGGATAACTCGTGGTATGGTCGTAGTGAGGTCGCAGAATAAGCGCAGTGAGAACGTGGTATAATCGTAGCGGGATCGTTGTAGAAGCGTAATGAGGACGTAGTAGCATCGTGAAAGCAACGAAAATTAACATTTTCATGCCGCTCATACCGCGACCTCATCACGATCTGAATTTATTTTAGATCGCGCTGAGCGTGGTGCGATCGTGGTCTAGTGGGACTGGGGCTTAATATAGCTTTATAGTCTATAGACTGTCTGCTCTATGGTCGGGTGGTTGACGCTTTGACACATTCCCCATTTCCATTCTCAATTTTATCTAAATACTACCTTACATCATGTATTTTGTTACAAACTTATGTACATTATACTACATTGCAGAACTGACTTGTTGGGCTACGTGTGACACGAACTAATCAATCTAAGGTGCATTATATGTTATTGTTTTTTCCATAAGAATGATTATGTACCCTGTGATGATTTTATGCTAAACATATGAAAATTTTTATAGAAAAGGACTTTTGTAAACAATAAACGCTTGCACATCATAGAAAAACAAGTGAGTAATCTATGTTTTAAGTTTTATAACAAAAATCTCTGTATTAAAGTCTGTGGATTTTCTACAAAAGTATTGGTTTCATCTTCACCAAATTCTCTTTTTCTACTAAATGCAATTAAACTATAAATTATAATGCTTTGCACGAGGTTTACCCTTGGTATATGTACAAAATTGCCCATCTCTATTATTCATTAAATTTGCTATTTTGATACTATTGCAGTTTGAAAATTTCGTAATTCACAGGGCACAGAAGGGGTCATAAACCTTAATATGTAAGACCACAATATTTAATGAAAAAGTCAAAACCATGTCCTTTGCGCTGTTAGATTGGGGAAATCGTTACCAATTGACAATAGATTTAAATCATAAATTGGTGCACAAAAAAAAATAATATGAAAAGACTTTAACCTAGGGTCACACAGTAAGAATCCTTCTAAGATTAGCCCCAGTGTTCGTATTAAATTATAAGCCTTTTACATTTGTTAACTATTACACCACTGGGTCGATGCCAATGTTGGTGGACGTTTCGTCCCCGATGGTATCATCAGCCCAGTTATCAGCACTTCGGTGTAGACGAAACGCGCATCTGGCGTATAAAATTACAAGCCTGGTACATTTGATAACTATTCCCGATGACTAATCAGTTTCTGCTTCAGTGGTGATATCCATAATTAATGTTTATAGTATAGTTGTATTTTAAGACGTGTCCAAGCTATCGAACAAAATTCCAAAAGATTATAGCAGACATGTCCTATTAAAGTGCAAGACTAAACGCCTACAAAAAATAAACAGTTGTATCAATCATATCGTAATAACTATACAACTTCTTTGTTGTAGGCGTCTTAAAGGTTACAGGACATTTAAATTGGTCATACATAAGACGTTGTCAGTAAGCTATATCACGGGGAATTAATCATCCATTACACACTTTCAAATGTAACAACTATTTGTGCTAGAACCTTATTAGTTGGAAGATATTTTAATAATTTTCTACGATAATCAAATGTTAATTTTTATAAGATGTTGATATGAATCTTTTGCTTCCTTAAAATTGATTGTTATAACTATTTATTATCGACTCCTATGAGACGATATTAGAACTGAACGATGGACAATCAGTGCGTGAATTTTTCTTGCTACCTGATTGGAAGATATTACGAGACGTGAATAATCAAAGTTTATTGATTGGTTAGGACAATCCAGACCTAGTAAATGTCCTTCAATCCCGTAGAGTATCGGATTTGTTCTCTCTATTTTAGCAATTATATTTTGCCTGGTCATTAATCATTCATATTCATGATATTGGTACACAGGTAACTTTTATCTATAAATAGTCGAATCTTCTGGAGTTTCGTAAACAACAGTGTTAAACGATATATACTACTTCATAACGTGTGACCTCACGTGTGTGGTAAAATTTGTTGATTGATGCACGTGGCTATTCTAGTAAATGAATTAATCTACAAAGCGAGAGCACTTTCCATTTTCATCAGCTAAGAGTCGAATAGCCCTTTTTGAAAGGCTAATACTTGTGCATATATATACATGCAATGATAATCTTACTGAATCGTCCCTTTCAGTTGATTGAAATAAGTGAGGCTACTGTAATATTCTGATAGTTGATAATATGATTATAGCCTTATCAATAATATTAACAAACTAGATGCGGATTTCGACAATAACTGTCTCAATGATGCTCGGACAATTTATCTCAAAGTATAATCCTGATATAAAAAAGGCAAAATTTAAGCATCACAATATCCGTATGTGCATGCCTTTTCTGAAGTACTGGCTACAGGGCTGGTGATATCCTCGAGAAATAACAGATAGTCCACCAGCAGCGATATCGACCCAGTGGTTGTAATAAGGTATTAACGGTACACAGCATTGCAAAAACACATTGTTCATGATGATCAAAGCTATGACCAAATATGACGTCATACACATTGGTTACTTTTAAGATTCGTGGTAAAGATTTTTCGTATATCTATTTTTGATTAATAATATATGTGACATATTCAACTGTTTTACTGTTAATAAGTATCTGGGTATCTATTTTTAGCAACAAAACACAGAAACGATCTTGTTTTTCTCTAAATACTTGATTAAGTTTTCAAAAATATTTGTTATGTGACGTCGTGTACGCCTTATTTTACATGCACTCTGTTGTTTTCCTTTACAGATATTAGGTTTACAAATCCTAATTCAAAAAGATTGCGATTATGTGGACACAGTATGGCTATACAAACACCCCACCCACTCACTTGAATTGATACAGCTTTTGAATGATAAAATATTCTGATCGTTTAACGACGACCACAAAGATTTTGACATAAAATTCGAACACTTAATTAAAATTTTGTGTTTTTTATAGGGGGAAAGGTTTACTAAGTTACCATAATACACCTCAATCCACATAAGACGGTTGAACATTAATTGCAGCTGATACGGAGCCTATGTATGTAATAAATTGCAAATGACAGTAGACTAGTTACGATGTGACGGTTTGCTTCATGGAAATGACTGGGATATTTATTACCATTTATCATGATTTCTGACATATTGATACATAAATTACGTCTATCTTTGAAGCATTTGTCAGCCCGTGGCAGCAATTACTGCTGCGGAATCAAATAATTAGCCAATATTTCACCGATGATAAACATGTATCTCAAATGATCGCACATGGTTTCTTCCAATTTAATGTTCCTAATTGATCTTTTCATTCGAAATACTACTCTGGAATTTGGATCAATGTAATGTGTAAGGTTAACTTTCTGGTAGTCATAAATTTGGCGGGAACACAAAGTGAATTAAGTTTATACGTCTGCCTAATAAGAATTGTCGATCATAACTCTGACAAATTGACACAACAATTTATTCCAGGACAATTAATCAATCTCAATTCAATACGAATGAAAAAAACATGAACGGAAATATATCCATGTTTGCTTTGTCGAACACGCATGGAATGGTAGCCTTTAACATGCAGAAATCACATTACAGTCTATTTGTGTAGTTCTCCCACCGGAAGTTTTCTTGTTTGTGGTCATTATTAGTCTCACTTCGAACATATAGACATTCAGCATAGCAGTTAGAGTATATAGAATCAAACTGGAAAGCTTTTAGAGTCTTCTTCCATTATAGTTAAACATTAATTTTACGATTATTATTAAATCTGCAGGATATGCATTTACAAATACGGAAGTTATTTTGAATTTTACACATAGAACAATCATGACAATGTTTTATGCATATTAAAAAAAAAAAGATTTACAAGTGGGGTTTACCTAGCTGGAAAAAAGGTTTGATACAAAATAAAATTCCTGTGCCAAGTCAGGGATATGACAGTTGTTTTCCACTTGTTTGATTAGTTTGAGCTTTTGGATTTCCCATTTGATAAAAGAATTTCCCATTTGATTTTCCTAAGAGTTCTATATTTTTTTTATTATTGTACGTTTACATCATTTAAGCTCAATACGATATAAAATGCAGATGCGATATACAACAAGTTTTCTATGTCAGTGTTCTCTGAGGTTAGTAACTGACACTTTTTTCTGATATCGAAAAACAGATGTACAGCAATGAGTAATTCTTTCAAAATATGTATATCTTCAAATTCTTAAATGTGATTGATTTGTTCTGAGCTTAATCTTTGATAGACAATGTTGCAGAAACTTTTTTCGTAACATATCCATAATAGGCACAAGGATTATAATCTAATAGGCCAGACGCGCGTTTCGTATACATAAGAATCATCAGTGACGCTCAGATCAGAAAAGTTATAAAGCCAAACAAGTACAAAGTTGAAGAGCATTGATAACCCAAAATTCCAGCATTGATGACCCCAAATTCCAAACATTTGTGCTAAATACGGCTAAGGTAATCTATGCTTGGGATAAGAAAATCCCTTTTAGTTTATTCGACAATTTCAAAGTTTTGTGAACAGAAAATTTATAAAAAAATTATAAATAAGCGATAAACATGACTGTATGGTATCCTGGTATGTAAGAAAATAAAAATATTGAATTATAAAACACTACATTCTTTTTCTAATTCCTCACAATGGAAATAATGCATTAGACCTTGTAAAAGTGTAAAAAAATATGATAAAAATTAAATTCATCAAAATTTCATGAATGATCTGAGTGCATTAGTGTTATGAAAAATATGATGACATATGAATACAAGTTTATTAGATGAGGGTTATTCCGTTATTTCTTCGCTTCAAATTCGGATAAAATCTCAATCAAATGAAGTTTTTGTTATAAAGTTAATGTTTCATAATCTAACATTTATGGATTCCAGTCAGTCAATAAAGCGGCTCACTCCTTAATGTTTTATATCCAAACTATAGATTTCACGGTCATAGATGTCATATCCAAAATATATCTACAAAGCTCATCAAATTCATGAGGGAATGTGAACTTTACTGGATATAACTTCTTTCAATTACAAACAAATAATCCACAATCGACTATTCTATATTACAGCTGTTATCCTAATTCTAGCAAGTTCAATGTTTGGTTGTCTTGCTTGAATGGCTTGTGTTGTTTGATCTAGAATTGTAATAAAGATTCACATCTGCAATCAATATAAGTAGGCGGATTTAAGCCTGACAATGCTAAATGTAAATTAAACAAAATAGATACAAGTTTAACTCCTATGCTATATTGTCTTCAGATGTCAATCTTGAACAAACATTTATTCAAACAAAGCGAACAGTTCAACCAGACCTGGTAATAATAACTTGCTAGCATTATGATACAGCTGTTATCCTAATTCTAGCAAGTTCAATGTTTGGTTGTCTTGCTTGAATTGCTTGTGTTGTTTGATCTAGAATTGTAATTAAGATTGACATCTGCAATCAATATAAGTAGGCGGATTTAAGCCTGATAATGTTCAATGTAAATTTAAATAAATTATATACAAGTTTAATTCCTATTTTATATTGTTTTCAGATGTCAATCTAGATAACACTGTTTGAGCAAACATTTATACATACAAAGCAAACAATTCAACCAGACCCTTAACTTGCTAGCATTATGATAACAGCTGTTATCATCTTTGAACGCCGTGACCACTACTAACCATTTCCATTATTATAAAATTCCAAAAAACAGTTTTTTTCCATCCACTATTGTATCAGGTGTGGTATCAGTTATCACTATATTTGCAAACTGATTTATGCTAGGTAATGGATTTAATGCAAAATACGTAAATATAGTTAGAATTCAAGGTAGTTGATACAAATTAGATTAAAAACTGAATTGGTGTAGGAATAACCAAGCTACATTGATCCTCAGACCAAAATGATGGCAAATACTTGTCTTCACTCCAAAACGGGTATGGTGGTTAACCAAATATGAAATCTGAATAGTTATAGGTTAGTTTAAAAGTCATATGAAACGAGGGATCTGTGAAAAATAAAGTTAATCCAATTCGCGAACCAATGCATATATATATCAAAAACAGTCTTCTGTGCACGATTTTATCATTTTTATCGCATAAATTTTGTGTAATCGTCAAAAACATTTTCAATCGGTCAGTGTTGTTGTGAAACTACAGCAGCTAATTAATGATCGGTTTTGAAACCAAAGTTAAACGATTGTCATCCGTTTGTTAACAATCAACAAAGAAGCATGGATATTCAGGTAAGCATGTGCATAACAGGTACAATAAGATATAGTTTATCTTGATGACGGAGCGATGTTTACGTTTGGTTTTCCATTCGCACTTGCGTATTGCGATCACCGGATTTTTACGAAAAAAGTCACGCTACATATGGAAAACAAGTCGGCGAATTGTTTGCTGGAAACAAGCAATTATAAAAAAAGTAAACTGTGTCTAAATTTGGACAAATCAAAGAATTTTCTTCAGAAAAAAATATATGTACATAAGTTTTATAATAATAACTAGCCATTTAGTTATTAAAAACATATGCATATTTTATTGACTGTACAGGATACATAAATGAGAATGGTGTCCTAGCAAACATTATTTTGTCGAGACTGCTTTTGCATGTGCTCTGAATAACCCATCTTTTAATATTCAGTTGCTTAGCAATTAAATACGGCTTTAGAGTTACATAAAAATCAGGAAATGAGTAGTGAATTACTTAAATATTACAAAGTTGGTGAACTCTGCAATTACAAACAAGAATGTGTCCAAAGTACACGGATGCCCCACTTGCACTATCCTTTTCCATGGACTGTAAAATTAATCTAATTTGGCATTAAAATTAGAAAGATTATATTATAGGGAACTGTGTAATAAGTTTCAAGTTGATTGGACTTCAATTTTATCAAAAACTACCTTGACCAAAAACTTTAACCTGAAACTCCCACTTTCATTTTCTATGTATAGTGAACCTTGAAATGGGGTCAAAAGTCTAATTTGGCATTAAAATTAGAAAGATCATATCATAAGCAACAAGTGTACTAAGTTTCAAGTTGATTGGAATTCAGCTTCATCAAAAACTTCCTTGACCAAAAACTTTAACCTGAAACTCCCCCTTTCATTTTCTATGTTCAGTGGACCGTGAAATTGGGGTCAAAAGTCTAATTTGACTTTAAAATTAGAAAGATCATATCATAAGCAACAAGTGTACTAAGTTTCAAGTTGATTGGACTTCAGCTTTATCAAAAACAACCTTGACCAAAAACTTTAACCTGAAACTCCCACTTTCATTTTCTATGTTCAGTGGACCGTGAAATTTGGGTCAAAAGTCTAATTTGACTTTAAAATTAAAAAGATCATATCATAAGCAACAAGTGTACTAAGTTTCAAGTTGATTGGACTTCAATTTTATCAAAAACTACCTTGACCAAAAACTTTAACCTGAAACTCCCCCTTTCATTTTCTATGTTTAGTGGACCGTGAAATTGGGGTCAAAAGTCTAATTTGGCATTAAAATTAGAAAGATCATATCATAAGCAACAAGTGTACTAAGTTTGAAGTTGATTGGACTTCAGCTTCATCAAAAACTACCTTGACCAAAAACTTTAACCTGAACGGAGGCACAGACCAGAAAACATAATGCCCCTCTACTATCGTAGGTGGGGCATAAAAATAGTTTACTTATCTACCCTTTTCACTCGTATTCCCCATTCTAACTACTTAAAAAGAAAGACAGATTAAAAATGTGTCAAAACATGTGTCAAATAAACTCATCATAGATACCAATAATAAAATTATGTACGCCTGGGCACGCTTTTCCTCTACAACTATTTCCCATCGAACTTGAAATAAGCAATCCAAAAGTAGTTATATCTGCCTCATATCTTGGATGCAGAGTCAGTTAAGATCAAAACTTTACGAAAAAAAGAGATGATTTCAACTCTCAATTTATAAGTAGCAATCTTCCAGCAGCGCCAGTATATCGACAAGTCGTTATGATATTCCAGAGCTTGCGTTTCTTATCTTGATTTTCTTGATATATATATATAAATAGTTTATGACAAGGAAACAATAAAACCAAGGATTCCAGGTAGTTAAATTGACGTCATTACTTTGAAAATTTCATGGCATCTATCTCAAGTTGGTTGACAATTTTACAGATGACATCAGATATGTTTGCCATAGACACAGCCCCGTATTACTTTCCTCAAATATGTCATCATCGAATGAGACTCACCAACGATTCTGCAGTTACATATGAATAACGACAGCTGCTTAATGTGAAGCAGGATCTGCTTACCTTCCCAGTACACCTGATATCCCCCGGTTCTTGATGTGTTTCATGTTGTTCAGTTTTAATTTTTAACGTTGTGTTTAGTAGACTGTTTTTTTTTCTTCTTTTTATGCCATGTTGTTGCAAGTCTGTCTTCCACTTTCATCACTTTATCTTCAGCCACCAATTGTGTCAATGTTTTGATTGTACCAGTTTGGTGTATAGACAAATAGATATGGAATTTTAAATGGTCATTGACTTGTTTTTAGATTGAGTTAATCAAGCTTCAGTTTAAGTATTTGAAAGATATCGATTTATAGTTGGAGAGTATCTTTAATGCTGGCATGCAGACTGGTCTACCAGAATATGCTAATAGGGAAAAAAAACATAAGAGATCAATGCTATTAACTGAGTCATTCATAAGACCTGACAAGTGCTGACTGTGAAAATGTATTTCATAATAGAGCATGTTTACATTAAGGATGTACTTAGGTGATGTTTTGGAATTTGTGACAAATGTTCGGACTCCTTGGTGTTTTTTCATACAATACAATGTAAAATATTTTGCCCCATAACACCCATTTATTTTTTTCACATAAGACTAAACAGCTCATGAAAGGTCATTTACCAAAATTTTAGAAGATTCTTAATTTTCTTTCTTTTGTTTTGAGACCCAATAATACCAATGCAAAGATAAGGTAAAAGTCTGAGTCAGCCTTTTCCCGCCATATTTTAATTCTCAAATATCTCGAAAAGGAGGTCCATGACCTATCAATATTTTTAGCTTATGTTTATCCTTAATTGATGCTCTACCAGCTTATAGTATCAATTTTAACTTCTTAATTCATTAATTTTCACCTAACCTCACCTAAGTACATCCTTAAGTCTGATAACCATTTGTTGAAGGTGTGATATATAGTTCCCAAACAAAATGTAAAGAAAACAATATAATCAGTAAGTTTAGGAATTTTCAAGTATTCTATTAACATGAGAAGCAGAGAAACTGAAAATGCATCATTCAATATAGCATATGCACATGTAGCTTGAAACTAAATTTCAACCAGATGCTCCGCAGGGCGCAGCTTTATACGACCGCAGAGGTTGAACCCTGAACGGTTGGGGCAAGTATGGACACAACATTCAAGCTGGATTCAGCTCTAAATTTGGATTGTGATTAAATAGTTGACACAGCATAGGTTGCTGACACAGAATGAATGTGGTCTAATATTGTGATTAAATAGTTGACACAGCATAGGTTTCTGACACAGAATGAATGTGGTCAAATGAACTTAAAAAAAAATGTTTACTTTGAGCAATTCACTATGCTGTTGAATATAAATCCTCTCAAAAAAATGTTTGAAGAAATTTTCTTTCTATTTATGAAATCTGAAATGAAAAAAATTGACCCTCCAATTTTTTTTTCACATCCCCCTTTCCCTTATTTCAAAACTGATCTCAATTCAAATTTCTAATGAAGTTTGCAACAATAACTGCTCATTTAAATACATCATAAAATATTAAAATGTAAAAAAAGTGCTTGTTATCACTGAATGGTAAAGATTGTTTTAATCTATCAGTTGGTAGTAAAAGTGAATATACATTGTATATTGTATAAAACAATGATTTAAGTTGATTCAACTACTATTCTGGACAAAGAAAGATAACTCCAATTGAAATCCAATTGGAATTTCTTGCTATTGCACAATATTGTGCAATTAGATATTTCTTGCTATTGTGAAATACTGTGCAATTGAAAATATTTGCTATTGCACAATACTGTGCAATTGAAGATTTCTTGCTATTGCACAATACTGTGTAATTGAAGATTTCTTGCTATTGCTGAATACTCTGCAATTGAAAATTTCTTGCTATTGCACAATACTTAATATAATAATTTTGGATCCTGATTTGGACCAACTTGAAAACTGGGCCCATAATCAAAAATCTAAGTACATGTTTAGATTCAGCATATCACAGAGGCCCAATAATTCAATTTTTGTTAAAATCAAACTTAGTTTAATTTTGGACCCTTTGGACGTTAATGTAAACCAATTTTAAAACGGGACCAAAAATTAAGAATCTACATACACAGTTAGATTTGGCATATCAAAGAACCCCAATTATTCAATTTTTGATGAAATCAAACAAAGTTTGATTTTGGACCCCGATTTGGACCAACTTGAAAACTGGGCCAATAATAAAAAATCTAAGTACATTTTTAGATTCAGCATATCAAAGAACCCCAAGGATTCAATTTTTGTTAAAATCAAACTAAGTTTAATTTTGGACCCTTTGGACCTTAATGTAGACCAATTTGAAAACGGGACCAAAAATTAAGAATCTACATACACAGTTAGATTCGGCATATCAAAGAACCCCAATTATTCAATTTTTGATAAAATCAAACAAAGTTTACATCTGGACCCTTTGGGCCCTTTATTCCTAAACTGTTGGGACCAAAACTCCCAAAATCAATACCAACCTTCCTTTTATGGTCATAAACCTTGTGTTTAAATTTCATAGATTTCTATTTACTTATACTAAAGTTATGGTGCGAAAACTAAAAAAAATGCTTACTTGGGTCCCTTTTTGGCCCCTAATTCCTAAACTGTTGGGACCTAAACTCCCAAAATCAATACCAACCTTCCTTTTGTGGTCATAAACATTGTGATTAAATTTCGTTGATTTCTATTTACTTTAACTAAAGTTATGGTGCGAATGTAACACAACACATGGTTATTTGGAATAGTTGTTTATTAAAGCCGGTCTGGACCAGTGTCCATAACGGACGGTCTCCCTATATACAGTAAAATACACAAGTATATATACAGAAAATAAACAGTGTCAAGGATTCTATTAATTTGACCATTATAGTCTTAAATCAAAAGATACAGGGATGAATATCTATTAAGTTGTCTCTAATTGACATGTTTTGACATGCTTTGACCAACCTGGAGATTGATGGTCAAAGAATGCACGTATGTCCATTGTTTTAACTAATTGCTACATGTCACTACTTGGTCTAATGTAAACATGTTATATATATATATATATATATAACCTAGAGGTCAATTGAACAACCTTTTACAAGGTCATGTTTTTCTTAATAGATATTCCCCTGAATTTTATTTAATTTAATAAACATTTTTGAGAATATATAATCCTAAATATAAATATAAATATATATAATATATATTTATATATACATTTTAAGCCATCATATTGTCACATTCCTCCCTTTCTTAAGAAATATAATTTTATATTTTAGTTAAAATCGGTGACAATATGAATGCTCGCAATTTCCCTAAAAACAACAAAAAGTATTCATAAACAAAATCATTTCAAAAGTTCAACAACATCTAAATGTTCAGCAATGTATAGTTCATACAATTCTTGTGTGAATAACTAAGTTCGTAACATCAAATATCGGAACTTCTTATTTCCAGAAAAAGGCGCAACCATTAACTGCGGACCGTCTTCATAACCCCGACTCCAGTGAACTGCTCCTCTGATCGTCGTTGTCAACTCCAACAATCCCTTTGTTTATCTGCAACGCCAATTCCCATCATTAAGAAGTACTGCAATTACTCCGACCTGCATGTGATCCACCATCCATCGGCGAAAATCCAACCTGCATGTGATCCACCATCCATCGGCGAAAATCCAACCTGCATGTGATCCACCATCCATCGGCGAAAATCCAACCTGCATGTGATCCACCATCCATCGGCGAAATTCCAACCTGCATGTGATCCACCATCCATCGGCGAAAATCCAACTTGCATGTGATCCACCATCCATCGGCGAAAATCCAACCTGCATATGATCCACCATCTGTCGTTGATTTACTCCTAACTGACCTAGCTTACCTACTCTGTTAATTCAGAGTCCCTGACTAGGTTGCTCAGTTATCACCGGCTGAAACATTACAGGCAAATCTACCTGTGATGCTGTAGAACAATTCCCTCTACCAATATAAGTTATGTGATCGTATAGTTTTATGTACATCTAATCGTCTGCGTTGTGTCCAATGATCAAAGCCAATATCCAATACTGGATAATGGTTCTTAGTGGCTGGTTCTTGTAATGGTGCAGAAGCTATTTTAACATCTCTGGAGGCAGTACCATCGCCCTCAACATTAGTTGACACCATTTGATCGCCACCAAGGTATCGTGTGACTATTTGAACCTCTCTATTACTAAATTCTCTTGGCTAAACACCTATTATTAAACTTAAGAATATTTTAATAACAAAATACCTATAAATATAGCAACAAAATGAATTAATACATTTACTAAATTTGATAGTTCAAAGTCGTCCTCAAGTTCTAACTGCTTTAATTTGAAAAAATTAAATTATCGATATAAAAATAAACTCAAATACAAAAACAATAAACTAATAAGATAAACTTTTCTCTAGTTAGGACTGAAAAATTATTTAAATAAGGTTTGACATCCAACCAACACTTTCCTTCCTTTTTCATAAACAAAGCTGTGATTCAGAGATTACTGATATTTATAGGATTTCTAAACAATCAATTTTTCAGCGATCAATCTGAAGCGAGAATTAGAATGATTAATCAAAACAAAATTATTTTATATACACATATATTCATTTAAAAACAATCATCACGAAGCCTACTTTTACGACATGTTAGTCGTTCATTTTATTAAGATAACAAGAAATGTTTGAGAGAAAACTTAAAATTAATTCGTCTTTCTTTTCAGACTTTTTAACATTTCGCTTATTTTTCTTTGGTATTATGATTTCATCAACAGGCATGTCTTGATTACTTTCTAAATTATATCTATCAGAACTATTATCATTTGTCATATCACTTAAACTGGAAGTTAAAGATGACCTTATGCTCTTGTTTTTCTCATTTTTTCTTGGGTTGCTAATTTTCTTTTAACTCAATCAGGGTCACATTAAAATATTTGCGGAAGATGTATCGCGTTATTGTTTATAACGATTAATCATATGATACTTATTTCCATATTTTAAGTCCTAAATTGTTTTATTATGAAAACATTTCCATTTTCAACCCTTAGTATAGATTTATGTACTCTATAAATGTATAAATAATCCTATATTTCATCTATCGCTAAATACTTTTGAAACTTATTAAACCCTATATTTCCTTAAGAGTGGACTTAAACAATTATATCAATTTTTATCATTTAAGTGCTATTTTCCGAAGATAGTTCCTCAATTCTTTAAAAATACCACAATAACTGTGCGGAAATAAAGGTTTGGATTCTAAATAACATAGAATATTTTGTTTCTCTAAACAAATGTGCTTACGCACCTACCCAATTGCGTCAACCATATTTAAACAACTATATGATTATAACATCGCAGAAATACCCTTAAATCCGTCGCCAAAAGTGTTCTTATGAAACTTTCTTATACCAATGTATATAGGCGCGTATATTCTAGAATTACAGATTGTCTCTTCAGAAAACAGCTCAAAATATGAATAAAAAATTCAATTATTATATTCAAAATCAAGATATATTAAATGTTTTAATATTATCATTATTCACGCAGTTAAATACTTTAAAATATAACCAACATCTTTAAAATATTTTTACCTATTGTTATTTAATTCTTAAATATTAATATTCAAGTGTTTTTTTTTTTTCTTATTTAAATATCTATTCTGTCTTTTTAAAAAAACAGCATATAAAAACTTCTCATTATATCATTACAATATGTACGCAAATCTTATATATTGACTTATACTATCAATTAAATACCTGACAAAGTTGCCAGTCTTTTATATTGACTAAAACAATCAAATACCTATTATAAGTACCTTCACCCTGATGATAATGATTACATAAAAAAAATATCAATACAAAAATCAAACCTTCACCATTGAAAAAAAATAAATATCTACATTTTCGCTTAAAAAAAACTTTATTTAATAAAACTTTTTTTTAATGAATTAATCCACGTCATTATCTTGAACATGAACAATTGTGCTCACATCTGGTGCACCTAATCCTATTTTTTTCTGATATTGAACCATCAAAGCTTCCAATCGAATTAATGCCTTTTTTAAACACCCTTTGAGTAAGACTTTGAACTTTTGTTATTAAATTTTGAAAAACAGACCCTACATTGAATTTTTGTCTAGCCATTTTGAGAAATTAAATAAAGAGTATCAAATAAAAAGTCACTTTACCTTAATATCCTTTGGTCACGGTTAACCAAAAATAACCACATGTAACACAACACATGGTTATTTGGAATAGTTGTTTATTAAAGCCGGTCTGGACCAGTGTCCATAACGGACGGTCTCCCTATATACAGTAAAATACACAAGTATATATACAGAAAATAAACAGTGTCAAGGATTCTATTAATTTGACCATTATAGTCTTAAATCAAAAGATACAGGGATGAATATCTATTAAGTTGTCTCTAATTGACATGTTTTGACATGCTTTGACCAACCTGGAGATTGATGGTCAAAGAATGCACGTATGTCCATTGTTTTAACTAATTGCTACATGTCACTACTTGGTCTAATGTAAACATGTTATATATATATATATATATATAACCTAGAGGTCAATTGAACAACCTTTTACAAGGTCATGTTTTTCTTAATAGATATTCCCCTGAATTTTATTTAATTTAATAAACATTTTTGAGAATATATAATCCTAAATATAAATATAAATATATATAATATATATTTATATATACATTTTAAGCCATCATATTGTCACACGAAAACCCAAAAAAATGCTTATTTGGGCCCTTTTTTGGCCCCTAATTCCTAAACTGTTGGAACCAAAACTCCCAAAATCAATCCCAACCTTTCTTTTGTGGTCATAAACCTTATGTCAAAATTTCATAGATTTCTATTTACTTAAACTAAAGTTATAGTGCGAAAACCAAGAAAATGCTTATTTGGGCCCTTTTTGGCTCCTAATTCCTAAAATGTTGGGACTAAAACTCCCAAAATCAATCCCAACCTTCCTTTTGTGGTCATAAACCTTGTGTTAAAATTTCATAGATTTCTATTCACTTTTACTAAAGTTAGAGTGCGGAAACTAAAAGTATTCGGACGACGACGACGACGACGCCAACGTGATAGCAATATACGACTAAAATTTTTTCAAATTTGGCGGTCGTATAAAAACCTCTGATTTCAAGTTCTAGAAAAATCAGAGCAGATTGCTCTGAGGGATACGATTGCCGTTGTTTCATTGACTCATGACTGTATACATGTACATGTAGCTGGATAATATTATTTTCAAAACTAATTCAACTGCACATTTAAAATAGTTACAAAATAGCCAATCACGGATAAAAGTGTATGAACAATGTAATCAGGCCTGTTTTATTTTTATACTATCAATTCCAAGTTTACTTTCCACAGCAGTCACTGAGACTCAGACTGAGAGAAGGTATTTCACTTCGTATCTTATCACCTATTTTCCTACGTTAATTCTAGGAGGAACCCCATTCCTAACTCTTTAAATATTTAATTTCCTTTGGGTCAGTGATCATGACTCCTTTCCGTACACATTTATCGGTTTAAAATGCGATCGTTTTTTAATATAATACGACGTTTATTGACAGAACGAGCTAATACTCGACGTGTTGTATTGGGACCGTTGTTTTGATTCAGAATTCACGGAAGTCTTCTGGAAGGGAGACAACTCGAATAATAATATGGAAGACTCCATTTCGCCTGAAGGGGTGTTCTACGATGAGGACTAATTTATTTTAATTTAAATGATGCATATGATTTAAAATTATGCAACAACAATAACCTTCAATAGCAGACATACATAGAAAAGATCCTATGAGTTATAAATTAATTAATTGAGTGGAGAATCCAGAGCAACCATTCAATCCAAAACCCCTTGAAGTCAAGAAAACTATACGCATGCGCATAATTTCCAAAACAAACCCTGGAGCAAGAACGTACAAATGTAAATTAAATGTTTATTAAACGACCTAGATGGTTCTCTATTTCTTTATGGAAGTACAATCTCAAATATCAGTTTCATAACGGTAACATATAAGAAAAACTCCACTTCAATTCTTAAATGACAGAAATAGATTTATCGGAATTCAGAGAACTCTCGCATTTTATCAAAACTGGGAATTCCCTCTGACGTGTTTCTAAATTTATAAAAATACTAAATATAAATACTGCTTAATTCTGAATTTTTGGAAAGTTGTTTAAGTTCAATCCCTTTGTTAGTTTTTACCTTTTAAAGCAAGACAATCATAAGAATCTGAGATGTTCCTTAATGTTTAGAATAAAACGATTGACGTGAGAGCAATGCTCTGAGCCACCGGTATAAGTCTACAGATTGCTTGAAAGCAATCGTATCCCAAAAAACGAAAATTTACTGGTACAGGAGGATGGAAATACTGACAGAAAGATGGAGAGACAATCAATGATGGTGGCCTCGAAATAGTTGTCAAACTGATATTTATAGTTATTTGCCACAAGTAGTTCCAATAAAACTAACTTAAGCAGAAAACTAATCAATTGTTGATGCAGATGCTAGAACACCAAATCCTATGTGTCAATTTCCTTGCAGGTGAAAAACTGCATCTATATTGATTTTTCTGCTTCAAATAAATTAAAACCCACTGCAAATTAGAAGTTATTTATTATAAAACATACTATTAACATCTGTCTACTGGTCAAGGCAAAGAAAGACAACTTTAATGCAATTATTTCAATGAAAATATTAACATTTACAAATTAAAAGATAAAGACTTCTCTGCAATTAATTGCATACATAAAATATTAAAGTTAAAAAATGAAACAGACTACAATATCTTTGAAATAAGATCAACCTAATATTATATTTACTTAAGCTCAAAAATTCATTTTTACAGTACTATTGTGTAGTGTTACTTGTACATATATCACTGAAGTAAAAGGATACCCCAAGTCTTAATTGTACTTCGAAATTGTAAACACATTTCTAAAATTCTCTCAGTCTTTATCTTGCAAAGTACAATCATCAAAACCAGATCTTTATTTGCTTAAAATACAATTTTACCAGGAGAAATATTTGTTTATTTCAAGCTTCATATTGCACTTATCAACCTTACTCATTCAAAATAGCTTTTAAAAAATAAACAATACTTCAAACTGTCCTTAGCAAATATGACTCAAATAGAAATCTAATAAACTAACATAACAGTTAATTTACATTTTAAACAAAAATAATATAATAGACTGGTTAATTGCAAGTTCTTCAATGCCACTGCACCACCTTATGAAAGAACAGAAATCTTTAACAGTATGTTTCATAACAAAGTTATTCTATCAATGAATATACAGTTTGTAAAATGAGCCATTTAATTCTTTTTCTTATAAAAATAGACTATATAAAGTACTAAGTACTTAAAGCTGTGAATACAATGGGGGTAATGATTATTACAAATTAATTATATGAATGCATGTTTGTTATATAAGAATTGTGGTTTTAATGATATTGTGGTAATATTTAATCTGCACCAAATACCAGGGAATGCTTTGAATGTAGCAATTCTGCACCAAATGCCAGATAAAGTTTAGTTGGTTAAACTACTATGCACCAAATTCCAGAAGGTAAATTTTTAATCTCAAGACTTTCCAATCATTTTAAAAAATGTAAAAAAAAATAAAAAAATTAGGTGATTTTTTCTGTAATTAGGATGATTAAATGGTGTATTGGTGAATATTTAAATGATTTAGTGTTTGAAAATAAGGTGTTCAAATAAAATCAAAATAAAAATGTCTAACTTTCAACATCATGTGATTTTTTTTATTGTTTAGTACAAATATACAACACATTAAACAATTACATAAACAAAAGATTTCTACTAAGCATTACTATATTTATGCACTTATGATATTAATAAATATTATTGCAACAAAACTCAATTAATTTAAAATCATCCACTCATGTATTGTTACCATATTAGTAATTAGACTGAAATAGTGCTATGTATCATTATGATGATTTGTGTAAAAAACTAGAATTATGGATGATTGGTTTATATTATATGACAAATGTTTAAATAAATCTACATAAATTACAGGTTTTTATATTCCTTTTTAGTTCCTACTCATATGCAAATGAAATAATGAATAGAAATTCTGTTCATAATACTATTAAATATTTGGCAAATCACATGGCTCAAAATACAAACTGTTTAATTCAACAGTAACAATGTATATATAAATAAAATGTCTAGATTCCACTTGTGTAAGCCTGTTATTTAATCAAAATTTTCTCTGAATGCATAACAATAATTTGAATATAAATAAAACTGTTCCTAGATTCCACTTGTGTTTATCTTGTAGATTCCACTTGTGTTAATGTTGCTTGTTGAAATGATGCCAATTTATTTTTTGTATCCAAACTCCTTAGCATCATCTTCAGTGAAGTCTCCGTAGCGCCAAAGATTCAACTGGAAAATAAAAAGCATAAAAAAGTTGAATCCTTGCAAAACAATGAAGAATAAACTGGAAAAATAAAAGGCTTATGTATAATGTTTACCTGGAAAATAAAAAGCATAAAAACAAAGAATCAACTGAAAAGTAAAAAGCAATATTTTCTTCAACACGACTGACTGTTTATAAAAAAACAAATAAATTACTCACTCTTCCTGCTTTGGCTTTCTCCTGAGCCTTCTGGTAATCAGAAACCAACTTGGCAAGTTTTTTCTCTCTCCTTTTTTCAACGATAAGATATCCGTCAGAAATGAGTCCTTGAGCGACATCCTGGTCTGTATCCGGGTACAACAGAACCACATAGTTTCCACCGGATCTGTATTCTATATTCAACTTCAGTTCCTTGTTCACTACACTGTCATAGAATTGATCTAAGGCATCTTGTTTTGCATCTTCCTATAAAACAAAAAACAATGGTCCAATCTTTATTATAACATTTCAAAAATAGATCTGCTGACACAGAAAGATATCTTGCCTGCTTTGCAGTGAATCAAAAACTGTTTTTATCATATTACTGCATGCATATAATTGCAATAAGGATGGATCTCTTTTTAAGTATTTCTATAACTAACATTTCAGCCGAAACTTCTAATTAAAGTGTACAAATGTTAACAATATATCAATTTTTTGGTGAAAGTATATCTCTACTAACATAACAAATCAGTAGACACATGTATCTGACCGTCTGCTACTTACATCTGGTGGTAATGCTGAACATGCCAATGTGAATTCTGTTGCCTGAGCTGGTAATGTTTGATAGGAAGCTGGCAGTGTAGCAAGTTCTGTTGATGCTGTTTTCTCTCTCTGTAAATAATTAAATTTAACTATAAACTAGAAATTAGAATCATATTGTTCAATTATTGTTGATAAAGAATGCTATTGTCACTAACTTCTCTGAAGATTTGTTTTACTTTTTAATCCATGATTTACTTATTTTGTATGAAAAATATTGCTTTCTTACTTCTTTACATTTAAAAACTTTTTCTGTTCAGTTGTCGGTTATCAGAGAAAAATGTTTAAAAATAATGTAACTATATGTACAGGTGTATTTTCCTGTTGAGCTAACTGATATAATTGTGACAAACAGTTTAGACACATAGAACTGTTATTTTTAGAAATTTTGATAATACATGACAAAACACACATTTATATCATGATCAGCTAGAACACAATACATGAAATAATGATTTAATTTAACAGCAATCTGCAGACAGACAGTAAAAAGGGTTCACCATTTTTTTTTATCATTTTTTCTTCTGAATTTTAGAAATAGCATTACTACTAATTAAATGGAAAATTGAACACATAATGACAGTTTTTAATTTAATTTTTAACATGCATCTTTTTGTCTTCAAACTTGTGTTCAATTTTCATATTCCCTGTACTTACATTGCCATAATCTATAAATAGAACTGTGAATTTTCCTTTCTCATTTTTCTCTACTTTTGCTCTGTACCTGTACAGAAAATAATGTATATCAAGATCTTTAGAAAGCTAATACAAACCAACAACAACATATGTACAAACCACTATTATAAGCATAAGTAAAAATAAGCATCAAATTGAAGAGCAAATGAATAAAAAATACAGTCAAATGTCACCTAAGCATATCCTTATTTAAATAAAACCAAATCAAATTCAAGACAAAAATCATTAGCATAAGCATTAGCAAAACATGTAACCAATAATAAAAAGAAAAGTTAAACATTTGCTATTTTTTAAACAATAGAGTATGTAATAAATCATAGTAAGCCAGTTCTTAAAACTTTCAAAACGTTTTAAAATGTGTGTTGCACTTCAAATATATTACAGTAAATTGCCCAATACTTTTATTCTAAAATTGAGCTTTGAAAGTCTGGTCATGTTTTATTATCTAATATCTCCATTTGGTTTTTTTCATGAGTAATTTTTTATCCCCCTTTCTAGTGAAATATTTGTTATCTCCCCTTCTAGTGAAATATGAATAAAAGATTACTTTTTTTTCAAACGACCTGAGGTATACATACAAAATGTACAACAAAGGTGTTAACAAATGCAACAGAACAACTACTATGTTGGATATCATTGTAACAAGTCTGACCCACATCAAAAAAAATAGCAGCCTCTAATTGATTAACTTTATGATTGTCAAAAAAGTGGATGCAGAAATTGCCTGTTTAGCAGGCTATCAGTTTCAAAAGTATAAACCCATACTGTGTTCAAGAAATTTTAATGCTTTTAGAAGTTGCTTTAAAATTGCGTTCTCACATGTTGGGGTATTTTTAGCAACCAAATGGTCAAGTTATATAGAAATTTATCTACATAAAAAGGTTCATATAAGCTTCCCTTGTTTTTAATTCATGTCAAGGCATTTAATTTAAGTAATATATTACTGCTAAGCTTACCATTGACCATCCTGAGAGAATTTAGCTGCACATAAATCACCTTTCTTTGGACTATAAGCACCAGGCAGAGGTGGGTTAGACTCCATTTCAGTCCTCAATTGTTCCATTAATTTTTCTAGCTGTGGTCCTGGAAAAGTAAGAGAAAAATTAATTTTACAGAAACTACTTTTTTTATATACATTTTATATAAAGAGAGCAGGTTATGTTAGTGCTATGAATGTAAAGATTTAAAAGGTAAAACACTCAAATCAAGACCATCATGTGTTGATGTAAATGAAAGGAAATTTGGAAATGGTACAATTTGATTAGCGACACTTTCATACTTCCTCTACCTAGATAACAATGCCTAGTATTGATTTTTCTACTTTTAAAACAATGGCTTGGCCCCCATGAGGGATTTTCCCGCTAGATAAATTATACAGGGTTTCAATCCACAACCAGATGCTCCGCAGGGCGTAGCTTTATACGACCGCAGAGGTTGAACCCTGAACGGTTGGGGCAAGTATGGACACAACATTCAAGCTGGATTCAGCTCTAAATTTGGATTGTGATTAAATAGTTGACACAGCATAGGTTTCTGACACAGAATGAATGTGTTCTAATGAACTTAAAATTTTTGTTTTCTCTTAGAGCAATTCACTATGCTGTTGAATATTAATCCTCTCAAAAAAATGTTTGAAGAAATTTTCTTTTTTATTTATGAAATTTCAAATGAGAAAAATTGAACCCAATTTTTTTAATCACATCCCCCTTTCCCTTATTCCAAAACTAATCTCAATTAAAATTTCTAATGGAGTTTGCAACAATAACTACTCATTTAAATACATCATAAAATATTAAGATGTAAAAAAAACTCCTTGTTATCACTGAATGGTAAAGATTATTTTAATTTATCAGTTGGTAGTAAAAAGTGAATATACATTGTATATTGTATAGAACAAAGATTTAAGTTGATTCTGGACAAAGAAAGATAACTCCAATTAAAAAAAAATCTTGCTATTGCACAATATTTTGCAATTAGATATTTCTTGCTTACTATTCTGGACAAAGAAAGATAACTCTAATTAAAAAAAAATTTGCTATTTCACAATATTGTGCAATTAGATATTTCTTGCCATTGCGCAATACTGTGCAATTGAAAAGACTTGCTATTGCACAATACTTAATATAATAATTTTCTGATTTGGACCAACTTGAAAACTGGGCCCATATTAAACAAGAATGTGTCCTCAGTACACGAATGCCCCACTCGCACTATCATTTTCTATGTTCAGTGGACCGTGAAATTGGGGTAAAATCTCTAATTTGGCATTAAAATTAGAAAGATCATATCATAGGGAACATGTGTACCAAGTTTGATGTCGATTGGACTTCAACTTCATCAAAAACTACCTCGACCAAAAACTTTAACCTGAAGCGGGACAGACGGACGAACGGACGAACGAACGGACGGACGAACGGACGCACAGACCAGAAAACATAATGCCCCTCTACTATCGTAGGTGGGGCATAAAAATCTAAATACATTTTTGGATTCAGCATATCAAAGAACCCCAAGATTTCAATTTTTGTTAAAATCAGACTAAGTTTAATTTTGGACCCTTTGGACTTTAGTGTAGACCAATTTGAAAACAGGACCAAAAATGAAGAATCTACATACACAGTTAGATTTGGTATATCAAAGAACCCCATTTATTCAATTTTTGATGAAATCAAACAAAGTTTAATTTTGGACCCCGATTTGGACCAACTTGAAAACTGGGCCAATAATCAAGAATCTTAGTACATTTTTAGATTCAGCATATCAAAGAACCTAACTGATTCATTTTTTGTCAAAATCAAACTAAGTTTAATTTTGGACCCTTTGGACCTTAATGTAGACCAATTTGAAAACGGGACCAAAAGTTAAGAATCTACATACACAGTCATGACAGTTAGATTCGGCATATCAAAGAACCCCAATTATTCAATTTTGATGAAATCAAACAAAGTTTAATTTTGGACCCTTTGGGCCCCTTATTCTGTTGGGACCAAAACTCCCAAAATCAATACCAACCTTCCTTTTATGGTCATAAACCTTGTGTTTAAATTTCATAGATTTCTATTTACTTATACTAAAGTTATGGTGCGAAAACCAAGAAAAATGCTTATTTGGGTCCCTTTTTGGCCCCTAATTCCTAAACTGTTGGGACCTAAACTCCCAAAATCAATACCAACCTTCCTTTTGTAGTCATTAACATTGTGTTTAAATTTCATTGATTTCTATTTACTTAAACTAAAGTTATTGTGCGAAAACCAAGAATAATGCTTATTTGGGCCCTTTTTTGGCCCCTAATTCCTAAACTGTTGAAACCAAAACTCCCAAAATCAATACCAACCGTTCGTTTGTGGTCATAAACCTTGTGTCAAAATTTCATAGATTTCTATTAACTTAAACTAAAGTTATAGTGCGAAAACCAAGAAAATGCTTATTTGGGCCCTTTTTGGCCCCTAATTCCTAAAATGTTGGGACCAAAACTCCCAAAATCAATACCAACCTTCCTTTTGTGGTCATAAACCTTGTGTTAAAATTTCATAGATTTCCATTCACTTTTACTAAAGTTAGAGTGCGAAAACTAAAAGTATTCGGACGACGACGACGCCAACGTGATAGCAATATACGACGAAAAATTTTTCAAATTTTGCGGTCGTATAAAAAAATATGAATTATTTATTACTGATGAAGATTTGAGAGTTTTGAGAAAGCAACATTTGAAGTTCTTTTAACTCAACAGAACAAATAAATCTATTCTTTACCAACAACATATCTGAAATAATGTATAATCTTAATTTTAAATAAATATTATACACATTTAACACACTAAGAGTTAGGACAGATTACACAACAACACTTCTGCTAGATTTCTATGACTCACATCAGTAATTCTGCTAAGCAAGATAAATAATATATTACCATTGTCCACATACTGTGCAAAGAAACTGAGATCCTCATTGACTTCAGTCACAACAACATTTCTATAATTCACTTCCCGTTCAGTTTTGTCATCTACAATTTCTTCATGAACACTTGTGTCTTCAACGTAATCTTTCCATAGCTAAAAAAACACAATACATTAAGTCTCAAATCTATACTTTTTCACTTAATTACTATTCATACAGGTTTCCCGCTTAATATACAGAAGTCGGTTTCACAATAAAACTTAGGACTAAGATTGATTGTAAGTATACTGAATTGTTCTTGAATTATGACCAATCTTAGTCCTAACTATTTTTGTGAAACCAACTCCAGCAGAGAAGCTTTCAACAGTACCAAGAAAAAAAAAGAAACATTCATATGACCTGTCAACCTACACAGACATATTATTCTGAATCAAAGCCGACCAGCCTTGTATCTTTCTCAACAAAAAACAATACTTAGCTTAGAATCTAAGATATGTTTCATACCCTTGTCAATCTTTATAAGATCTTCATTCAAAATGATCTTATTTTACCCACAAAATAATTTCTTATATATAGAGGAATAATATTCACCAATAAAAGCAAAGCTTGAGGAAGTTCTGTTTAAAATATATTTTTGAAGCTTTATTTGCACTAGTGCAATATGATATACTAATGCATCTTTGCTTTTGATTATGTTCTGCATGATGTTCATTGTTGCAATATAATAAAAAAAAATATTTCAGTTTCTTGTTTTGCAGTTTATTATTCTATTTATAATTTAAATTTTACAAGTCATTTAGTTCTGAAATGTTTAATATTACAACTTACATTAAGCTTCTTTTTCTTTGCATTTTCTTCTGCATTTAACATCTGTTTATAAAAATTACTTCTTTCTGCAGTGAAGTGGACTTTTGCTAGACCTTCTTCTACCAAGGCCAGAGACAGATTTACATTATCAACAAACAACCATCCAATGAAATTACCTCCCTTGTCCATTGCTTCTACAGTAACCTCAACCTATTATAAACAAACAAATTATAAATGATAGTAATGTCCCTTGTTAATGGTTTTGATGGTATTGAGCATTTTTTTGCTGATACATGATCAGTAAGTTGACCTTGAAATACTTTTTCACGAAAATATTTATTTTCAAATGCTAGCTTTTTCATTTCAATTGACAACAAGAATGTGTCCCAAGTACATGAATGTCCCATCCGCACTATCATTTTCTATGTTCAGTAGACTGTGAAAATGGAATAAAATCTCTAATTTGGCATTAAAATTAGAAAGATCATATCATAGGGAACATGTGTACTAAGTTTTAAGTTGATTGGACTTCAACTTCATCAAAAACTACCTCGACCAAAAACTTTACCTGGACTAAAAACTTTAACCTGAAGCAGGACAGACGATCGAACGCACAGACCAGAAAACATAATGCCCATAAATGGGGCATAAAAATGCAATTTTTACTTGAGATTTCAGGAAAATCTGTATACAGTTAAATGCATCAGATAACAGATTGCAAGTTCTTCTCATCCAGTGGAATTATTAATACTTATAAAAACACTGCAATAATTTCTGAATTCAGAGTGAATCATATGTGGCCTTATGAGATATGGACTTGTAAAATGATAACAACTGAATTATATGTATCCTTGATCCTGCACTATCCAATGGTTTAAGATGTCCATAATAAATAAGTAATAGTTTAGTCATTAAAACTTTAGTTAATGGTAAGACTTTTTGAGTGGTAGTTTTCAAACAAAATTGTTATTACCTCTCTCTGTAGACACATTTCTTTTGTGAATGCTAATGCTTCATCACCATAGGGCTCAGATTTACTGGTCTCTCCACCTGGCAATGGTCTGGCTCCACGTGGACATGATATACCTGCAACAGTTGTAACAAATATTGTATATCAAACATTCTTTATCATTTCATACAAATATTATGACAAACCAAAATTATTATTAGACTATGATACCTTTAAGAAAATACTAAACAAAGTAAAAGATAAAGTTTTAAGCTCTATAAAGGAGAACAATGATAAGGAGGGAAAGGAAAGCTGATATACAACTAAAAACCTTTTATAAGTAAATTGAGTTCATCTTTTTTGTTTGTCTAATTATTCTGTATCAGAGATCACTTTTAAGTAAGCGTTTTTTTAGTTTTGTTGTCTCTTTTGACAAAATATAATAGAAAATGTATTTAAATGCACCATTTAAACATAAACTGCACAAGACCTAAATGAAGCTGTTAAAGTAACAATTAAATTTTACCTGATAACAGGAATGTAACAAGACAAGTCTCCCTTGGTATATACAGCCTCAGACGAGAACCACTGGCTATAAATTCAACCAAGGCTTCAGATCTACCTGCTCTTTGTAAAAATGGCAGAAATTGCTTAGATTTTGCTATATCCTGTAAAGAAAAACATAATAACACATTACATCATTTCATCACTGACATATTCTAAACCATATGTCAAACTATAATCATTATAAACTTGGTATTCAAGATGTTTCAAGTATTATACATGTGTTATTAAAAGCAGTTTGAACCAATGCCTGGTATATCTTTTGAATGAGAGAATTCTTTAAGTGTATTATTTTTTTTATCTAACTGTTTAAAATTTCTTCTTAGTGGAAAAAAATTTAAGTTTTTTAAAGAGTAACAATAAAAGCACTTGTTTCATTAAATCCTAGTATATCTTTAAATGATTTTTATGCCCCACCTACGATAGTAGAGGGGCATTATGTTTTCTGGTCTGTGCATCCGTTCATCCGTCCGTCCGTCTGTCCGTTCGTCCGTTCGTTCATTCGTCCGTCCGTCTGTCCCGCTTCAGGTTAAAGTTTTTAGTCAAGGTAGTTTTTGATGAAGTTGAAGTCCAATCGACTTCAAACTTAGTATACATGTTTCCTATGATATGATCTTTTTTATTTTAATGCCAAATTAGAGGGTTTACTCCAATTTCACGGTCCACTGAACATAAAAGATGATAGTGCGAGTGGGGCATTCGTGTACTGGGGACACATTCTTGTTGTATTATACTTTTTCCCTATATCTATTTTTCAGTTTATCATATAAATGAATGAAAGAAGATGTGTGGTATCAATGTGACAACAACCCAATACACAAGTAAACCAAAATACACATTTATAAATTTTACTTGGTTTTAACTTTCATAAGTTCTATGTGACAATTGGAAATTTAGAAACAAAATTGTACATTCAAAATCTCTATACTCAATGAAAAATTGGTAACAACCAAAAATAAATTCACAGTATTTTATGTAATAATTGTATCCTAGATACTAACCCCTGAGACATCAGCTACTCTGTGTATTGGAGCTTCTTTTTTTGAATGAATGCCTACTAATTTCTTTTCTGCCCTGGCTTCAGCTGCCAATAATTCATCATAATGAGATGATCTTTGGTCATCGTCCTGTCTGTATCTGATTACTTTGGCTAATCCCTTGCCAACTAATGCCTCTCCAACATTTCTGGAAAACAATGAATATAGGTTGATAAATATAATATCATTTTCAAACTGCAGAACTTTATTGACATCAGCTGATTAATTATCTGATGTTTTTTCTTTTAGAAAAATTTCAGAATGTTCATGAAATGATAACAAAAATAAATAAAGAGTATGTCAATGACAATGCATTTGACATATTAAGGTCAGGGATAGTTTACCCTGTAAACTTTAAGGCAACTAGTTGAAGAAATTAAAATTACCAAGTGTATGTAAATAAATTTGTATAATAGCCGTTATCAGATCTCTAAGATAACAATTAGTCCTAGACTTAATACTTACACTCCTCCAATGGTAACAGTACAGCATGTTTTCTCTGGAAAACCTTGGTTTGCTGGCTGTATATAATCTACCTTTACATTAACCTAAAATAATCCAGTAAATGTTAAAACTTAGCACAACAAGACATATCTACTCAGCAATCACATATGGTTTGTAAAACTTCAAATATTTAGTATGTTCTTATTCAAAGGTTAATTAAAAGTTTCTTTTTAACAAGTGGTATTGGTTTAGGCTGATATCAATGTGATTTCAATTTTTATACACCAAAGTTTTACAAGTAATTCTGTTAAAAATTGCTAAGAAACAAAAAATATCTCGATGTTTGTGGAGAAATATACAGAAACAACATTTCAAACTTCAGAAATCTAGAAAATGATTAAAAATTAGTTGACAGTTATATATTAATATTGACATGAAATGTATGTGTACCTTTTTCCCAATGAGTTTGGTCCTGAGAAATTCTCTAGCTTCATACATGTAAGGTATATCATATAATGGTCTCATTCTTTTATTTGGAGCTTGGTTTTCTGTGTTGTCTACTGCTCTTGGTGGTCTTACGCTGGACAAAAAGACTTTTTTTGACTTTCCATCTCCCATCTTGACGACTAATGCATCACCATTTACAATCTCAACAACCTAATTACAAACAGAATCAACTCTTAATTCTTTAACTTGAACTTGTATGGTCAGTTTCAAAATATTCCATAGCCATTTTCTCAATAGCTAGTGATTTAATTATTTTTTATATATTGTTGATTTTTAGCTAACCTGGCCCGAAGGGCCATGTGAGCTTTTCTCGTCACTTTGTGTCCGTCGTCGTCGTCATTGTCATCCAGTGACGTCTATTAACTTCTACAAAAATCTTCTCCTCTGAAACTGCTGGGACAAATTAAACCAAACTTGGCCACAATCATTATTGGGGTATCTAGTTTAAAAAATGTGTCCGGTGACCAGGCCAACCAACCAAGATGGCCGCAATGGCTAAAAATAGAACATGGGGTAAAATGCAGTTTTTGGCTTATAACTCAAAAACCAAAGCATTTAGAGCAAATCTGACATGTATGGGTTCAAATTGTTTATCAGGTCAAGATCTATCTGCCCTGAAATGTTCAGATGAATCGGACAACCTGTTGTTGGGTTGCTGCCCCTGAATTGGTAATTTTACGGAAATTTTGCTGTTTTTGGTTATTATCTTGAACATTATTATAGATAGAGATAAACTGTAAACTGCAATAATATTCAGCAAAGTAAGATTTACAAACAAGTCAACATGACCAAAATGGTCAGTTGACTCCTTTAGGAGTCATTGCCCTTTAAGTCAATTTTTAACCATTTTTCGTAAATCTTAGTAATCTTTTACAAAAATCTTCTCCTCTGAAACTACTGGGCCAAATTAATCCAAACTTGGCCACAATCATCTTTGGGGTATCTAGTTAAAACTAGAGGCTCTCAAGAGCCTGTATCGCTCACCTGATTCTACTTGGGTTTTTGAAATCATATGAAAAAATATAAAATTTGGCTAAAAGTGACAACACAACCTCATTGATAAGGAAAGGAACATGTTTAATTTCATTCAAAAGTCCCCCACTGGCGGCCATCTTGGATGGTGGATCGGCTACAAAGTAACAACACTTGGTCAGCACCTCATAAGGAACATTCATGCCATGTTTGGTTTTATTCCATTCAGTGGTTCTCTAAAAGAAGTCATTTGTATGCATTTCCCATAGGGTCCTATGCTAAACTAAGTCCCCCGCTGGCGGCCATCTTGGATGATGGATCGGCTACAAAGTAACAACACTTGGTCAGCACCACATTAGGAACATTCATGCCATGTTTGATTTCATTCCATTCAATGGTTCTCTAAAAGAAGTCATTTGTATGCATTTCCCATAGAGTCCTATGTTAAACTAAGTTCCCGGCTGGCGGCCATCTTGGATGATGGATCGGCAACAAAGTAACAACACTTGGTCAGCACCACATTAGGAACATTCATGCCATGTTTGATTTCATTCCATTCAATGGTTCTCTAAAAGAAGTCATTTGTATGCATTTCCCATAGGGTCCTATGTTAAACTAAGTCCCATGCTGGCGGCCATCTTGGATGATGGATGGGCTACAAAGAAACAACACATGGTCAGCACGGCATAAGGAACATTCATGCAATGTTTGGTTTCATTCCATTCAGTTGTTCTCTAAAAGAAGTCATTTGTATGCATTTCCCATAGGGTCCTATGTTAAACTAAGTCCCCCGCTGGCGTCCATCTTGGATAATGGATCGGCTACAAAGTAACAACACTTGGTCAGCACCCCATAAGGAACATTCATGCTATGTTTGGTTTTATTCCATTCAGTGGTTCTCTAAAAGAAGTCATTTGTATGCATTTCCCATAGGGTCCTATGTTAAACTAAGTCCCCCGCTGGCGGCCATCTTGGATGATGGATTGGCTACAAAGTAACAACACTTGGTCAGCACTCCATAAGGAACATTCATGCTATGTTTGGTTTCATTCCATTTAGTGGTTCTCTAGAAGAAGTCATTTGTATGCATTTCCCATAGGGTCCTATGTTAAACAAAGTCCCCCGCTGGCGGCCATCTTGGATGATGGATCGGCTACAAAGTAACAACACTTGGTCAGCACTCCATAAGGAACATTCATGCTATGTTTGGTTTCATTCCATTTAGTGGTTCTCTAGAAGAAGTCATTTGTATGCATTTCCCATAGGGTCCTATGTTAAACTAAGTCCCCCGCTGGCGGCCATCTTGGATGATGGATCGGCTACAAAGTAACAACACTTGGTCAGCACCCCATAAGGAACATTCATGCTATGTTTGGTTTCATTCCATTCAGTGGTTCTCTAAAAGAAGTCATTTGTATGCATTTCCCATAGAGTCCTATGTTAAACTAAGTTCCCGGCTGGCGGCAATCTTGGATGATGGATCGGCAACAAAGTAACAACACTTGGTCAGCACCACATTAGGAACATTCATGCCATGTTTGATTTCATTCCATTCAGTGGTTCTCTAAAAGAAGTCATTTGTATGCATTTCCCATAGGGTCCTATGTTAAACTAAGTCCCATGCTGGCGGCCATCTTGGATGATGGATGGGCTACAAAGAAACAACACATGGTCAGCACGGCATAAGGAACATTCATGCAATGTTTGGTTTCATTCCATTCAGTTGTTCTCTAAAAGAAGTCATTTGTATGCATTTCCCATAGGGTCCTATGTTAAACTAAGTCCCCCGCTGGCGTCCATCTTGGATGATGGATCGGCTACAAAGTAACAACACTAGGTCAGCACCCCATAAGGAACATTCATGCTATGTTTGGTTTTATTCCATTCAGTGGTTCTCTAAAAGAAGTCATTTGTATGCATTTCCCATAGGGTCCTATGTTAAACTAAGTCCCCCGCTGGCGGCCATCTTGGATGATGGATTGGCTACAAAGTAACAACACTTGGTCAGCACTCCATAAGGAACATTCATGCTATGTTTGGTTTCATTCCATTTAGTGGTTCTCTAGAAGAAGTCATTTGTATGCATTTCCCATAGGGTCCTATGTTAAACTAAGTCCCCCGCTGGCGGCCATCTTGGATGATGGATCGGCTACAAAGTAACAACACTTGGTCAGCACTCCATAAGGAACATTCATGCTATGTTTGGTTTCATTCCATTTAGTGGTTCTCTAGAAGAAGTCATTTGTATGCATTTCCCATAGGGTCCTATGTTAAACTAAGTCCCCCGCTGGTGGCCATCTTGGATGATGGATCACCTACAAAGTAACAACACTTGGTCAGCACCCCATAAGGAACATTCATGCTATGTTTGGTTTTATTCCATTCAGTGGTTCTCTAAAAGAAGTCATTTGTATGCATTTCCCATAGAGTCCTATGTTAAACTAAGTTCCCGGCTGGCGGCCATCTTGGATGATGGATCGGCAACAAAGTAACAACACTTGGTCAGCACCACATTAGGAACATTCATGCCATGTTTGATTTCATTCCATTCAGTGGTTCTCTAAAAGAAGTCATTTGTATGCATTTCCCTTAGGGTCCTATGTTAAACTAAGTCCCATGCTGGCGGCCATCTTGGATGATGGATGGGCTACAAAGAAACAACACATGGTCAGCACGGCATAAGGAACATTCATGCAATGTTTGGTTTCATTCCATTCAGTTGTTCTCTAAAAGAAGTCATTTGTATGCATTTCCCATAGGGTCCTATGTTAAACTAAGTCCCCCGCTGGCGTCCATCTTGGATAATGGATCGGCTACAAAGTAACAACACTTGGTCAGCACCCCATAAGGAACATTCATGCTATGTTTGGTTTTATTCCATTCAGTGGTTCTCTAAAAGAAGTCATTTGTATGCATTTCCCATAGGGTCCTATGTTAAACTAAGTCCCCCGCTGGCGGCCATCTTGGATGATGGATTGGCTACAAAGTAACAACACTTGGTCAGCACTCCATAAGGAACATTCATGCTATGTTTGGTTTCATTCCATTTAGTGGTTCTCTAGAAGAAGTCATTTGTATGCATTTCCCATAGGGTCCTATGTTAAACTAAGTCCGCCGCTGGCGGCCATCTTGGATGATGGATCGGCTACAAAGTAACAACACTTGGTCAGCACTCCATAAGGAACATTCATGCTATGTTTGGTTTCATTCCATTTAGTGGTTCTCTAGAAGAAGTCATTTGTATGCATTTCCCATAGGGTCCTATGTTAAACTAAGTCCCCCGCTGGTGGCCATCTTGGATGATGGATCACCTACAAAGTAACAACACTTGGTCAGCACCCCATAAGGAACATTCATGCTATGTTTGGTTTTATTCCATTCAGTGGTTCTCTAAAAGAAGTCATTTGTATGCATTTCCCATAGAGTCCTATGTTAAACTAAGTTCCCGGCTGGCGGCCATCTTGGATGATGGATCGGCTACAAAGTAACAACACTTGGTCAGCACCTCATAAGGAACATTCATGCCATGTTTGGTTTCATTCCATTCAGTGGTTCTCTAGAGGAAGTCATTTGTATGCATTTCCCATAGGGTCCTATGTTAAACTAAGTCCCCCGCTGGCGGCCATCTTGGATGATGGATCGGCAACAAAGTAACAACACTTGGTCAGCACCTCATAAGGAACATTCATGCCATGTTTGGTTTCATTCAATTCAGTGGTTCTCTAAAAGAAGTCATTTGTATGCATTTCCCATAGGGTCCTATGTTAAACTAAGTCCCATGCTGGCAGCCATCTTGGATGATGGATCGGCTACAAAGTAACAACACTTGGTCAGCACCCCATAAGGAACATTCATGCTATGTTTGGTTTTATTCCATTCAGTGGTTCTCTAAAAGAAGTCATTTGTATGCATTTCCCATAGGGTCCTATGTTAAACTAAGTCCCTGGCTAGCAGCCATCTTGGATGATGGATCGGCAACAAAGTAACAACACTTGGTCAGTACCTCATAAGGAACATTCATGCCATGTTTGGTTTCATTCCATTCAGTGGTTCTCTAAAAGAAGTCATTTGTATGCATTTCCCATAGGGTCCTATGTTAAACTAAGTCCCCTGCTGGCGGCCATCTTGGATGATGGATCGGCTACAAAGTAACAACACTTGGTCAGCACCTCATAAGGAACATTCATGCCATGTTTGGTTCCATACCATTCAGTGGTTCTCTAGAAGAAGTTCAAAATGTAAATTGTTAACGACGACGACGACGGACGACGACGGACGACGGACGCCAAGTGGTGAGAAAAGCTCACTTGGCCCTTCGGGCCAGGTGAGCTAAAAATGTGTCCGGTGACCCAGCCAACCAACCAAGATGGCCACCATGGCTAAAAATAGAACATGGGGGTAAAATGCAGTTTTTGGTTTATAACTCAAAAACCAAAGCATTTAGAGCAAATCTGACGCGGGATATTTTGGTTATCAGGTCAAGACTATCTGCCCTGAAATTTTCAGATGAATCGGACAACCTGTTGTTGGGTTGCTGCCCCTGAATTGGTAATTTTAAGAAAATTTTGCTGTTTTTGGTTATTATCTTGAACATTATTATAGATAGAGATAAACTGTAAACTGCAATAATATTCAGCAAAGTAAGATTTACAAACAAGTCAACATGACTGAAATGGTCAGTTGACCCTTTTAGGAGTTATTGCCCTTTATAGTCAATTTTTAACCATTTTTCGTAAATCTTAGTTATCTTTTACAAAAATCTTCTCCTCTGAAACTACTTGGCCAAATTAATCCAAACTTGGCCACAATCATCTTTGGGGTATCTAGTTTAAAAAATGTTTCCGGTGACCAAGGCAACCAACCAAGATGGCCGCCATGGCTAAAAATAGAACATAAGGGTAAAATGCAGTTTTTGGCTTATAACTCACAAACCAAATCTGACGTGGGGTAGAATTGGTTATCAGGTCAAGACTATCTGCCCTGAAATTTTCAGATGAATCGGACAACCTGTTGTTGGGTTGCTGCCCCTGAATTGGTAATTTTAAGGCAATTTTGCTGTTTTTGTTATTATCTTGAAAATTAATATAGATAGAGATAAACTGTAAACAGCAATAATGTACAGCAAAGTAAGACCTAAAATTAAGTCAACATGACCAAAATGGTCAATTGACCCCCTAAGGAGTTATTGTCCTTTATAGTCAATTTTAAACAATTTTCATAAAATTTGTAAATCTACTAACATTTTCCACTGAAACTACTGAGCCAAGTTCATTATAGATAGAGATAATTGTAAGCAGCAAGAATGTTTAGTAAAGTAAGATGTGCAAACACATCACCATCACCAAAACACAATTTTGTCATGAATCCATCTGCTTCCTTTGTTTAATATTCACATAGACCAAGGTGAGCGACACAGGCTCTTTAGAGCCTCTAGTTTTATATTCAATGTATGGTCCAAATGTTCTTCTCATTCATACATTGATAAAAAAAGTTATGTCAAAATTCCTAATAACTTTTTTTGATATTATGATGGAATAAAAATTGTGCTCATGGCTTCTGACATTAGGATGACATGGAAAAATAAAATGCTTTGCTGAGCGTAGCCGGATACGACAGCAGAGGGTGAACCCTGAACAGATGGGGCAAATTTGGACACAATATTCAAGCTTGATACTGTCTGAATTTGAATTGTGATAAAAATTTTGACATAATATAGGTTTCTGACACAAATTAAGTGTGGTCAAAGATCTTACAAATCTATTGCCCAATACTGTGCAATTGAAGATTTCTTCTTGAAACTTTTCAAAAATTCCAAATTTGAAAAATTTTGAAAAAATAAATAAATCCCTTAAAAACATTAGAACCCCCCCCCCCCCCCCCCCCCATTTTTTGAAACCCCCCTTGAAGCAATAACCCCAAAACTCAATACCTGCCTTTCCTTTGTAGTATGTAACCTTGTAGTACAATTTCAGAGAGATCCATACACTCAAACACAAAAGTTATTATCTTGAAACTACAAAAATGCTTGTTTTTGGCCCTCAATTCATAAAAAAGGTTGGCCCCATAACTGAATCCCAACCTTCAACTTGTGATATTAAACATTGTGGTACAATTTCAGAACAATCGAAATACTTATACTCAAATTATTATCCTGAAACTAGACAAATGCTAGTTTAGGCCCTATTTGGGCCCCTAATTTCTTAAAGGTTTGGACCATCATCCCGAAATCAATGCCAATCTTCCTTTTGTGGTATTAACCTTTTTCCAAAATTTCATAGAGATCCATTTACTTAAACTAAAGTTATTGTCCAGTAACCAATGTGTCTTTGGACGACAGAGCAGAAGATGATGACAACGTACTATTATACGATCCCAAAATTTTATTTGTGGTTGTATAAAAAGATCTAGGAGACAATAGGCAAAACCAAGTAGTTGTCATATAAAGATTGAAATAAAAATCCATGCATGAATGAACAAGATATAAGATATACCCCTGAAACAGTCTAGAATTACTGACGACCGACTATAGATTTGGGTATAAAATACAATAAAAGACCAGATATTTACCTTGCCTTGGAAAGCTTTGTCTTTGATATCAATGGACGAACTTGAAGGTGTGTATTCTTTCCAAATTCTCTTCTTTTTATCTTTTGCTTCTCTAAAATCAAATAATCAGTTTGCTAAAATTAGTTTATAGACACAGCAGTAAAGGTTTCATTTCAAATGGACAAAACTAACTTAAATCCTACAATGAATTGTGTTTTTCTTTAAAAACTTGAAATTTTCTGCTCTTAATTTGTAGAAGTATATTAAAAATATGCAGCTTATAGTTATGAACTTGTCAAAAAAACATACATTTGCAAAGCATTTCAAACATACATTTAATTTGTAAAGCATTTCAAGCACAATTTTATTTTCAATGATTTTCCTCTTGTTTAAAGGATCATTTACCTTTCTGCTGCTCTCAGTTTATCAGCCCCTTGACTAACAACACCCATGCTCCAGTCTACACATCGGGCAAATCCCTCTCGGAGTAATAGTTCAGCAATGTTACCATTCTACAAACACATAGCAATTTTACTTGCTCTTTAAAAGTCAAGACACAACCATGGTATGAATTTGTGTTACAAGCCTATCTGAAGTATATTATAGCATTGTTTTCTGTGTGCTGTGGTTTTAAGCATTGTGTATGAGTTTATAAAATATGCATGAGGGACACTAAAGTTAAGAGTGCAGAAAAGAAGATGGAAAAGACAAACAGTCAAGGGTAACACTAAATGCTCCCTAATGCAGGGGCATAAAATATGTTCATGTACAGGGAATGAATTTTGTGCTTAAATTGACATTTAACAGACATTGAATGACTTTTTTTTAATTCACACATTTTTACTTTAAAAATTGCAAAAAAATCATTGCATGTATTAAATTCTTAACCCTTTCAACGCTACACAAAAAAATAGAAAAATGGCTGCTGCTGCTGCATTTTTTTGTGTTCATTCATTAGAACAGTATATTCCTTTTCAGACTGCTGTATCTTTTTTATTATAAGAGATACAGAGAAAGTTATTGCATGAAAAATGCTCAGGAGAGTATGAACTGTAATATTAGGTAGTTATTTCAGTAAAATTTTTATCAGGTTACCTTCATTTTCAGGTAGTTAACAGGTAAAAGGTGTTATTTATCACATTTGTGTTGAATTTTGAATAAAAACTGCTGTTAGTCTTCATCTATTTCGTTGTTTTATCTGCCATATAACAAAGAAGACACCATTTGCTCTATTCTGTAGCGTATTGCACCATACACAACGTATTATGTAATCGTGGCACAGATCAGTGGCTCCGTCCTCAAAATTTTCAGTCAACCTCCGTTTCCCCCCCTTTTTCTTTCTCGTAATGATCGATCAAATCATATTTCCCACACGAATTCATTGTGATAAACACATTGAGATAACAAGATATTTACAGCTTCGTTTCCGATTTCCACCATTTGCATTTGTCAAAATATTTGTTTTTATTTTTCTTCTACTGTATGATTTTACAATAAAAATTGCCGGGATTTCAAGCGCAAATGAGACCTTGCATATCCTCGATTCATACAAGGAAAAATTAGAGAGGACCTGAATGAAAACCGAATGGTTTAAGAGTCCTGGTGAAAAATCCATTGTCATCGCGGCATATGCCGTGAATAGCAGTGGCGGACGACTATGTCATCGCGTCATATGCCCTTCATAGCGTTGAAAGGGTTAAAACATACAGATAAAAGCAATAAACTTACTGGATGTAAAACAGTTCCAATAAGATTTTGGTTAGAAACACTCTCTAGGATGACTTTGACATCTCTCTGGAGAAGTCTGACCTCTGTGTAAAATTTAGCTTCCTCTGCAAAGGGTTCTGACACTTGATCACCTTTGTCATCTTGTTTAAACATTGGAGCCTAAAAAGTAAAAGATTTTAATGAATAAAATGATTTAAATACACATGTAAAATATGTTATCATTGATTACATAAACACTACATAACTATTCTTTTTCAGATCATGCATCCCCTTGCTATCTTTTTTAGGCACTTTTTCTATTCTATGAAAAAGTGTTCATAATTTTGATTGCAAAATTCATACTACAATGACCATAAATTTATCCTTGTGGGAAATTATGTCTTAAGTACGATCAATTTTATTTGATAAAATAATATAAAAAGAAAAGAAGAAAAATCACCATCAATCTAATATTGTTCTCAGTGATATGAATATATATGTACCTTTATTCCTGACAACAAGATGGTGACATAATCCATCTTGGGAAGAAGGAATGCTCTAACTGTGCACCCATCTCTGACATGTTCTATAACAGCTGAAAAAGTTCAATTAACATATACATGATATATAAGTTACATCTGTATGGCACAGTTATCTAAGTAAATGTTACATCTGCATGGCACAGTTATCTAAGTAAATGTTACATCTGCATGGCACAGTTATCTAAGTAAATGTAACATCTGCATGGCACAGTTATCTAAGTAAATGTTACATCTGCATGGCACAGTTATCTAAGTAAATGTTACATCTGCATGGCACAGTTATCTAAGTAAATGTTACATCTGCATGGCACAGTTATCTAAGTAAATGTTACATCTGCATGGCACAGTTATCTAAGTAAATGTTACATCTGCACGGCACAGTTATCTAAGTAAATGTTACATCTGCACGGCACAGTTATCTAAGTAAATGTTACATCTGCACGGCACAGTTATCTAAGTAAATGTTACATCTGCACGGCACAGTTATCTAAGTAAATGTTACATCTGCATGGCACAGTTATCTAAGTAAATGTTACATCTGCATGGCACAGTTATCTAAGTAAATGTTACATCTGTATGGCACAGTTATCTAAGTAAATGTTACATCTGTATGGCACAGTTATCTAAGTAAATGTTACATCTGTATGGCAAAGCAATTTAAGTAAATATCAACTTGTATTACAAAGTTATTTAAGTAAAAGTTTTGCTCTTATTTGAATTGTTTGTGAAAATAAAAACTTAACAAACAAGTGAAAACGCATCACACGCTATAGCTGACTTATATAAATCCTGGAACCAAATTTCAGAAATCTTAATGATGTACATGATGTAGTTCCTCAGATAGTTGTGACGAAAAATATCCATGGGACGGATAGATGGACAGACAGAGTTAAACAGAATACCCCACTTTTTTGAAGCAGGGTATACTTTTTTTAAAGCAAGGATATAATAAAGTAAATGGAGAATATATGTCCATGGGGAAACTGATGATGCCCTCACATGCATATATTACATTAACAAGAGGCTGTCACAACGACAGCAAACCAGGTTTATTAATATTTATTTGTGTCCTGGCAATATCACAAGAACCATTACTTATGAATGGTGAAAGTGAAAATCGTCAATATCAAATTTGACCTCCATTTTGTCATCAGTATCAACATCTTAAAATTTGAAAAGCTTAGATTGAATGGTTCATGAGTAAATGCAACAACGTGAATGGAAACGCCATTTCATAATCTTTCAAGAACCATAACTCCTGATCATCATTATTGAACTTGACCTTCATTTTGTCATCAGTAACAACATATTAAAATTTGGGAAGCTTAGGTAGAACAGTTCATGCGTAAATGCACGGACACGACTGGAAACTCCATTTTTCATTCTTTCAAGAACCATAACTCCTGAACGGTAAAAGTCACAATCACCATTATTGAACTTGACCTCCATTTTGTCATCAGTAACAACATATTAAAATTTGGGAAGCTTAGGTAGAACAGTTCATGCGTAAATGCACGGACACGACTGGAAATTCCATTTTTCAATCTTTCAAGAACCATAACTCCTGAACGGTAAAAGTCAAAATCGCCATTATTGAACTTACCTTCATTTAGTTGTCAGTAACAACATATTAAAATTTTAAAAGCTTTGGTTGAACAGTTCATCAGTTAATGCACGGACAACATTTGATTGCCGCCCGCCCGCTGTACATCCCCAAATCAATAACCGATATTTTTGTCACAAAAATCCGGTCAAAAAGGGACATAACTAGAGAACTGAAAAGTGACCCCACCCAAAAACCAATTTTGGGAACTATGTTATTATAATTATGTACAGAATGACAGATCTAGCATGGATAGACAAGGGTAACACTTATTGACCTCTTCAACAAAAAAAAAATTTTATTCACATTACATGTGAAACTGGCTAAGAAATATGTGTGTTTAAACACTGAATGTTACTTTGTAACTTACCATCAATTGGCTTGTTATGAAAGGAATCGACAAAGTTTCTTGGATTTTCTATAACCCATGTGATGTCACGTACATGTTTACTGGCACCTTCTCCCCATCGTCCTTTACCCTGAGATTTAGCTTCTTCTTCTAACTGTATCAGTCGCTGTTGGTTAACACTGAAATAATAAATGTAAAGGTTGAATATTGGAAAAAAAATTACATGAACTAAAATTTCGAAATAAGCATACTATTCATAAAAGAATAACTAATTTATAGGACTACATAAATCAATGTTAATTATAGTTGAACTATTGCTGAGTACATATTTATTACTACTTAGTACTAAGGAACATTCAAGAACCTTAACTACCCATAAGGGTCTTTCATGGTCAGCATACTAATAATATACAAAGTTCCATGATAATATATTAAGACCAAACATGAAGACTTACTCATCAGGTTTTAATCCTCCTCTCCTGACCTCAACAAGACCTTCAGACACCATAGATTCTGTTATATTTTCTGCATTTGTGTCTGTAAATAAACAAAAATAAAAAATATACTAGGAATCCTTCAAACAAGCTGCGAATGTTATTGACATTTTGTGAGGCAGAAAATGTATGGGTGTGTCCAATTATCGCTATCTGAAACAGAATCCATTTTAAAATGAAATTTACCTTTCAACAAGATTACCTGTCCATTTTTAAAAATGTACATGTACTGTACAAAGCTCTACAATCAAAAAATGAAAACAGTGAAAATTTAATTGGTCCTTTAAAGGCTCTACCACTCTCAAATCTGACCCCAAAATAAACCAATATTACTGGATCATTGGATCTGCTTTGTCCTCAATATGACCAGACGAAGTGTGAGCCAAGGCTCCAAGATGAAAGCCATACTTTGACCTATAATTGATAACTTTAAAACATTGTGATCTGGATGGAGAGTTGTCTCATTGCCACTCATACCACCACATCTTCTTTTTTTATAAACGCTAAAAATCATAAATGTAGTCACTTGTACTCACTACTAGTCAAGGTTGGCAAAAACCCGGGTTTTATGAGTATTGCTCATCCCAGTGGGAAATACTGGGAAAACCCAGATTTTACTGGGTAATACTGGGCAATACTGGGTAATACATGTATATAAGATACTAGCCAGAATTAAAGAGGATTCAGTAATCAAAACACAAATGCAATACATTTAAGATATATATAAACATAATTTGATTTATAAACAAAAAAAACCACATGAATACACTAACCTATTACAGACCCAAAACCACACATGAATAAAGTAACTTGTTACAGACCCAATACCACAAATGAATACAGTAACTTGTTACAGACCCAATACCACACATGAATAGAGTAACTTATTTCAGACCCAAAACCACACATGAATACAGTAACTTAGTACAGACACAATACCACACATCAATACAATTACTTGTTACAGACCCAATACCACACATGAATACAGTAGCTTATTATAGACCCATTAACACACATGAATACAGTAACTTGTTACAGACCCAATACCACACATGAAAACAGTAACTTATTACAGCGGCAATACCACAATGGAATACAGTAACTTATTACAGACTCAAAACCACACATGAATACAGTAACTTATTACAGACCCAATACCACACATGAATACAGTAACTTAGTACAGACCCAATACCACACATGAATACAGTTACTTATTACAGACCCAATACCACACATGAATACAGTAACTTATTACAGACCCAATACCACAATGGAATACAGTAACTCATTACAGACTCAAAACCACACATGAATACAGTTACTTATTACAGACCCATAACCACAAATGAATACAGTAACTTATTACAGACCCAATACCACACATGAATACAGTTACTTATTACAGACCCAATAACACACATGAATACAGTAACTTATTACACACCCATTAACACACATGAAAACAGTAACTTATTACAGACCCAATACCACACATTAATACAGTAACTTATTACAGACCCAAAACCACACATGAATACAGTAACTTGTTACAGACCCAATACCACACATGAATACAGTAACTTATTACAGACCCAAAACTACACATGAATACAGTAACTTATTACAAACCAAAAACCACACATGAATACAGTTATTTATTACAGACCCATAACCACACATGAATACAGTAACTTATTACAGATGCAATACCACAAATGAATACAGTAACTTATTATAGACCCAAAACCACACATGAATACAGTTACTTATTACAGACCCATAACCACACATGAATACAGTAACTTATTACAGACCCAATACCACAAATGAATACAGTAACTTATTATAGACCCAATACCACAAATGAATACAGTAACTTATTATAGACCCAATACCACACATGACTACAGTAACTTGTTACAGACCCAAAACCACACATGAATACAGTAACTTGTTACAGACCCAAAACCACACATGAATACAGTAACTTATTATAGAGCCAATACCACACATGAATACAGTAACTTGTTACAGACCCAAAACCACACATGAATACAGTAACTTATTACAGACCCAATACCACACATGAAAACAGTTACTTATTACAGACAAAAAACCACACATGAATACAGTAACTTATTACAGACCCATTAACACACATGAATACAGTAACTTATTACAAACCCAAAACCACACATGAATACAGTAACTTATTACAGATGCAATACCACAAATGAATACAGCAACTTATTACAGACCCAAAACCAGACATGAATACAGTTACTTATTACAGACCCAAAACCACACATTAATACAGTAACTTGTTACAGACCTATAACCACACATGAATACAATAACTTATTACAGACCCAAAACCTCAAATGAATACAGTAACTTATTATAGACCCAACACCACACATGACTACAGTAACTTGTTACAGACCCAAAACCACACATGAATACAGTAACTTATTATAGAGCCAATACCACACATGAATACAGTAACTTGTTACAGACCCAAAACCACACATAAATACAGTAACTTATTACAGACCCAATACCACACATGAAAACAGTTACTTATTACAGACCAAAAACCACACATGAATACAGTAACTTATTACAGACCCAATACCACACATGAATACAGTAACTTATTACAAACCCAAAACCACACATGAATACAGTAACTTATTACAGACCCATTAACACACATGAATACAGTAACTTATTACAAACCCAAAACCACAAATGAATACAATAACTTATTACAGACCCAAAACCAGACATGAATACAGTTACTTATTACAGACCAAAAACCACACATGAATACAGTAACTTATCACAGACCGCATACCTCAAATGAATACAGTAACTTATTATAGACCCAATACCACACATGACTACAGTGACTTGTTACAGACCCAAAACCACACATGAATACAGTAAGTTATTATAGAGCCAATACCACACATGAATACAGTAACTTGTTACAGACCCAAAACCACACATGAATACAGTAACTTATTACAGACCCAATACCACACATGAAAACAGTTACTTATTACAGACCCAAAACAACACATGAATACAGTAACTTATTACACACCAATTAACACACATGAATACAGTAACTTATTACAGACCCATTAAAGGGAAACTTTGCAAAAAAATCAAAAATTGATATTTTGTTCATTCAGTATAAAAATGCTCAAATTCATTGTTATTAAAGTTTTATTCCGCTAGATAAGAGATCACCATCGATTTTAAATTTAGAGTATCAATTCTCTGCGTTCGGCCATTTTGACTTCTTTCCCGATTAATAACAACGATATGTCTATAAACCACAAAGGAACAAAACTACAGTAACCGATGTAGTCGTAAGTGCGTGTCGATATCTTGTCAATCGTACGGTTGTTTTATCGGACTAACTAACTTGATACGGAAAATATTCTTATTTTTCTTAATTACCATGCTCTGTTGTTTTTAAACTGTTGATATTGGAATTAGGTAAAAAGTCAAAGTTGAAATCATAAATAAGTGTTCCGTGAAAACTGTTTTCGAAAATCTAATTTGTTCATAATTCTTTAAAGTAATAAACTTTTTTCAAATAAATTCTGATCTTCCCTCATCTGATCACCAGCATGGCTAAAGGTATTACTTCCAAAGGTATTGTGAAGGGTGTGAGGTGGCACGTCCAGGTATTCAAGCGATTTCCTGTCGGGCTTGCAAGTTCATGCATCGTTTCACCTCTGCAGGTATTGATCAGTGTACACGGCGGATAACTTATAACTTTCCATTTTGTACTATTAGATGTATAATACAATAAAATTGAGAATGGAAATGGGGATTGTGCCAAAGAGACAACCCGACCATAGAAAAAAACAACAGCAGAAGTTCACCAACAGGTCTTCAATGTAGCGAGAAATTCCTGCACCCGGAGGCGTCCTTCAGCTGGCCCCTAAACAAATATATACTAGTTCAGTGATAATGAACGCCATACTAATTTCCAAATTGTACACAAGAAACTAAAATTAAAATAATACAAGACTAACAAAGGCCAGAGGCTCCTGACTTGGGACAGGCGCAAAAATGCGTAGGGGTTAAACATGTTTGTGAGATCTCAACCCTCCCCCTATACCTCTAGCCAATGTAGAAAAGTAAACACATAACAATACGCACATTAAAATTCAGTGCAAGAGAAGTCCAAGTCTGATGTCAGAAGATGTAACCAAAGAAAATAAACAAAATGACAATAATACATAAATAATTAAAGAACCTTAGTGAGCACGCTCACATACCCCACGTCCCCACATTGTCATTGGAGAAATTAAATATGTATAAGAAAAAAAAATTGTATAAGAAAAAATATTGAATAATAATTTCCTGTCAATATACACATCTACATAGTATGTCCTTATTATCTACAAAATTTCATGAAATTCTGTTGTGTGTTTTCAGAGGAGTTGAGATGACAAACTGTTGCAGAAGTACATTGAAGCAAATAAGTTCAAAGGGGCGTAACTCCTAGAAATAAAATTGAATCGTAATTTCCCGTCGATATGCACAACTACATAGTATGTCCTTATTATCTGAAAAGGTTTCATGAAATTCTGTTGTGTAGTTTCAGAGGAGTTGCGATGACAAACTGTTGCAGTAATACATTGAAGCAAATAAGTTCAAAGGGGCGTAACTCCTAGAAATAAAATTGAATCGTAATTTCCCGTCGATATACACAACTACATAATATGTCCTTTTCATATAAAAAGATTTCGTGAAATTCTGTTGTGTGGTTTGAGAGGAGTTGCGATGACAAACTGTTGCAGTAGTACATTAAGTAAATAAGTTCAAAGGGGCGTAACTCCTAGAAAAAAAATTGAATCGCAATTTCCCGTCGATATGCACAACTACATAGTATGTCCTTATTACCTGAAAAGGTTTTGTGAAATTCTGTTGTGTGGTTTGAGAGGAGTTGCGATGACAAACTGTTGCAGTAGTACATTAAAGTAAATAAGTTCAAAGGGGCGTAACTCCTAGAAAAAAAATTGAATTGCAATTTCCCGTCGATATGCACAACTACATAGTATGTCCTTATTATCTGAAAAGGTTTCGTGAAATTCTGTTGTGTGGTTTGAAAGGAGTTGCGATGACAAACTGTTGCAGTAGTACATTAAAGTAAATAAGTTCAAAGGGGCGTAACTCCTAGAAAAAAAATTGAATCACAATTTCCCGTCGATATGCACAACTACATAGTATGTCCTTATTATCTGAAAAGGTTTCGTGAAATTCTGTTGTGTGGTTTGAGAGGAGTTGCGATGACAAGAAACAGGACTGACGGACTGACGGACGGACGGACTGACGGACGGACGGGTCAAAAACATTATACCCTCCGCAACTTCGTTGCGTGGGGTATAACAACAGACTACTAGCAGTTAACTGACATGCCAGCTCCAGACTTCAATTAAACTGACTGAAAGATTATGATTATGTCTTACTTGTCATTACTAAACTCATACGCTTGTTTACAAATAACATTTCTGGTGTAAAGAATATTATTCAGAAAAATATAAATAATACCCAAAAAATAAGATTTGATGAAATTAAAATCTATTTAAGGTTTATGTACCCTTCTGTAGCCATTTTTGTACGAACTTTTCAAACTTCAATTGTATCAAAACTACAGATATAATGAATAGTAGAGATAGGCCATTTTGTACATATTCCAAGGGGAAACTTGATGCAAAGCATTATTTTTTACTGTTCCATTGCATTTAATAGAAAAAGAGGACTTTGTGGCAAATAAATCAAGATTTTTATAGAAAATCCACAGCCTTTATCCTTGTACTCTCATATTTGGCAATTTGATGGCTGATAGATATAGGACTATTGCATGTAGTGCTAGCATTGATTTTCTTAAAACAAGTTTATACATGTAGGTATTGGTTAAGACAAGTATAAATATGGCCAAAATTAAGTACACCTTTTAGGGTGCGCTCGACTTTAGTGACTCAGCACGAGGTGTTTTGGAATTTACAGGTTACTTAGAACTTTTTGTAAAAAATAAACACTAGCACATCATAGAAAATCAAGTGAGTAATTTATGTTTCAAATTTTATAACAAAAATATCTGTATTAAAGGCTGTGGATTTTCTATAAAAATCTTGATTTATTTGCCACAAAGTCCTCTTTTTCTATCAAATGCAATGAAACAGTAAAAAATAATGCTTTGCATCAAGTTTCCCCTTGGAACATGTACTAAATGGCCTATCTCTATTATTTATTATATCTTTAGTTTTGATACAATTGAGGTTTGAAAAATTCGTACAAAAATGGCTACTAATATTTAAGGGTATATAAACCTTAAATATTTTTTCCAAGGGTGAATTTGGGAAAATGTAATATATACTCATTGTCAATAGTGGAGGACAGATTGGAACATACCAGAAATATTGATTTAAAAAAATGTATGCACTTGTCGACGATTCGTTTATACGACTGGGTAGAAAGTTATGGAACTATAGCGCAATTTAAAATATATAAATGTATACATTGAACATAAGAAAAAAACATATATTTTGAATAAATTGGGGTAAAAGTTTTGTAAATAGACTAGTCCACGTATGCCAACAGTATGTAATCATCGAATGTCGATAGACTATTGTATACCAGAAGAAGAAGAAGAAGAAGAAGACAACCAATTTGATTTAAATACAGGTCGATGTATAATTTGCTTTGGTTCATCAAAGTTGTGGACATAGTAAAATCACAGATTTATATTTCAATAAGATTGTTCTCGAACAAAGGAAGGAATTCGTCATCACAATTGTTATATATGCCACTGGACGAACACTAATTATCTCCAAGGGATGTGAATATTTTGCTGGGAAACTATTGAGTATCAAAGTTTCAAATTAATTTCAGGATTTATTTTCTGTCTTGGTATTCAAGGGAAATATGACATTAAATTGGTTCTGTCTTTTTTTTAAGCATCGTTAAAAAGATGTGTGTCTAAGGTGGACGCCACAAGAACCCTGTACTACTAGTACGAGAGTATAGCATGTAAACATTCCTTCTCAATAATATGGTTGTATTGGAAATCTTTTCATACAGATTGACAACTCATGGTCCGATATGCATGTAATATTTGCCACATGAAGCCCATAGTTCTTTCTACCATCATCATCTTATTCTTTGATATTGCTGTAAACATCGATGGTTCACACCCAAACAAAATGGGAGTAATGTACCTTCAGAGCTTCTCCGTGGTATACACTTGTGAAACTTAATACATAGACGAAATTTCTGTATTGAAATGAATCTACATCTTCAAATAACGATTTTGAGTAATCACCTTACAAACCAATATAAACGTATGGCAAGATATAACCATGAAGGAATTTAGTTTTTGTCAGACCCAAGAACTCATCACTATCATAAATGTATACGTATATATGCATGCAGTTTCAAATATCAAGAACAAGCGGTCGATGTCGATAGTCTGTTTTCTAACTGTTCAGAGTAAGACATGTCACTTGTTCATTCTTGGAAGCCTTCATATTCCCCGTCCAACGATGGGAACTCTTTCTGGTTGTGTTGACTATAAATGCTTGTATGGTAATTCTGTCGTTTATCTGTACAAGTGGTTGCATTTCCTCTCCTTTCCCAACAAACAAACTAATGAAACGCTACTAGTCTGCTTTCTCTAGAGCTCATCCTCATTGGCGCTTATACGTCAGGAAACTTACATGTATACTAATAATGATTGTTTCAAGAACAACGATGTATGGACGAACTATTTTAAATTCGTCAATATCAGTTATGCATGACTAAAATATTAGTTTTATTACAACTACTGTATTACTTATTTGGATTAATGACGGCTATCATGTTCAACATTGCACAAATATTATCAAAGAATTTAGAAAAAAAAATGTACAAAAATCCTCAAAAAAAATAATGCCTTAGCTTAGATCATTGGTATTCTTTCACAAAAAGTTTGTGTAAATGATTGTTAAATGAATTTAATAATTATGTAAGAATGAAATGTTAAAAAGAAACTAAAAAAAAATCATGCATGTTGTAAACTTTAAAATTGGGATAGTTTTATGAGCATTAAGAACAGCCAGATTTGAATACAATTTAAGAAATTCCGGTAAAGTCAATGATATCAAACAGATGTGCAATGGTATATCAAATTGGGAAATATTGCATTTAGTTTTTATTAAAGATTAAAACTAATATTTTTTACTTCATATTTGAATCTTTACGCCAATTGCCGCTAAGAAAGTAATCCAAAATGGTTTCCTTTTTATTTTTATACACTTTCGGAATTATGAATCTGAATTTTATGGGTACGTCTAAACACCGCTCAGGACCTCCTGAGTGCACTCAGGACCCTTTATAGTCATCGTATTTGAACACAGGATGGATGAATATGTTTGTTACATGCTGCTTATTTAAGAGTTAGATTTTGGTAGAATTTTGGGGCACTTCCAACTCTGTGCAAGAAGACTTAGTTGTGGTTTTGAACGTGGTTTACTTACAAATCATTTAGAAATAATTACCAAATATGACAATTTTCAGAAAACGGAGACAAATTAATTTTTCAGAATTTATTTTCACATTTGAATTCGTTCAACTGAAGGCTTGTATTACAGCTAGACAAAAACAACATTAATGAGAAAGATAAATCTTACCAAATTTGTTAAAACACTCGTATTACTCAAGAATAAAATTACTGGAAAAGAACGATAAAAATGGGAAAGTTCACGTCTAACTTCATGAGATTTGATTATTTGAAAGGCGTATTTTAGTAAGTACGGCTTCTACAGTTAAGAACGGATTCCATTTACAAAACTAAATCTTAATTCATGAAAAGTATGACAAATTTATTTCCCTTTTCAAACTCGTTTAAGGAATTTATTACAGGACAAGAACGAGTTCTAATAGGGGAATAAATCTACCTAAATGAAATTTTGATTGAATTGTTATGTTATACATACACAGCCTCTCATTGGTTAAAAAGTCAGTTAATTATTTGAATAAGACTTAGAACAGAATGATACCAATATATTTATTTTTGAATTCAACGCTATTTTTAGTGAGTGATCAGTTCGGAAGCCCTGGAGTGCCACGCAAAAAAACTACAACTTGCGCATGAGTTACTATCTTGCGTGCAAGTTGTAATGTTTGTTCATGGAACTCCAGGGCTTCTGTATTATTGTAATATATCTAGCGAAAGAATTATTCTTTTTAATTTTTTTAACTAAAAATAAATCTTAACTTTTTATTGCACGAAATTTTAATAAAATACGAAAATCTGATTCTATACAAAGAATATAATAACGATATTTTTTTTTATCTATTAGGTTAATGAAATAAAATGAATTTTAAAAACAAAAATTTCCTATATATATAACTATATATGTACATTTCTCATATTTCTCGACTGGCTTCAATTATTACAAACAAAAAGAAAGGTTAACTTTATTTAATAGTTTTTTTTTTCTAAAACAATATATCTTCATTGTTCTTTATTTTTCAAAAGACATCTTGATTTTGGTTGTTTTCAAAGCTTACTTGTATGGGGTTTGTACCATCACTAATCACTCCTAATTATTAAAGATTAACGACCTAATCAACATGATAATTGGTATTCAATATAATCCACGGTCATGCCTGACATATTTCCCAAAACGGCTAGTGCCGATGAAATCTTCAATAACTCCTTAAATGTTAAAATAATTTAATAAAAACAAAAAATATTAGATGGAGAATTAAATTATCTATCGAATGCATACCTCCACCACTCACTAAAACATATAGTTTGTGTCCTTTGTATGTCCTGAGTGCACTAGGGAGGTCCTGAGCGGTGTTTAGACGTACCGGAATTTTATTTTCAATGAGTGATAGATTTCTCTTGGAAGAAATTTAAAGGTCCCATCAAATAAACTATACAGAGAACAATACCTGTTGTATTTGTTCAATGGGACAATAGAAATTACAAAAGTTTAAATGGACGGGTAACTTGCAGGTGAATCTATGGAAAACTATGATAAGGTACGCAATAAATACAGCATACTCTTTCTAATCCTTTCTCACTGTGTATCATCGCCACCAGAAATTGGGTACTAATGAAGCAGAGAGAAACAGAAAAAAAAAGTAAACAAGTTGAGAATTCATTCAATTTAAAGCATTTCCACTCATTTGATGAGGATGCCGCTTAAGAAATGATTTTCTGATATGTAATTCTTGAAATTATTAGGCCGATAAGTACAAAATTGCGACCAGATTTTGTGTTATACTCCAAAACTTGCCACTTAGTACCGGAAAATTTCGAGGTCGATCGTCCTCTGTCGCCCCATTCTCAAGATATTGAACTGTTTTTCATTATTTTTCCAGACACGTTTGTAGATTACTATAGTGTGGCATCATATTTACTCAATTTTTTGTCAAAAAGATGTTTTTTAAGGAATATGGACAAAAACATTGTTTGTTTATTGTACGGCGAATTGCAGGACGTTGTATGGCGAATTGCAAAATAACAACTTTTGTCTGTACGGCGTCTTGCAATATATTGTAATTTTAAGATAAAATTAATTACTGTTTAGATAATATCAAGTGACGATATTTTGTCGACATCAAAGCTTTACAGGCTAACAAATATACAAAATAAACTACAAATCAAATATCATAAAATATATGCCGTTAATTTGTTCAGAAGTCGTCGTTGCGTACCGCCATTTGACTTTGTACTAAAAGGTTTTTTTTCCAACCATATTATTCTAAATACATTCATATATCGTTATACTACTAACAACTGTTGTCTTTTTTGTTTCAAGGGTGAAATTTTGTATGTTTAATAAAAAAAAAAAAAACCCGACCATTCATCTTTTGTTGGTGCTGTTTTTTTTGTTTTTTTTTTAAATATAAACAGTGGAGATGTGGTATGATAGCAAATAAGATAACTATCCATCAGGATCAAATAAAGTTTTTGTAGGCAATTAGATGCTATCGTACAGCATTCAACAACGAAAACTCGTACCTTATAGTCGGCTATAAAAAGCCCCGACATGAAAAATGTGGAAGGATTCAACAAGAAAACTAACGGCCTAACTCATAACAAAACAATTTATGAAAAACAACAAATATGATAGAGATGAACCAACGACATTTACCGAACTACAGGATCTAGACTTCGGACAAACACATAAAGTATGTGCTGGATTAAATACATTGTTTACTCTTTTAATTTCTAAAAGGATTCATTTGTAAAAAGAAAAGTTTGTTAAAAAAATACTTTGTTTTCATTGAAAGTTAGGAGAATTAATCGTGAATTGTGTTTCGAATTAACGTTCTTGTTTCTTTTTTAGTTTCAGCAAATTCAATCAATCTTTTTATTTACAGGGGGAAATCATAAAAGACTGTTGCTAAGGCTGTTTGGCTTAAACTTAAAGGAGTAGATAGAGGGTTAGTGAGAAGGAGTGTATTTGTCTGAACTCTCATTGTAGTGCATTTTCAAGATTAATATGTGAAATATTTCTCAGTAAATTTTAATGTGATTTTGTGCCAATTAAAATTATATAATAACAGCCGATTTCAATGAGTGTGTGGCTTAATGTAAAATCTTTAGTTAGCTTGCTTGGAAGCTGAACCATGAAGTCATTGTTATGTAAAGTATAATGCCCTCCTTTCGAAGTAGTCTAGTCCTACAGACAGATATATTTGTATTTCTGACGGACTAGTCTACTCTACAGGAGGGTAGTTTACCTATAAATCTAACAATGACATCACGGTTCATCTAACAAGCAAGCTAACTTAAGATACTACCTTTAGCTACACACTCATTGAAATCGGCTGTTGTACAAGTAAGACTTGCATTTGCGTTCAAAGATATAGGAGCACGTGATTGTTTGTTTTCAAACACAGTCACCTTCTCTGTTTTGAAGCTTATTTAAGTACTGAATGCTTCTTTTTGTAAATTCATTGGGTGTAAAAGCGTTGACCGAAGTACATTCATTCTAAAAATGTACGCACGGTCAACGCTTTTACAACCCTATGAAATTACGAAAAGAAGCATTCAATTCTTATAATTACATTTGTTCTCGCTATGATCATGAAAACACGATTACTATCAAGTTTTTTTTTCTTTTATTGACCTGTGCACTTTATTGTGGAAACGTGTGTCATCATGCATGTTTCATCATGCAATTTATTTTTATTATATTTGCACATGCGTATATTGACTTAAGAATAATGAATTATCAAATTATCATGCACTTAATATATTTCCTTAACTTTAAAACACTTTGAAACTCTTAAATGGTGCACATGATGTTACTAATTCATTTATTATGACTGTAATGTGTTGCATTCCAAAATTGACATGGTTGACCTAAATACAACAACCGTTCATGCTGGCTGTTCAATCTCCTCCCTCTGAAAAATCACAGTGCAAACCGTTTGCTTCTTTACAAACAAAAAAGAGAGGTTCATGGAAGAGCCTACACAAATGCTTTTACACTTATACTTATCGGTCATAGAAATTACCTCAATTGTCCTATTCAGAATCGAAATAATTGATGCAAGCTATACTCTATTGTAGTTTTAACATGGGTAGGCATTATATTCGTGTTCACGAATATAATGCCTAACCATGTTAAAACTACAAAAAAGTATATAATGCCTACCCATGTTAAAACTACAATAAAGTATAGCTATACCCATGTTAAAACTACAATAAAGTATAGCTTGCATCAATTATTTCTAAATGAAGTATGAAGCGAGATTGCTGTTAGCCAATCAAAATAACGTATAATAATGAAACATACATATAATGTAATTATAAAGATATGGATCTCGGCCTGATCAGATGTGTTTCAAAACAGTTATCCCTATTTTTGTGTGTGTGTAAATAATCTAATCTTTAGATAGGTGCTAAAATAAAAATCATTTTTATTAATAAGAAACAACAAGTGCAACTTAAGCATGCCTGAATGTAAAAAGGTGTACCCGACTTATTCTTTCACGATATGAATTTAGTAAATTACCGATTACGGTATTTTAATAAAACTGTTTATGAGGTCAAATAAATAAATGAACGCTATCAAATCAACAGTTTTATTCCATATTGGTATTATTTTAGTAGGTTTCTCTATATGAATTGGTTTTTGAATAAAAAAGCATATTCACCTGAGAAAGTGTTATTCACCGCGCTAAACGTCACGCACTTTTGCATGCAACGTTATGGTAAAATGTTTCATGTGTAAAAAAAATTTGGTATATGTTTGTCATTAAATACATTTTCTTCTCTCGGAATATGGAATAAAACAATTACTGTCTTTTGTTTCGGTAAATATGTGGTTTTATTGACTTTTGAAAAACTGATATTCACTGAAGCCGACAGTTCAGTATCTTGAGAATGGGGTGACAGAGGACGACAGAGGACAATCGACCTCGAAATTTTCCTGTACTAAGTGGCAAGTTTTGGGGTATAACACAAAATCTTGTCTTAATTTTGTACTTATCGGCATAATAATTTCAAGAATTATATATCAGAAAGTCATTTCTTAAGCGGCATTCTCATCAAATAAGTGGAAATGCTTTAAATTTAATGAATTCTCAACTTGTTTACTTTTTTTTCTATTTCTCTCCGCTTCGTTAGTACCCAATTTCCGGTGACGATGATACACAGTGTTTCTGTTTATCCTTTCCAAATAACAACATTCATACCTGTGTACGCTTGAACTCACACCTGCGGCTAAATAGCTACAAGGTAAACGAATTGACCTCAAGCCGAGAAATATACAGTGACCTTTACAAAATAATATACACACTCTGCTCACATATAAGTTGTATTGAAATGATTTATCATTATCAAAACAATAACAGTAAATAGAACTGAATATTTCAGTTCAATATAAGTAAAAATGTTCAATAAATATTTTATGAAAAAAATCTCAACAATAATTAATGAAATTTATTCGATAACATTTACTAGAGATAATTTTATAGGAGTTTAATTCAATCAATACAAAACGGTATATGCATATTCATTTTCGTTCATTCTTATATTGTGGTTAATAACTACGACCATTCGTCAGCTGTGCGCTTTTAATTACGTATATTGTCGATAAGCTATAAGAGTTAAACAGATTTTATTTTTTCCCAGAAATCAACAAATCCGACTAAAACGTCACGACCCACTCGAGAATTCAACCAAAAAAGTTACAAATACTTGATTTTCTCAGTTATTAGAAGGAATATAAATTTAAAACTTTGCAAATGTGTTTTTATGTTAAGATGAACATAATTAGATGATAAGTAAAAACTCGCGGAATTTCCCTTTAACACACATGAATACAGTTACTTATTACAGACCCAATACCACACATGAATACAGTAACTTATTACAGACCCAATACCACACATGAATACAGTAACTTAGTACAGACCCATTAAATTAACACACATGAATACAGTAACTTGTTACAGACCAAATACCACACATGAATACAGTAACTTATTACAGACCCAATACCACACATGAATACAGTAACTTATTACAGACCCAATACCACACATGAATACAGTAACTTGTTACAGACCCAATACCATACATGAATACAGTATCTTATTACAGACCCAATACCACACATAAATACAGTAACTTATTACAGACCCAATACCACACATGAATACAGTAACTTAGTACAGACCCATTAAATTAACACACATTAATACAGTAACTTGTTACAGACCAAATACCACACATGAATACAGTAACTTATTACAGACCCAATACCACACATGAATACAGTAACTTATTACAGACCCAATACCACACATGAATACAGTAACTTAGTACAGACCCAAAACTACACATGACTACAGTAACTTAGTACAGACCCATTAACACACATGAATACAGTAACTTGTTACAGACCCAATACCATACATGAATACAGTATCTTATTACAGACCCAATACCACACATGAATACAGTAACTTATTACAGACCCAATACCACACATGAATACAGTAACTTAGTACAGACCCATCAGTGTTCTAGGATTCCCATTACCCGTTACCCGGGGTAAGTGGATTAGGACAACGGGTAAGTCATTTTTTAGCCTTTGTCACCCGGTGGTAAGTCAATTTTCAAGTTTGGGGAAGCCGAAAAACTCTTGAAATTTCCCGGTCCTCTTCAATTTTCCCATATCTGCTTTTTATTTTTATTAAATCACGAGAAAAAACTTTGATAAAAGATCGAAGATTTTGTCGATGTCTATCGGCGCTTTTATTCAAGCACTCGTTTACTAGGTGTAATCAAGCGCAAAAGAGACCACATTCTTCTCCTATCATTCTAAAAGTCGGTCACGGTGTCGGTAAAATCCGAAAATCCGGATTGATAACTGGTGCTTAAATCGGGACATAAACGATTTTTTTTCTTGTCATCGGAGGAAAATAAACTTACAGTTGCATTTATTATAGCTCTTAATAAATGACATAGTAATAACTATAACATATTTGTCAAATTTAGTAAGAAATCGGTTTTTTTAAATTTTGTACAAAATTCAATCGTATCCAAATCCAGCTTTGTTCAGTAAATTACAATATTCAAAGTTATTATGGCGGGTAAGTAATTTTTTTATTGATCTTACCCTTGGTAAGTCAAGGTGCCAAAAAAATCCTAGAACACTGCCCATTAACACACATGAATACAGTAACTTGTTACAGACCCAATACCATACATGAATACAGTATCTTATTACAGACCCAATACCACACATGAATACACTATACAGTAACTTAACTTTCAGGCACATGACCCCAAACTTACCTTTTCCTGCGTAGATAATACCATACAGTCTCTTTGTACCAGGTACTTCATATTCTTTAACGAAAACAATCTCTTTGCCGATTAATTTCTTTCTTAAAAATTCTCTTGCTTCCCAGGCAAATGGCTGTAAATAAAAATAATTAAAATACATTAACTCTTAAAAGTTAGAAACTTGTCATGCCTGTTCATACTGATGAAGAATTTTTCAGTATATACTACATGTATATGTATAACTAACATGAAACCATCCTGTTGTTTATGCTTATTTTTTGCGATTTACTTGCATGAGGAATGAAGTTAATTAAATTGTGTTATCATGAAAGGCATAAAAATAAACAAATGAACAAAATGAGATTTTCACATACAAAAAATTCAGAATAAAAAAACATGGTTCATGTCTATTTATAAAGATGGAGCATTGTGAGAGAGAGAATTAAATGATGTACATGTTAATGATTGGAGATAATAAAATGTTTTCCTTTAAAGTAATTTTTTTTAAAAGATTCAAAAGCTTGTTTTAGATGTTAATCATATCTTTTTATTTTCTATCTACATTCTTACCTCATCTTTAGTTTCAACAGAACCTTCCATGTTTGGGTTTGGTCTTCGTGCCATTCTTGGTGCAGTAATGTTCGACAGGCATATTGTTTTTTCTGGAGGTGGACCACCCTGTGGCTGTCCTCTGATGACAACTGCATCTCCAGACAATGCCTGTTAATTCAACAAAACAGTGATTATATAAATGTCTATCACTTGTCCTCAAACCTCTTGTTTATTATTACTTCTAACTTGAATATCTAGTCTTGACATGTATCAAAAAGACACCAAGATGTACAATGTTGGCAGTACATTTGTGATACACTGATTAAGTAATAAACTAAATAGTCATTCTTTTAATAGCAATAATCATGATAATTCATGTAGAAGCTGAAATCAGCAGTGGCATACCAATTATGGATCTGAAACTTTCACTAGTGTTAACGTGATATTGAATATCTTATTCATCTTATTTGATCATTTTAAAATACAAATTTTAATAGGTGCTCACACAACATGATCAAAAACTGTGTTTCAAATTGATATGAGTTCTTGATTGTTTTATTTCATAAGAGCTTTGTTAAGACAGAAGTCCTACAGAATGATTGTGTATAAATGGAAGATGTGTTTTTTCCTCTTATGTCTTTATCATTGACTTGTTTATCAGGATTCAGAATTCAGTTTTGTAGTTAGTTCAAACAAGGTGATTGTATTCCTGTTTACTTTAATATTTTTTCCAAGTGAATGCTGGTGATTGTAACCTACATGTACTCATTCAAGATATCTCTCTGTATATCCAAGAGATAAAGGTACAGTGATACAAGGTGTGTGATGAGATTCAAGACTTATATATATGTAAGAGCAATTTCTAATATAAAAATCCTCTTTTACAAGTTCATGTTTTACTGTACAAATCTTTCATCACCTCAAAGTAAAGATTCCCACTTTAAATGAGTCTTCAATTTCTAAACCAAAGATCTTCATGACAATAACATGAATCCAAACTGACATGGATATACAAAAATGTACAACTCATGAACATTGTTAAAAAAAAAACTTAATCCCCCTGGCATACGATACAATGCTGATTTACAAATCAATTAACTGATAAAAAAAGTGGTGATTGGCATATATGCCTTATTCTAATTTGACATTCTCAGCCTTCAGTTACTTAATACTTATTTCACATCATTTAGACTGCTACAATCATTGACAATACAATGATAAGACATTTAATGTCATCCCTAATGGATGGGCTTTTCATGTTTAGACAATTAGTCAGTGAATAATTAAGAATAATCATTAGATAGGTACATGTAAATACATTGCCAAAATTCAGGACGACTTAAAACAATACAACGGCAAAAACCCTACATTTTTCCCAATTTTGGGAGTAAAATTCCCAAATTATCACAAAATTTATTTTCATCTTTATTATTCATGACAGAGATGTTCATTTTATTCAACAGTAAGCTTTATGTCAAAAATCGTCAACAAGTAATGTGTAAATCCAAGTTGAAACATATTGAATGACAAACAACATTTGACAAACAATGGCTGCCATAAATAAACAGGAAATGTGGGAAAATACTAAAACCAGATCAAATCCGGAAACGAACAAGTATATAATTCCGGGTTTGTCAATCAAATACAGTTTATAAAAAATGAAAAGAACCAAACATGTGACAGCTATCATAGCAACACTAAAATTGAAAAGTAAAAGACATATATAAAAGAAAATAGAAACAGGATATATTTTATACAGAACTCAAAATATTTAAGTTCAAAAATGTTCATGTCAAAATAAAACCAGATGTTCCGCAGGGCGTAGCTTTATACGACAGCAGAGGTTGAACCCTGAACGGTTGGGGCAAGTATGGACACAACATTCAAGCTGGATTCAGCTCTAAATTTGGATTGTGATTAAATAGTTGACACAGCATAGGTTTCTGACACAGAATGAATGTGTTCTAATGAACTTAAAATTTTTGTTTTCTCTTAGAGCAATTCACTATGCTGTTGAATATTAATCCTCTCAAAAAATTGTTTGAAGAAAATTTTTTTAATCACATCCCCCTTTCCCTTATTCCAAAACTAATCTCAATTAAAATTTCTAATGGAGTTTGCAACAATAACTACTCATTTAAATACATCATAAAATATTAAGATGTAAAAAAACTGCTTGTTATCACTGAATGGTAAAGATTATTTTAATTTATCAGTTGGTAGTAAAAAGTGAATATACATTGTATATTGTATATAACAAAGATTTAAGTTGATTCTGGACAAAGAAAGATAACTCTAATTAAAAAAAAATCTTGCTATTGCACAATATTTTGCAATTAGATATTTCTTGCTTACTTTTCTGGACAAAGAAAGATAACTCTAATTAAAAAAAAATTTGCTATTTCACAATATTGTGCAATTAGATATTTCTTGCCATTGCGCAATACTGTGCAATTGAAAAGACTTGCTATTGCACAATACTTAATATAATAATTTAAGATCCTGATTTGGACCAACTTGAAAACTGGGCCCATAATAAAAAAATCTAAGTACATTTTTGGATTCAGCATATCAAAGAACCCCAAGATTTCAATTTTTGTTAAAATCAGACTAAGTTTAATTTTGGACCCTTTGGACTTTAGTGTAGACCAATTTGAAAACAGGACCAAAAATGAAGAATCTACATACACAGTTAGATTTGGTATATCAAAGAACCCCATTTATTTAATTTTTGATGAAATCAAACAAAGTTTAATTTTGGACCCCGATTTGGACCAACTTGAAAACTGGGCCAATAATCAAGAATCTAATTACATTTTTAGATTCAGCATATCAAACAACCTAACTGATTCATTTTTTGTCAAAATCAAACTAAGTTTAATTTTGGACCCTTTGGACCTTAATGTAGACCAATTTGAAAACGGGACCAAAAGTTAAGAATCTACATACATAGTCATGACAGTTAGATTCGGCATATCAAAGAACCCTAATTATTCAATTTTGATGAAATCAAACAAAGTTTAATTTTGGACCCTTTGGGCCCCTTATTCTGTTGGGACCAAAACTCCCAAAATCAATACCAACCTTCCTTTTATGGTCATAAACCTTGTGTTTAAATTTCATAGATTTCTATTTACTTATACTAACGTTATGGTGCGAAAACCAAGAAAAATGCTTATTTGGGTCCCTTTTTGGCCCCTAATTCCTAAACTGTTGGGACCTAAACTCCCAAAATCAATACCAACCTTCCTTTTGTAGTCATTAACATTGTGTTTAAATTTCATTGATTTCTATTTACTTAAACTAAAGTTATTGTGCGAAAACCAAGAATAATGCTTATTTGGTCCCTTTTTTGGCCCCTAATTCCTAAACTGTTGGGACCTAAACTCCCAAAATCAATCCCAACCGTTCTTTTGTGGTCATAAACCTTGTGTCAAAATTTCATAGATTTCTATTAACTTAAACTAAAGTTATAGTGCGAAAACCAAGAAAATGCTTATTTGGGCCCTTTTTGGCCCCTAATTCCTAAAATGTTGGGACCAAAACTCCCAAAATCAATACCAACCTTCCTTTTGTGGTCATAAACCTTGTCTTAAAATTTCATAGATTTCCATTCATTTTTACTAAAGTTAGAGTGCGAAAACTAAAAGTATTCGGACGACGACGACGACGCAGACGACGACGCCAACGTGATAGCAATATACGGTCGTATAAAAAAATAACAATCCTTTAAAAAGTTAGAACTCATTATTTTGATACTCAAATAAACTTTAATGCCATGTTGTTATATTTAAAAACAAATTTAATGAACTAAACACACTAAAACTAACATCTGGTATATATATTGGTTGTTTTTCCCAATTTCATTGAAAACTGCGCTAAAAAATTCTCAAAACTGGCCAGGGTCCTTTTTCCCAAAATACCCAGATAAACCCTTGATACGGTTGAATGTACCCTGGAATACGCCTCCACTGTATGGGACCCTTACCAACATAACCTTGAAAAAGACCTAGAACAAGTACATAGAAGGGCAGCTAGGTGTACAATGAATACCAAGATGTATCCCCAGGTTGTGTCAGCTCCTTAATGGAGACTAAAATGGGAGCCTCTTAAAGATCGCCGCTGCAAAGACCGACTCACCATGACATACAAGAACCGCTATAGATTGGTGGATATTGACCCCTCTAATTATTACAAACCTGGAGATTCAAGGACCAGAGGAGGCCACCCCATACACCAACAGTGCACTCTAAAAGACCTATACAGGTACTCCTTCTTTCCAAGATCAACCAGGGAATGGAACACTCTACCGGAAAAAGCCACAACAGCAGCTACACTAGAAGAGTTCAAGGCCAGCCTTACCATCCTGCCAGAGGCCTTGACAGGAGCTTCACACACCTAGATCTCCTTTGACCCCAGATGTACATAGTTTTATTTGTAAATAATTTTCCTGTAAATAGTTTTTATTAATTGAGGAGGGAAGGCCTCATGATTTCACGAGCAAGAGTCATTTATACACTCAAGAAGAGTCCGACTCTGTACTGAAAGAAGAAGAAGAAGAATGTGATCATCATGGTTATTCCTGTAGCTCACAAACAAATGCAGGTTAAATTCCCAATAGCATTTCTATTCAGTAGTCTCCTTCTTTATCGAACCGTCAAAATCTTCTAATAATTGGCAAACTCTCAACAAATCTTGTCATTAATTAAGATACTGTCACATATCATCTCCCTTATACAGTCCCAGGAGATGGAAACTGGATTTTTTTTCACAACTAAATTAATCATAAATGTCGATGATTTGAAAATAGGTGGGGCAAATGTAGACTTGAGTTTAAATAATACATTAGTGAATTCATGAGGTATATTGTATGCACCCAGGGGCGGATCCAGCCATTTTAAAAAGGGGGGGTTCCTAACCCCGGACAAAGGGGGGGTTCCAACTATATGTCCCCATTCAAATGCATTGATCGTCCAAAAAAAGGGGGGGTTCCAACCCCCGGAACCCCCCCTCTGGATCCGCGCCTGGCACCCATATTGTCCAAAACTGGAATTTATAGGAGATGGAGTTATGATTACCCATAATAATACCATGACTTTTGATTGGGTATATACAGTCAGGGCATGTTACTTGAAATTCAAGCTGCAGAGTGCAGACACATTTTTTGAATGCAACAATCCAACATATAAAATATTTGACTCTGGCAGTTACCTCATGCATATTTTATGCATTTGTTTAAACCTAATCAAAACAAAACATTTTCATTCTACCAATACATTTATCAGGTGCTCATTTCAACCTATGAAAGAAATATAAAACACTTATGGCTATAGTAAGCAACTTCACACCTAAAAATTAATTTTCATGATCAAAAGAAAAAAAAAGGACCTACCAAAAAGCAATGAAATGCTTCCCTGACTGCAGCCTGATTAGACCTCGGATTTGATTAAGCATATAAAAACATACCAAAATTTAATGTCAAACTTTTAGACTAATTTGAAAACAGGTATCAGGTGAACCTGAAACATTTCTTTTCATCAGCAGTCTCTGACTACATATAAACTTTCTTAATTTTTCATGGTTGTCCAACAAAAATGTTGAAAATATTTACTTCTATTTTTTTTCTAGCTTCTCTCATCATGCTCATGTGAAGGCAGTACCTTTTTGGTCACTATCTATGTGTTGCATCTAAATATGAATTGTAACACTTTATAGTGACTGAACAGGTTAAACAAATACTTCTCAAGAAACAAAAAAAAAGGAAGACAACTTGGAACAGCACATCCATGAGACTGAATAAAAACTCATAAATGAATAGCATGGACAATAGTTTAGTTATATGTCCTTGTGAATAGTTAGGAAAGATATCAATAATTCTGCAGATAACACAATTTTATCAGGTTGTAGTACATTTTGTGTTAAAATTTTCACACAATTAGTGAATCTTTCAGAAAGGCTAAACTATATAACTTTTAATTACTGAAAGTTTCAAGCAATGACTGTTGAAGTGTTTCATTTACCAAATAACTGTCATAACTGTGTTTCTGAGAAAAAAATCATGTTCAAGTTTGTTAATTAACAATGATTAAAGAGAAAGTAGATCCTTTTGCACTCGATCACACATGTCAATTGTGAACTAGGGAGACAGATTAATATACAAATGATATACATGTAAGTACTTTTTGCTTGTTTCTGAATCCTAAATGTGAATGTGTAGATAAAATATATTTGTATTATTTTATAATAAAATATTGTTTACATCAGTTGCTAAATGAACAAATATACTTTTTTTTACAAGGACCAGTCCACTGATACTGACATTATCAAGGAGTACACATGTACATAGAAAAGGAAAAATGCAATTACAGATAAAATAATATACACCCTCTCTTTCATGTGTATCTCCTGCCATTTCAGTATTTGAAATTTTGAAAAAACTTAAAGAAAACATAATGAACCCCTACAAAAAAAAAATCCCCCCCCTAAAAAAAAAGTTTACCCTGAAACTCAATCTCAGCCTTCCCTTTGTGTTGTACAATTTCAGAAAGTTCAATTCACTTACACACAAGTTATTGTCTAGAAACTACAAAAATACTCTTTTTTGGCCCATGACTCCCTTAAGGCTTAAATTAAAATATTGTTTGTTTGCCCTTTACCGACCGACCCTATAAATTCGTTCCGCCTGAAAATCTTTTATTTGTATTTACCAGCAAAATTTTATTTTATTTCATTTGTTCGTTCCTACCAAAAATCTTATATTTGTATTTCCCGCTCAAAACATTTTTACCGGAATCCTCCGATTTTATCTTTAACGTATAAGGTCCGGTCCGTTTGGTATCACCTGAGCGTTTGACATGAACACTTGCATTTAAAGTTTCAATGCATTTGTTTGAAATCGATGTTGAACGCTTCCTGAAAGCATGATATGATGTACAATACTCTGTACCTTTATACTTAAAGAGCAGGGTTCGTTTACAAAAAAGTTCGTTCGATACAAAATTATCAACGTGTGTACAAACTAATTTGTAAACGGACGTTGTGTTCTATGTTGGGATTGCCTTTTGACAAATTTTGTGATCCGCAGATCAGGATGATTACGTTAACGATGCCGATATATTATTTATATCTGAAATGAACCAAAAGTTACAAAACCCTGTAAAGTGGAGAATATCTGGCAGTAAAATGAGGCCCCTCATGGGGGGTCCTAGTAATCACATAATCACCATTTTTTTGCCAATATAATCACATAATCATTAAATATTTGCTTATCTTTAGTAATCAAATAATCATAAACTAAAAATACAGTCCTAGGTAATCAAATAATCATGAAATATTTGGCTTAATAATCAAATAATCATTAAACATGTTAAAAAAACGGCCAAGTAATCACATAATCAAAAACCCCATGAGGGCCCTCTAAAATCGCCAAGTTTTTCATACAGATCATTTATAAATGCGATGGAAAATATGTGACGTCTTGTAGCATTTTTTATTGGAAACAACTTTTAGGCACACACGAAATTTTGAACCCTCTATGGACTTTTTCTACCAGTAATGTATGACTTCCCGGACATATCTTACCAGTACAAAGTTATCTCTTACAGAAAACCTTTAGGTAAGCGTACAAGGTACGTAGTACAGAATGTGAGCGCAAGTTCAGACTCTTCAAAGATCCAGGTATATAAACGTTGAAGATATGCGGCACAGGTCTATATTTTGATATTTGAAAACAAAATAGTAGTGCATATGAATTAGCTTCACATTCTACGTGATATATTTTTTTCAAAACTAATAGTCCCAGAAAACTTATTTACAAAAACAAAACGGACCAATATGACATTCTGCAGATTTTGTATCTATAAAATAAAATATTATACCTACCTGCCTACCCATGACAAATAATATACCGAGCCAAGTTATTTTAATGGGGGAAAAAATAAAATATTTTACCTACCTACCTACCCTGTTTCAAAACATAGGGTCGGAAAAGGGCAAACAAACAATATTTTAATTTAGGCCTAACTGTTGGTACATGTACATTTGTACCATAACCCCCAAAATCAGTTTTAACCTGGTTTCATTTTTGGTATTGAACCTTCTGGTACAATTTCATAGAGATCCATTCACTTACACTAAAGTTATTGTCTGGAAACCAAATGTGTCTTCAAACAACAACAATGACAAAAATTAGATAGCATTATAATGCAATCTCATTAAAATTGAAATGTTCCCTATTTTCATTCTAAATTTTATTTTGCCATTATATAAAAACTTGAAATCTCATGGGGAAAAAAATGCAAGAAATGACAAAAAAACTGACTTTGAATAAGTGAAATTGATGTAGAAACCCACAAACAGAAGATGATCAGGAATTATACATTAATACTGCTGACTGCAGTGTTCCCCCCTCAAATCTTAAATAGCATCCTAGAAAATAGCAAAATCTTAAGACTATCAACTTAACAAACCTATCTATCATGGTTCCTTAGGATTAGATGAAAATTAAAAAAAAACCTGATCAACATAATTTTCAAAACAGGCTCACTGTAAATGCAAACCCCTCTTTTAACAATCAGAATTATCCTCTTGCTGATCACATATTTATGATATGCAGGTAACTGGGAATACAATATGAACATCCAGCCAATTGAGAATGTACAAAAATTCATCAAACAGAGAGTTGTTTGTAATACAAAATAAAATAAAATAAAATAAAAACAGCTACAACTTTTAAATATCATGAATATTGATGTCAGAAAAAGATATTCCAAATCCTTCACCTCTTCATGAAAACCAACAAAAAAATAATTTAATAACCATGCATGATAATGTTATGGATTGTATGACAGTATCTGAAGTTTTGAAATTAAACATTTTTTTTTAAATTGCAAAGAAAGAAAAATGGATATGAAAATGGAACAAGATAATGAATGTAAGCATTGTCATTTTTATGAATTACATGTACCAATAAATTAATTTTTCAGCAGAAAACAATATTGGATCATCAGATCAGAGAGCAACCATTTAGCTTTAAAGGGGGGGGGTATGATATTTGTTGGATTTTTTACACACGAAGCACATTAATGCTATCAATCAAAATTATTCAGTCACAATATAACACTAGAAGGTATGGGGGAAATCTGGATACAGAATTTTTTTGTCCTCTGCTTGAACAGATTTTTTTTTTCATCTTCTTCTTTTAGTTTCCGCACTCCATCATAATATTGATGACTATGTGCCGTGCATCATATTTGGGAATCAGAATATTTTTTTTAGTCCAAATAATTATGACATCCAGGTAAGCTATTTTAAATTTTGGCAATGACGCCTTCTTGCGATGCGGGAAAAAAAATAATAGCCTTTCAAGACGTCATAATTGTTTGGACTTGAAAAATACCATACCCGCTCCTGTCTTTTGAAGTTTAATGATGGGTCCCTAAACATTTTCTTCCTCAACTTAGTTTTATTATATTTTAGACAAAATCTATAATGTAGGACATTCTACCTGAAGATGCATGAAATATTTGCCACTGGAGGTTAAGCAACCAACATTGGCAACAATACACCTTGTCGCTAATCCCAGATGACCCGGCCGCTTGAACTTTTGACGCATAAAACAATCACTTTTTATGACATTTTATGACGTCAAAATTTTATGGGAGCCTGTGTGATATCCAGTAATGGCGGACACATAGCAATAAGGTCTATCAATCAATATATAGGACATAGTCTAGGTATAAAGCTGGCATTTAAGGTAGGGCCTTCCTCATATTAATATAAACAAAAACTAAGTAACATATGTTGACACACATTAACATGATTATGACATACACTTTAAAAATCAATAAATGATCATGAAATGCAGACTGACACAGTTTCTTATTATGGAGATAAACAATTCAATCTAAAACATAATGGAACTTTTTAGGTGACTTACCGGTACCGTTATGTGTACGCGTGGCACTCTTCCAGATGTTTGACACTTTTATTCAAATCTTCGAGACCATACTAGAAACTTTAGAAGTTCATGATAACGACACTTTTGTGTTTACTGTTATATTTCTCCAAAAATAATTGAATAAACTTACTTGTTTAACAATACCCCTTTGAACAGCTGGCTGTGCTGTACTCATGTTGTCGACTCGTGTCAGTTACTGAATGAAAAGGAAGTTCGTTTAGTCACGTGATAATAATGTTGACATTCGTCCCGGATTTCTGCCTGAAGGAATCTGTGTGAGAGATCAGGCACTCATTCGGGTTGTGATATTTTAATAAGTTTATGGACACCGTAGTTTTATCTTTTAAAATTTTATCATTTCAACTATTTTTTCAAAAATAAAAGAATGAACTTTGCCCCAAACCGGAACTTTAACATGTTCAGTCAGGTCAAACCTTCAAAACTTATTCAGAAATTTCGCGTTATTAAACGCAAATCGGACCAAGTTTTTACAAACGTTCTAAATTAAATAAACATTTTCGAGAGCATATTTGAGTTATTACTATTAAACATTTTCGAGAGCATATTTGAGTTATTAGTATTCGATATTTTCGGTTTTTAATTGTTTTATCATTATCGTGTATGAAAAATTATGAACCTGATAACGGTAAGACTTTACCGTTCAATTTGTGCTGCATTGGACTATTGTATATATGTTTAAGGTTTAAAAAGAGGAGTAAATTTTCGATTTTACCTACACATATATAAGAATGAGGTTTATGGATCGAATAAGGCAATCAGATGGTTAACCTTTGTTTCACTTTCAATGCTGACATTCTTTTCTTTTAGTAACCGAACACGCATCAATCATGTGTAATCCATCCATGTATTACAGACTAGGGGAATAGCTCTGGTAGCATGGATGGAGGCGATTATATACGGACACATAAAAACACATCAGCTTCCATTTCTACATTTTAATCAGACAAAGAATGACGTCACAAACATAACTACAAAAGACTGGCAAACGGTGAACAACTCTCTCTTTCACACAGTAATCCTACCATACACATATTACTGATATATAACACAATGACATGGCTAAGGGGTTAAATTGAAGTTCACGACATGAATACATGATTAATCAGAATACACTTTCAAGTAATAAATAATTCATTATTGGCAATGTTTCTTAGCTTGTTTTGACAAAATTTAACTATTTCACTTTCATTAGTGATTGGAAAAAAATCAGAATTCAAATGGTAGGTATCTCGTCCCCCGGCTTTCAGCTTGCTTGATTGTTGCTTGCTTAGTTGCTTGCTTGCTTGCTTGCTTGCTTGCTTGCTTGCTTGCTTGCTTGCTTGCTTGCTTGCTTGCTTGCTTGCTTGCTTGCTTGCTTGCTTGCTTGCTTGCTTGCTTGCTTGCTTGCTTGCTTGCTTGCTTGCTTGCTTGCTTGCTTGCTTGCTTGCTTGCTTGCTTGCTTGCTTGCTTGCTTGCTTGCTTGCTTGCTTGCTTGCTTGCTTGCTTGCTTGCTTGCTTGCTTGCTTGCTTGCTTGCTTGCTTGCTTGCTTGCTTGCTTGCTTGCTTGCTTGCTTGCTTGCTTGCTTGCTTGCTTGCTTGCTTGCTTGCTTGCTTGCTTGCTTGCTTGCTTGCTTGCTTGCTTGCTTGCTTGCTTGCTTGCTTGCTTGCTTGCTTGCTTGCTTGCTTGCTTGCTTGCTTGCTTGCTTGCTTGCTTGCTTGCTTGCTTGCTTGCTTGCTTGCTTGCTTGCTTGCTTGCTTGCTTGCTTGCTTGCTTGCTTGCTTGCTTGCTTGCTTGCTTGCTTGCTTGCTTGCTTGCTTGCTTGCTTGCTTGCTTGCTTGCTTGCTTGCTTGCTTGCTTGCTTGCTTGCTTGCTTGCTTGCTTGCTTGCTTGCTTGCTTGCTTGCTTGCTTGCTTGCTTGCTTGCTTGCTTGCTTGCTTGCTTGCTTGCTTGCTTGCTTGCTTGCTTGCTTGCTTGCTTGCTTGCTTGCTTGCTTGCTTGCTTGCTTGCTTGCTTGCTTGCTTGCTTGCTTGCTTGCTTGCTTGCTTGCTTGCTTGCTTGCTTGCTTGCTTGCTTGCTTGCTTGCTTGCTTGCTTGCTTGCTTGCTTGCTTGCTTGCTTGCTTGCTTGCTTGCTTGCTTGCTTGCTTGCTTGCTTGCTTGCTTGCTTGCTTGCTTGCTTGCTTGCTTGCTTGCTTGCTTGCTTGCTTGCTTGCTTGCTTGCTTCCCTTTCAGCTTGCTTGCTTGCTTGCTTCCCTTCCAGCTTGCTTGCTTGCTTGCTCGTTCGCTCGTTGTATCATTTTTCTTTTATTGTTATTGTAGAAAACAAAAGTTGTGTTCACGGATTTTGCTCAATACCTGTGGCTTGTAGGTCCATGATATCATGGATATATGAAGATATGTATCCTAAGTAGAAAAAAGGATCATTTGTCCTTGGTAGAAAGATTTTATAATTTTGAATAAGAAAAATATATGTCAGTAGTATATTATTAAAATTTTGGCTTCGTTTAAAAGATGGGCTTCAGATACCCGGAGGGACAGTCAAACGCATAGATCGAAAATGAACTGACAACGCAATAGAAGCTGTATCTAATATTTAATTATCTACAAGGTTTAATAGTTTAAACAGTATTTATTATTGAAAAAATACATCAATAAGGTATAACAATGTTACATGAAATTGAAATATATATAATATATATAATTTGATAATATATATATGGGAGGTATCCGGTCGTTCCGGCCCCAAGTCAATCCGACCAAAGTCGATCCGGCCCACGTCGATCCGGCCCCAAGTCGATCCGGCCCACGTCGATCCGGCCCCATAATAAAATATGAATAAACTATATTCACTATATGGAGGAATTTGTGACAAATTTGAACAGTATATATATAAACGAAATCATTAGTCTATAATTGGTTTGTTTATTCAACAATTGTCTGATGATTGTGAACTAAGGTAATGCCACTCGTAACGCAATCTCCGGCGCAGAGCTCACATCCGTTCCGTACTTACTACGTATCACTACACTAAATATGTATTGTAGTGTACTAAGTATACGGAAAGGAAACGAGCGCTGTACGGAGATTGCTCGTAACGGTGCATTTAATACGTTTGCGCGCATTACCATTACATTTACGTGCAAAAATCATTACCGTTTTGCGCGCAGCTTTTGATTACAATTGCGCGCATTTTTTTGACAGGTAAACTCAGGTAAAATACAGGTAATAATACTTATTTATTTATAATTAGTTCAATTATTTACAAGTATAAGTACTCATTCCGTTAGTCTTGGTCCCCTACTCAACAACGATGAGGTGGAAGTGGGATTTCGAGCAAGATAAGTCCGTTTTATTATGCACAAGTACTAAATCCTAGAAAAATGTACAGATAAAAATGTTAAAATGCTAAAATATAGCTAATCATAAAGGTAAAAGTATTCAGTGGTAATTTCATATACTTTACATGTAGGTACGTGTCAAAACTCCATGTTTGTGCCTTAGTGTAACTTTACAAAATAACTTCAGTTATTTACTTATTTTAAAAACGATCACTATTCGTTTAAATCCTTTTCACTCTGAAATATTCGCAATGGAGTATAAATGATGATAACTTTATAATTGGTTTTATAATTCAAGATGAACAATATATAGTTTGAATTAAGGATTATTTTCAAAATTAATAATTGATAGTCATATTTATTATGAAAATAAAAAAATATATAGTCAATTATAATTTAATTAAATTTTTATTAATATTTTTACCTGAGTTTACCTGTAAAATGAATGCGCGCAAATGTAATCAAAAGCTGCGCGCAAACGTAAAACATTTTAATCCCCAAATGCGCGCAAATGTAGTGCGCCCACTCGTAATCACTTAATTCAATCAAATCCTGATTAATTAAAGTTACGTAATGAACAAGGTCGATCTTTTCGTTTGTATATAATCAGATAATATTAATTCGATCTTTTGTTGGGTGTATATAATAATAATCAATTGTATTTTTATTTCAGGTAACATATAACATTTTTTTTTTGTAATATCGAATATAGTCAATATATTTTAAGTGTGTATGTATCAGCTTGGGGATCGGGAACTAGTCAAGTTTGAAAAACTTTATTTATAAACTCATCTCCCAGGGTACTTATCACACAATCAAGAATTACATTGGAAGAAAAAATCAGTGAACAGATCTTTATTTCATTTTTAATTTTCACTTTTAAACACAGGCTGAAATAAAACTGGCGTAATTTATTTGTTTCCTTTTAGTCCTTTTATATTCGCGATTAATTTGATCTGAGGTCGGAGTGAAGATATTTATTTTCATACAGAAATTTGTTTGAATATGGCTACCGCGGGACAACAACCAAAACCAAAAGGTATTTTAGCTTCAGAAAACTATACAGACAATTCTAACAAATCTAAGATAGCATTTTTCAATTAACTATTTTATCAGAACAATACGAAGAGCATAGAAAATTTCATTTAGTGACCCGTATTATGTATTTGAATCATTCAGACTGACATGCACAAACAAGTTTTACATTCATAAATTTAAAGTTGTTTTATATTAGTAGCCAGTCTTCACGCTGAGTGGCAGCCCAGGCAGCCCAGGCTTGTAAAATTGCTCTCGGGCCTCTAAAAATTATATCTACAGGCCAACAGAATCTTACTAAAAATTTTCAAAAATTGAGCTCAGGGCCTGTAGATTTAAAAGTTCATCGTGAAGACTGAGTAGCAAGAGACAACAAATCTCATTATATACCTCATGACATGTACAAATGAATTGATGTATTTGATGATTTAATATGAGGCAGGCAATACCTGTGAAAGGGAACAAAGTCTGTATGAATTATTTTTGTAACTTCAAAATCTGTTGAAAAAGAAACGGAAAAAATTATACCGTAACGTTTCCGATTTTGGTTCTGTTGTGAGGGATTTTACTTGTGACATTATTTAAATTATGATGTCATGTTCAATGTTAACAAAGAAACGCTATCATTAGGTTACGTTTATTCATATCAAAGACAAAGAATTCGCCTTTTCAGAATCTAATGGACTATGGGTAATCTCATTGTTCGTACACCAAAATGAAAATAACGTCAGATAACTGGTTGAATTTCCATTGTTTGGAAAGTTTTAAACTAATCACAACGTTTTGGTGTACATTTTTGAAAATATTACCCAGCATGCATTAGATTCTGAAACGGCTAATTATTTAAAATAAAATTGGTATACACCTTATCGCTATTCCCGGCTGACCCGTCCGCTTGAACTTTTGACGTCAACAACAATCACTTTTCCATTGTGGCGTCAGACATTTTGTTTTATGACGTCAAAATTTTACGGGAACCTGTGTGATTTCCAGCAATGGCGGACAAATAGCGATAAGGTGTATTGTGTTCCTTGATTTTCTATACTTTACTAGACTACTCAAATTCTCATCATGGCTCATGACAACGTGACTGGAAGAAGGAAGTAGATTTATGTTTTCTGCGCAAATGCAGGAATTAAGAAATTGACAAAAAAAATTCACGATTTTGAGTTCATTAGTCATGTTAGTACAATGAAAATTTCCCCATTTTTTTTTATTGATTTTTCTACTGTAATAGGGGACTTTGTGCCCTTATTTAACACAAGAAGAATGTCATGCATCTTATAATATTGAACTGTATCATAATCATGATAAATGAATGATACCCTTTTTATACAACCACAAACATGTCACAAACAAATTTTGGGGTCATATATATACACCTTTTCGCTATTTGTCCGATATTTGTCATTTTGGGAATCATGTCTCTCACCAGAAAAGATAGTCAATTTCGCCTGCCTTTGTTACGTCATTTACCAGATAGACAGTGTGCCTGTATCCCTGCTGTATTAAACGTTTCCAGCACTTTTATAATCATCATTCTGTAATCATGGTAATCATGGTAATATAGAAATGATTTATGTTCCATAAGTACGTAATCTTGATTCCGGTATGACTGAGGGAGGGTGACAATCTAATTAGTTTTTAATTTCCCAAATATTTTGTGCAGTATAAAATCAAACTTTTTCACCTGTTTGCTCATGTTGGAAATGACAATGCATACATTTTTGTCACGTGGTAATTAAAGTCATAGGACAGATTGTCTGAACAGCGGTATCCCTTATTTGGCCTACTACTGGACATCACAAAGGTTTCCCAAAAATTTGGATGTCATAATCCATGTAATCATGATAATACAAAATATTTGACACCACACCACAAAGGAAAAGTCATTGTCAATAGTTTAAGCGGGGCAAATTCTCTTGGTCAACCAAACAGATTTCCAAATAGCAATAAGGTGTATTGCTATGAGGTCGTCATTGCCAGCATTATTGTCATCAGTTTCCTGACATTAACTTAAGTTAAAGTGTATGGATCTCTTTGAAATTTATCAAAAACTTGAAAAGGTTCAATACCACAAAAGAAAGGTTGGGATTGATTTTGGGAGTGATGGTCCCAACTGTTTAGGAATAAGGAGCCAAAAAAGGGCCCAAAACAATGAAATTGAGAATGGAAAGTTGGATTATGTCAGAGTCAATAACCCAACCAAAGAGTTGATAACAGCTGAAGGCCACCAATGGGTCTTCAACACATGACTCAGCGAGAAAATCCTGCACGGCCGAGAGGTGGTCCTCAACTTTTCTAGTTTCCGGACTATTATACAACTTGTGTATAAATATTTTGATTGCTCTGAAATTTTACCTCAAAGTTCAATACCACAAGTAAAAGGTTTTGATACATTATGGGCATTTGTAGGGGGTAATTTCACATATATATACCAATCAGGAATTAGGGAGCCAATTTTTTTTTCTTTTTCTCCAAGATGTACATGTAGAGGACCACTGTCAAATTCCTGTTTACTGATTTGACTGAAATTCTCATATTTGATTTATAACCATGTAAAATATTTATCCCAATTAGTCTTTTATAGACCAAGTTTACAGAGCCTGGGATTGATAATATGTAAAATCAATTTGTATGTATTTTAGTCTTGATGCCATCTAATTTACTATTACGTTGACCTCTGAAGACCTCCTATAGTCATATAAGCCGAGTAAAAGATTTTATGTATAGATCAATGAGACAACAAACCAAAGACACACATAACAATAAAATAAATCTTTTCTAGAGGGTAACATACAGCCTTCAATTTTATACCAGTTTTTATACAATAAGTTGGAAATTGAAGTTTGCATTATTGCAAACCCTATCATACTTTTCCACAGATATACCTGCAAGTTACCTGTCGATTTAAACCTTTGTAAGTTCTATTGTCCCATCTAACAAATACAGTACTGAATAGCTATTGTTTATGTGTAGTTTATACAATGGGATCTTTAAATTTCTTCCAAGAGAAATCTATCACGCGCACTCATTGATTAATTTACCTGAACAAAAAATTGAACTGTCAATGATGAAAAAATACTTATACTTATACCAATACTAAATAAGGACTCATAAAACTGCATGTACCTGGTGGTGTTGTATTTATTCAATATCAATGTCATCAATAATACAGTTTTAATGTGTTCAATATAAAACACTGACTCAAAAAATAAAGGTTGATTTCTGATCAAATATTCAATATTTATTTGACCTATTAAAATTTTTTTTTTTTTGCATTGTGTGTTTGATAAATAAAAACTTAAATATTAATATTTTTAAAGTAAGGTCTTCATAAATGTATTCTATAATTGAACAACAACCAAAACCTGCAAATTCATCATGTTCATTGGAAAAATACTAAAAAATGTGTCAGAAATAAACTTTTTACTATTAAATCAGATTTTATATTGAACAGATTGATATTAAATAAATACAATATATTGCATGCAGTTTATGTGAGTTTATAGAAGTTTTCAATAAAAAAAAAGGAGATATTCTTTTTTGGTCAGTTAAATTAAATAAATTTTAAAAGTAAATTAAATAAATCAATGAGTGATAGATTTCTCCTAGAAGGAATTAAAAGGTCCCAGTGAATAAACTACACAGAGAACAATATATATCTTTATTTCAAAGTCTATTTACACTATAGGCATATTGCTATAGCTATTGTATTTGTTCAATTGGACAATAGAACTGCCAAAAGTTTAAATGGACAGGTAACTATCAGGTGAATCTGTGGAAAAGTATGATAGGGTTCGCAATAATACATTTAGAATATTCAAAGCATATATATACATGTACAAAATGATGTATGCTCATATTTATATAAAATTATCACTGATTATTATTGCAATAATTGATATTTTCCTTTTTTTTTTCAGGCAGAATACAGTTAATTGTATCCTTTCAAGATGAAAAGTCATATTGACTATTTCTTTTTCATTTTATACGACCACAAAAATATATTTTTTTATAGTCGTTTATTGGTATCACATCGTTGTTGTATGTAGACGCATGATTTCCAGATAATAACTTAAGTATGAGTAAATAAAAATCAATAAAATTTTAACACAAGGTTTATAACCACAAAGGAAGGTTGGGATTGATTTGGGGGGTTTTGGTCCCAACAGTTTAGGAATTAGGGGCCAAAAGGGTTCACAATTAAACTTTGTTTGATTTCATCAAAATTTGAATTATTGGAGTTCTTTGATATATGCTGAATCTAACCGTGTATTTAGATTCTTAATTTTTATGCCCCACCTACGATGGCATTATGTTTTCTGGTCTGTCCGTTTGCTCGTCCATCTGTCTGTCTGTCTTCAGGTTAAAGTTTTTGATCAAGGTAGTTTTTGATGAAGCTGAAGTCCAATCAACTTGAAACTTACTATGGATTCATTTATTTTCGTGGGTATCAATTTTTCGTGGATTAAGGAAATCTTGCATTTTCGTGGGTATTTGATTTCGTTGTTTGGAAAATCTCTGCATACAAAGCCAATAGAAAATGTGTGATTCCTTGAACATTTAAATTCGTGGTTCATCTGGAACCACGAAAACCATGAAAATTGGTATCCGACGAATAATAATGAATCCACAGTAGTACACATGTTCCTTAACCCTTTCCTCCATAATGACACCTTTTGACGCCTCCCCCTTTACTCCATAATGACGCCTTTTGACGCCTCCCCCTTTACTCCATAATGACGCCTTTCGACGCCTGTGTAGTGCCTCAGTTGAAACGTATTACCTAGGATAAAACTTCATCAGACTTTAAAAAAAAAATGTAATTTATATAAAAAGGATATTCATGAGAACATCTGACTGGAATTTTATTGATGGAAAATTTGTTTTTCGCAATGCATTAATACTTTAAACATGTTAAACCTGATGATTTTTTTTCATTGAAAAAATCCTATGCGAATCAAGTATGGAAAAAAAAGAATTCCATGGAGGAAAGGGTTAATATGATATGATCTTTCTAATTTTAAAGCCAAATTAGACTTTTGACCCCTATTTTATGGTCCACTGAACATAGAAAATGAAAGTGCCAGTGCCAGTTTCAGGTTAAAGTTTTTGGTCAAGGTAGTTTTTGATGAAGTTGAAGTCCAATCAACTTGAAACTAAGTACACATGTTCCCTATGGTATGATCTTTCTAATTTTAGATTTTTTACCCAATTTCACGGTCCATTGAACATGTAAAATGTGCCAGTGGGGCGTTCATGTACTTTGGACACATTCTTGTTGGTCCTGTTTCAAATTGGTCTGGTTCAAAGGGTCCAAAATTAAACTTAGTTTGATTTTTTTCAAAAATTTAATTCTTGGGATTCTATGATATGCTGAATCTGAACTGATGTAAGTAGATTTTTCCCATCTCCCAGATTTGCAGTTTTTATACTAGCCCAAAAATTTAAAAATTTTGGTCGTATATTGGTATCACGTTGGCGTTGTCTTCTGCGTCGTCGTCGTCGTCCGAATACTTTAAGTTTTCGCACTCTAACTTTAGTAAAAGTGAATAGAAATCTATGAAATTTAAACACAAGGTTTATGACCACAAAAGGAAGGTTGGGATTGATTTTGGGAGTTTTAGTTCAAACAGTTTAGGAATTAGGGGCCAAAAAGGGCCCAAATAAGCATTTTCTTGGTTTTCGCACTATAACTTTAGTTTAAGAAAACAGAAATCTATGAAATTTTGACACAAGCTTTATGACCACAAAAGGAAGGTTGGGATTGATTTTGGGAGTTTTAGTTCCAACAGTTTAGGAATTAGGGGCCAAAAAAGGGCCCAAATAAGCATTATTCTTGGTTTTCGCACAATAACTTAAGTATAAGTAAATAGAAATCTATGAAATTTAAACACAAGGGTTTATGACCACAAAAGGAAGGTTGGGATTGATTTTGGAGGTTGAGGTCCCAACAGTTTAGGAATAAGGGGCCAAAAAGGGGCCCAAATAAGCATTATTCTTGGTTTTCGCACCATAACTTTAGTATAAGTAAATAGAAATCTATGAAATTTAAACACAAGATTTATGACCATAAAAGGAAGGTTGGGTTTGATTTTGGGAGTTTTGGTCCCAACAGTTTAGGAATAAGGGGCCCAAAGGGTCCAAAATTGAACTTTGTTTGATTTCATCAAAAATTGAATAATTGGGGTTCTTTGATATGCCGAATCTAACTGTGTATATAGATCCTAAATTTTTGGTCCCGTTTTCAAATTGGTCTACATTAAGGTCCAAAATTGAACTTAGTTTGATTTTAACAAAAATTTAATCCTTGGGGTTCTTTGATATGCTGAATCTAAAGATGTACTTAGATTTTTGATTATTGGCCCAGTTTTTAAGTTGGTCCAAATCGGGGTCCAATATTAAACGTTGTATGATTTCATCAAAAATTAAATAATTGGGGTTCTTTGATATGCCAAATCTAACTGTGTATGTAGATTCTTAATCTTTGGTCCCGTTTTCAAATTGGTCTACATGAACATAATGAAAGTTCAAAGGGTTTAAAATTAAACTAAGTTTGATTTTAACAAAAATTAAATTCTTGGGCTTTTTTGATATGCTGAATCTAAACATGTACTTAGATTTTTTATTATGGGCCCAGTTTTGAAGTTCAAATCAGGATTCAAAATTATTATTTTAAGTATTGTGCAATAGCAAGAAATTTTCAATTGCACAGTATTCAGCAATAGCAAGAAATCTTCAATTGCACAGTATTGTGCAATAGCAAGAAATTTTCAATTGCACAGTGATCTTCAATTGCACAGTATTGTACAATAGCAAATATTTTCAATTGCACAGTATTGCACAATAGCAAGAAATATCTAATTGCAAAATTTCAATTGGAGTTATCTTTCTTTGTCCAGAATAGTAGTTGAATCAACTTAAATCATTGTTTTAAACAATATACAATGTATATTCACTTTTACTACCAACTGACAAATTAAAACAACTCTACCATTCAGTGATAACAAGCACTTTATTTTACATTTTAATATTTTATGATGTATTTAAATGAGTAGTTATTGTTGCAAACTCCATTAGAAATTTGAATTGAGATCAGTTTTGGAAAAAGGGAAAGGGGGATGTGAAAAAAAATGGGGGGGGGGGGGGGGGGGGGTTAAATTTTTCTCATTTCAGATTTGATAAATAAAAAGAAAATTTCTTCAAACATTTTTTTGAGAGGATTAATTTTCAACAGCATAGTAAATTGCGCAAAGGCAAAAAAAATATATTTTAAGTTCATTAGACCACATTCATTCTGTGTCGGAAACCTATGCTGTGTCAACTATTTAATCATAATCCAAATTTAGAGCTGAATCCAGCTTGAATGTTGTGTCCATACTTGCCCCAACCATTCAGGGTTCAACCTCTGCGGTCGTATAAAGCTGTGCCCTGCGGAGCATCTGCTTGCTTATTATCTTGAATATTATTATAGATAGAGATAAACTGTTAACATCAATAATGTTCAGCAAAGTAAGATTTACAAATAAGTCAACATGACCAAAATGGTCAGTTGACCCCTTGAGGAGTTATAATAATATAATAATAATATAATAATAATAATAATAAATTCTTTATTTAAAGAGGGTAAACACAGTTAGTTACAATCACTAATCTTCCCTGAGGCCCTCATATACATGTATGCAATACAAGTAAAAACAAAATGATAATAATAAGAGAAAAAAGCAAACATACAACATATAAACACAATTTTATAGACATAATAGTTCAATGTACATGTACCATGATTAAAAGATATAAAACAGTTACATATCGCATGTAGTAAATAGACCTAGAATATACAAATCATTAAAATCATACATTCTAAGAGTAATAGTTGCAATCATTTCAGACTGAATATTGCGACTGTCTCAAGTATTGTTTTATAATTTGTTTAAAAGAATAAGTGTTTTGCACTTTACGCATTTCATATGGTAGTCCGTTCCATAAAACTGATCCAGAATAAGCAAAAGATTTTTTAAACAGTTCAGTTTTTATACGACCGCAAATTTTGAAAAAATTTTCGTCGTATATTGCTATCACGTTGGCGTCGGCGTCGTCGTCGTCGTCGTCGTCGTCCGGCGTCCGAATACTTTTAGTTTTCGCACTCTAACTTTAGTAAAAGTGAATGGAAATCTATGAAATTTTAACACAAGGTTTATGACCACAAAAGGAAGGTTGGTATTGATTTTGGGAGTTTTGGTCCCAACATTTTAGGAATTAGGGGCCAAAAAGGGCCCAAATAAGCATTTTCTTGGTTTTCGCACTATAACTTTAGTTTAAGTTAATAGAAATCTATGAAATTTTGACACAAGGTTTATGACCACAAAAGAACGGTTGGGATTGATTTTGGGAGTTTTGGTCTCAACAGTTTAGGAATTAGGGGCCAAAAAAGGGCCCAAATAAGCATTATTCTTGGTTTTCGCACAATAACATTAGTTTAAGTAAATAGAAATCAATGAAATTTAAACACAATGTTAATGACTACAAAAGGAAGGTTGGTATTGATTTTGGGAGTTTAGGTCCCAACAGTTTGGGAATTAGGGGCCAAAAAGGGACCCAAATAAGCATTTTTCTTGGTTTTCGCACCATAACGTTAGTATAAGTAAATAGAAATCTATGAAATTTAAACACAAGGTTTATGACCATAAAAGAAAGGTTGGGTTTGATTTTGGGAGTTTTGGTCCCAACATAATAAGGGGCCCAAAAGGTCCAAAATTAAACTTTTGTTTGATTTCATCAAAATTGAATAATTGGGGTTCTTTGATATGCTGAATCTAACTGTCATGACTGTGTATGTAGATTCTTAACTTTTGGTCCCGTTTTCAAATTGGTCTACATTAAGGTCCAAAGGGTCCAAAATTAAACTTAGTTTGATTTTGACAAAAAATGAATCAGTTAGGTTCTTTGATATGCTGAATCTAAAAATGTACTTAGATTCTTGATTATTGGCCCAGTTTTCAAGTTGGTCCAAATCGGGGTCAAAAATTAAACTTTGTTTGATTTCATCAAAAATTGAATAAATGGGGTTCTTTGATATACCAAATCTAACTGTGTATGTAGATTCTTCATTTTTGGTCCTGTTTTCAAATTGGTCTACACTAAAGTCCAAAGGGTCCAAAATTAAACTTAGTCTGATTTTAACAAAAATTGAAATCTTGAAGTTCTTTGATATGCTGAATCCAAAAATGTACTTAGATTTTTTATTATGGGCCCAGTTTTCAAGTTGGTCCAAATCAGGATCTAAAATTATTATATTAAGTATTGTGCAATAGCAAGTCTTTTCAATTGCACAGTATTGCGCAATGGCAAGAAATATCTAATTGCACAATATTGTGAAATATCAAATTTTTTTTTAATTAGAGTTATCTTTCTTTGTCCAGAATAGTAAGCAAGAAATATCTAATTGCAAAATATTGTGCAATAGCAAGATTTTTTTTTAATTGGAGTTATCTTTCTTTGTCCAGAATCAACTTAAATCTTTGTTATATACAATATACAATGTATATTCACTTTTTACTACCAACTGATAAATTAAAATAATCTTTACCATTCAGTGATAACAAGCAGTTTTTTTACATCTTAATATTTTATGATGTATTTAAATGAGTAGTTATTGTTGCAAACTCCATTAGAAATTTTAATTGAGATTAGTTTTGGAATAAGGGAAAGGGGGATGTGATTAAAAAAATTGGGTTCAATTTTTCTCATTTGAAATTTCATAAATAAAAAAGAAAATTTCTTCAAACATTTTTTTGAGAGGATTAATATTCAACAGCATAGTGAATTGCTCTAAGAGAAACAAAAATTTTAAGTTCATTAGAACACATTCATTCTGTGTCAGAAACCTATGCTGTGTCAACTATTTAATCACAATCCAAATTTAGAGCTGAATCCAGCTTGAATGTTGTGTCCATACTTGCCCTAACCGTTCAGGGTTCAACCTCTGCAGTCGTATAAAGCTACGCCCTGCGGAGCATCTGGTTGGCTTTGGAACTATCAAATTACCTTGAGTAACACCCCTTAAAGCATAAGGATTATTTACAGATATAAGTTGAAACTTTTGAATTAGGTACTGTGGTGCTTCTTTCCGCATACATTTAAATAGCAATAAATATTTGTGGTATTTGATTCTGTTTTCTACTGTCATCCAACCAAGTTTTTTAAATAAGGGGGCTGATGGGGATAATGGGTCTGCATCAAGAATTAATCTTGCTGCTCTTTTTTGAAGTTTTAATATTCTTACTATCCCTTCATTTTTACATTCTCCCCAAATAATACAGCAGTAATCGATGAGAGGCAGAATATACCCATTATAATATGCTTTCCTGGCATTTATATCTAAAAATTTCTTTAATTTAGAAAGAAGGTATATATTCTTGATGAAATGCTAGCACACATTTGATCAATTTGGTTTTTCCAGCTAAGTGTGCTGTCAATTTTAACACCTAATAATTTCTCACATGATGAATTTTGTAGTGTTTCTGAATTTATTACTAAATTTGGTTGAAAAGATTGGGTTGATAATTTCTGACTTGTTCCAGTAACCAAACATTTAGTTTTTTTGGTATTGATGAACATATTATTCATTTTGCACCATTCTTCAACTTTGCATAAATCTTCTTGAACATCATCATGTAAATTTTCTATACTTTTCCCGGATTTATGAAGAGTAGTATCATCAGCATACAAGTCTGTTTTACAATTTTTAATGCACAGGGGAAGGTCATTTATAAATAAGACAAATAATAGAGGACCTAGTATAGATCCTTGGGGGACACCAAATTTCACATCTTTTTTATCAGAATTAACATTGCAAATGTTTACTTGCTGTGTTCTATTACTTAGGTATGACCTGAAAAAACCTACTGCAGACTCACTGAATCCATAAATACAGTCTGCACCAAAAACTTTTTCAACTTATAGTCCGAAGACCAATATTCTGACTTTTTTCTTATTGGTCCAAACAAATTTTTGCAAAAACTTACTAGTCCGAATGAAATTTTACTAGTCTGGGGCAGCGGACTAGTGGCTAACCGTGCAGACTGTAAATAGCAAGCTTTAAGCAAAGAATGTCATGATCTACAAGATCAAATGCCTTTTTAAAGTCTAACAGTATTGCTAAGTTAAGATTACCATCATTCATTTCTTGCAGCCATTTGTCAATGATATCAATAAGTGCAGTTTGACAAGAATGATGTGGCCTAAAACCTGATTGTGTAGGATGTAAAAGTTTAAATTTAGACAAGTACTTATACATGTTATTTGAGACATGCCTTTCTAATACTTTTGATAAAGATGGAAGTACAGAAATTGGCCTGTAATTTGTTGCTAAAACCTTATCACCATCTTTGTAAACTGGTGTTACCTTAGCATTTTTCAGTAATGAGGGGTAGATACCAGTATCTATCATTCTGTTGAATATATATGTGAGAGGAGAGGCAATACATGGAGCACTTATTTTAAGGAATTGTGGTCCAATATTATCAGTTCCTGATGATTTATTTACATCGAGTTTAATTAACTCATCAAATAGCTCATTTATCTTTATTGGTGGTATGGTAAATTTCTCATGTTTTTGTTGTTTTAATTGATTTTTAATAAATTTGCTTAGATTATTGAAATCTGCCTTGTCAATAGATGTAATGTCCCTTTGCTCTCTTAGTTCTTCAGCACAGGAAGTAAAAAAGTTATTAAAAGTATCTGCTATAGATTGCCCTTTATAGACATTTTTTACCACTTTTTCGTAATATTTTGTAATCTTTTACAAAAATCTTCTCCTCTGAAACTACTGGACCAAGTTTAACCATACTTGGCCACAATTATCATTGGAGTATCTAGTTTAAAAAATGTGTGGCTATGACTAAAAATAGAACATGGGGGTAAAATATAGATTTTGGCTTATAATTCTGAAACCAAAGCATTTAGATTTAATCTGATTGGGTTAAATTGTTAATCAAGTCAAGATCTATCTGCCCTGAAATTTTCAGACGATTCAGACAACTGGTTGTTGGATTGCTGCCCCTGAATTGGTAATTTTTAAAGAAATTTTAACGTTTTTGGTTATTATCTTGAATATTTTTATAGATAGAGATAAACTGTAAACATCAATAAAGTTCAGCAAAGTCAGTTCTACAAATAGGTCAACATGACCAAAATTGTCAGTTGACTCCTTAAGGAGTTATTGACCTTTATAGTCAATACACAAAATATTTTCCTCTGTTACTAATGGGCCAAGTTCATTGTAGATAGAGATAATTGTAAGTAGCAAGAACGTTCAGTAAAGTAAGAACTTCAAACACATCACCATCTGACACCAAAACACAATTTTGTCATGAATCCATCTGTGTCCTTTGTTTAATATGGACAAACACCAAGGTGAGCAACACAGGCTCTTTAGAGCCTCTAGTTTATTATGGGCCCAGTTTTCAAGTTGGTCTAAATCAGGGTCCAAAATTAAACTTCGTTTGATTTCAACAAAAAATGTATGTGTCATGTATGTATGAAGAAGTTACATAATGTTTTAAGATGTCATCAAAATAAAACTATTCAAGAAGTATTATGAATCCTTAACAGATTCAAAGAGATCTTCACTACCCTACCAAGTTTTACTATATTTGAATGGATGGTACTTTGGATTCTTTTTCATTTGTGAAATACTCATTTTCATATTTAAAGGTAGGTATTCATTATTGAATCTTATAATACATTGTAGCTGTTTAGATTGTTTTTAAGTTTATTAAGAGATCAGCATGATCAGTCTAGTACTCTACCATTGATCACTTCTTTTTTAAGGTAAAAATATCCTTTAATTTTATAGCTTAATAATGTTTTTTTTTATTTTAAAACTTTTGATACATTTTGTACATGCTGAATCATTTGTTAATCAGGCCAAAGTAAAAAAAAATGGTCCCAATTTATTTTTTTTGGTCAAATTTCAACAAAGTTTTAGTGCATTTTCTTTTACTGTATCTTGATACATATACATTTAAGTTGATATATCCAAAAGGATATAAAAAGTATAAAGAAACAAAAAAGTTCTGAAACTTAATTGACATAAACCAATAAAAAAAAAATCAAGTATACCTTTTGGGAATAAGTTTTCAGACAAACACTATTTAATATTAATATTTGTTTCACCCCATTTAATTGCAGAAATCCAAACATTACTTTTAATGCAAAAATTGATAATCTCATCTGATTATAATTTTTTTTAATGTTTTTGCCTATTTTTTGTATCAATTCATTTAAAGTTGATTGAAAAAGTTTTAATTAAAAATTAATTCATCAATAAGTTTATAAAAAACCTTCTCCTTATCAAAATTTACCCTTTATTACAGTGACTTGACTGTTAGTGTTGCTATCCACTAATTGCAACTCATTCAAAATTTTGACCAAATTGCAATTTGTTTTATAAAATCAAATTGTTCAACTAGTCAGAATATTGAGCAAATTGTTCATTCAAAATGTGAAAGTGCAAGGTGATAAAATAAAATATACTTACAATCCTATAAGACTTTAACTGCACTTTAATGATGTTATTACTAAATTTTTCTATCAATCTGTATAGTTATATTATAGCCATTACCATACTAAAGGTAAAATGTTTTATTTTGAATTGCTATAAAAATGTCCAAACTAAGCTTTTATATAGTTTTTCTTTCGAAAAGGATTTTATATTTATAAGAATCATATATCATTTAAAATAATACATCATATATTCAGTAAAATACGTGTGAAATAACAATATGCTATTGATAAGTTTCCTTGGGGAGATAACCTAAAATACTATTCTTTTGAATAAAGATTTTTTGAAACCAAAAAAGATTATCTCCCCTTCCTACAAACATATTGCAATTTCACAAATATTTTACTGAATATGAAATGTTTTTATTCACATAATGTGTGATTCTTATGAATATAGAATACTTTTCGAAAGAAAAACTATATAAAAGCTTAGTTTGGACATTTTTATAGCAATTAAAAATAAAACAGTTCACCTTTAGTATGGTAATGGCTATAATATAACTATACAGATTGATAGACTGATTTAGTAATGCCATCAATAAAGTGGAGTTAAAGTCTTATAGGATTGTAAGTATGTTTTATTTTATCACCTTGCACTTTCACGACTTGACTATGGTTTTCTACAGCAGTTGGTTCAAATTTCTGACCAGTTGAACAATTTGGTTTAATAAAACAAATTGCAATTTGGTCAAAATTTTGAATGAATTGCAATTGGTGGATAGCAACACTTACAGTCAAGTCACTGTGAATTGACTGAGGAAAAATAATTGATAGAGAAATCTTTTAATAAAAAAGATATAACAAATAGAAAATACATCCAATTTCCCCTGTTTTTGTTGCACTCCTGACTTATTATACACCAAACTAAAATACAGAAACTAGAACAAAATGCTCATGATTTTTAATTTTTTTAATCATTGCTGGTTTATAAAGACCTAAATCTGTCATTTGAATGTAATTTCTGTTTAAACTTATGCATCTTACATGTCTAATGCACTTCAGACCATATTTAAATTGATTTTTCTAACATAATTGAGGGTAAGTTACCAAACTATGAACTAAATTCCATTAAATATCCATCAGAATTGTTGTTTGACTACTGAAAAAGAGATCTGCAATATTCAAAGTTTTTTTAACTCTTATTTTTTTTTTAATTATTACTTATATAAGTTACTTTATTTTCCCTATCTTGTTGCACTCCTGACATTCAATATATATCATATTTTATACATCATCAAAACATACCATCATTTCTAGATTAAGTGTTTATATACATATATGCCTTTCAGATTTGACATTTTATTTTCATTTAAACAATACTTTTTAGCTATATCATACATACATGTATCACTTATTGTATACATAAGTTCAAGTCTCATCACATTTTGCTACTTTTTTTTTAAATGGCAGTCATTGCAATGTTAAAATGGGCTGAATTTTGTGGCTTGATGTGTAGAACAATCCTGCTAAATATCTTTGGAAAATTTCAAGCATAAGAAAAATTACATTAAAAAAAGATGCCAAAATTGTCAGGAGTGCAACACTTTTTCTTCACATTTTGAAAAAAAAAAATTATTTGAAAGACACAACAACTTGTAATATAATGACATGTGCCATAGATTCTTATGTTTATTACAACTAGTATGTCTTAGTGATGAATTCAGCTCAGAATGAAGCTTATCCATTGAACCGATTTGATACAGATGTGTTTTGAAAAAAGAGTTGTGCCATGTCAGGAGTGCAACAAAAAAGATAACATTACTGATAATCTCAGCTCCTGGTGACTTATTTGCATCTAAACATGTTTTACAACTATTTAGGTTACTTGTAGGAGTTATAATAAATTCTTACTTGTAAATATCAAAGCAGGACTTTGATCTAAGAAATATAGTTTGTCCCAAGCAAAAATTCTTGAATGACCAATTTTTATATCATTTCAGAATTTAGGAAGCTGATTCTCTTAAACTGCATTTTTATGAGAAATAACAATATTCATGATATTTCTAAGGTTTCAAAAGTTTTATAATGGTTTCATGTTATACTTATTAGATTATTATAACTAATAACAAACAATTAATTTTGTTGTTATAACTAATAACAAAGAATTAATTTTGTTGAACTCCTCACATGAATTTACCACAACAAATAGTTTTGCACATATCTAATTTTTTAGAAAGTTTCGCAAATTTCGAGTTCATCTTGCGGATGTAATATTAAAATAAATGAAAGATCTATGGGAAAGATTGTTGATGAAACTAAACTTACTTAACTTACTTGAGAATACAATCAGACCAACTATGGGATCAAAACACACTATCAAAGTCAACATCGACTATAACTTTGATGAGCAGAAAATTGAGAAAAAAAATCTGAAAGAAGATCCACCTCAAGGACACACTAGACAAATATAACCAAAGAAAGAACAAGAAATGTAAAACTTAATTACAAAGACTTAAACTTGAAAACAAAAAACATAGATATAAAAAATGGAAAAAAACCCAGAGAGATTGGCAACAAAAGAGAAAAAATAAATTTGCACATGCCAAAAAAAAAAATGCAAACCCACAGAAAATTATCTAGTCGATAAGTAAAAGTACAGGTGCATTTTACACCATCTAGAGAAATCAGAAAGACAAGACTAAGTACAAATGTATAGGGAAAATTTGTCCTGACAAACCCATATCTTGCCCTTAAACAATTGAATACATCATATCCACAGCTAAGCCAAGGTAGTTGTAAAAACTTAACAGTACTGATGGAAGTGTGCTAGAAATTGAAGGGTGCTGAAGTGGAAACAAAGTTGAGAGACCCTTAATAGATCTGGAAACCTGAAAAGAAACTGGCATTTTCAAAAAGAATAGAGGCTACCTAAAAACTTAGACTTAGAACTAAAGAACTCTTTGAAAATGTCATTTTTTTCAACAGTTTTCAGACCTTAAAGGGGTTCCTCAACTTTGTTTATACTTCAACATGTTTATGACTCATCAATTTCTTTTACACAGCTGCCATCAGTTCTCATTAACTCTGACAACCACCTTGGTGTTGCTGTGGATATGATATGCTCCAGTGTTTTAGCACAAGATTTGGGATGGTCAGGCAGATAATGTTTTTTTCTTTGACTTCTCTTTCTGATTTCTCTAGGAACTGTAAGTGCATCTGTACTTTTGCTACATCATGTACATGAGTGGACAATTTTCTGCTGGTTTGCAACTTCTTTAGCTTGTGTCAATTTTCTTCTTTTTTTGTTACCACTTTTTCTGTTTTGTTTTCTTTTTCTCATATGTGTTTTAATTCTTAAGTCAAAGTCTTTTGAATTAAGTTTTACATTGTTCTTTGTTTAGATTTGTTTAGATTGTCCTTCAGATTAGGATCTTATTTCGTTGTTTTCCTCAATTTTCTATCCTTCAAGGTTGAAGTTGTTTTTTACTTTGTATGCACTTAGCCTGTGTGATGTAACTCTAAAGTTTAGTTTCACAACCATCTTTCCCATCTTTCATTCATTGAAAGGTTGGGTCTTAGAATTGAACTCAAATTGTGCTAAATGGTTTGTTATGGTAAATCCATGTCAGGAGTGTAACACAATTAATAGTATTCTAAAACTTGTAAATTGAAATATGGTTATTTCCTAATCAAATGACAAAGTTTAAGACAATTAGGTTCCATAATTTGAAAATTATATGAAAATTTAGCATTAGAATATGTTTGCTTGTGACAAAAAACAATTCTTGGATCTAAGTCCTGTTTTGAAATTTACCTTTAAGAATTTATTATAACTCGTACATTCAACCTAAATAGTTAGAAAACATGTTTAGATGCAAATAAGTCACTAGGAGCTGAGATTATCTTAAAATGTAAGTCCAAGAAAGTGTCATTTTAAAAGTGTTGCACTCCTGACATCAAAGAAATGGTTCTAAAAGAAAAATTCCTTGTCTAATGATTTTTTAACATAACTTTTTTAATACTTGAGATTTACCGAAGATATTTTGCAGGAATATTCTACACATCAAGCCACATCATTTTATCCAATCAAATTATCAGCATGGTTGATAAATATTGCAATATATGCAAGGAACCATTTATTTTGACTTTGCCCTAATGTTACTTGTACAAAACATGGTTTGGATGGTACATATAGTTATATTCCTATTTTGCTTGTTGAATACATTATGTGTAATCAGAGTTTTAAGATGATCAGTAAAATGTATATGGAACTTGAAAAAGCAAATCAATGTGTTTGTTTACCTTATAAGGACTATTTATTACAAATTTATTCATAAGATTATACAATAATCAATATATATATAGAAATTGGTAATTTCTTGCAGGAGAAACATTACCTTATGCTGAAAATGTGTTGCCTGCTGAAGTCATACTGGTTTTCCTCCTAGCAGCAATTGAAGCCCTCAGAATTTTTTTTGGTAACTTAATTATTAAAATTTTAATTTTAATAGTTTAGAAATGTGTTAATTATTAAGTTATTTACACCAACCAAAAAGTTAATAGATAACATGCTCCTAGTATACAATGTATATGTGACATGTCAAAATACACGTTTACCATATATACACAGCTCACAGTACATTGTACATTGTACATTGTATATATTTAAAACTTTCTGTTTTAGATTGTTATAAATCCAATATGAGAATTTGAGTCAAATCGGTGAACATGAATTTGACAGCTAGTGTCCCTTTGAAATACAATGAATCTATATGTTTTCCTTTTTTAGATTAGAATATTGTAGAAAAAATTGCAAGAAATTAATTGCGTGTCAGAATAATAAGGGTCGGGGATACACTTATAATTAGTGTTGTCGAATTGTACAGTTTTGACTAACCAGTTACTTAGTAATTGTTCGACCGATTAACTGGTTAACCGGTAATTTAAGTTGATGTTTTTTTTTGAAGGCCTTAACTATATACATGTATATTATACCCTACAAATGTACGCTTTTGTAATACAATGAATTGTAGTTGGCATTAAAAGGCTTGTCTGTGAGGATTGATGGCGAAGTTTAACTTTTAATAATCCAATTTCCTGTATCAACTTTGGCGTTTGTTCTAACTTAAAATTAAACCTTCTTGATCACGTCGAATTGAAAAATGTCTGAAATCGATGATTCTTTCATTGTTTCTTGATGTCGAAGAATAATGTGCAGTGTTTCAATTTGAAATAATATTACCTGTTACTCGTAGCATCAGGTATACATCAATTACATCCAAGGCTTGAAGCTGATTGTATTTCGAAATTTATGAGTTGGCATTTCACTTAAAGTATGACAAAACGTTGCACGATGGATGTTGTACATGAGACAATATTTGAAAAAGTCTAATTTCCATGTCCCACCTTTCACCAGCAATTTTTTTTTTATTCAGGCATCTTTTTGGAAAATTTTAAGTTTCAGTATTAACTAGAGTATATAATGCACCAACTGCATCAAATTAAACATTCTTTTTAATATTGCTTCTAATAAAAAAATATAATTTAAAGGATCACACCCCCCCCCCCCCCCCAAATCATGTTGTCCCCTGTTATTTTCTGAAAATTAAATCAATCAAGGAATATCTAAATTAAGTAAACAGTCTTCCGATTTTCACAAGTCTGATAGATTACATGTATATAAAACACTTCTCCATTACTGGTCTGATTTTGTTATAACTAAAGCATGTAATTTTTTTGGCATTTTTAAGGGTATTTTAAATGTTGTCCTCAGGGGTAATTTCTTTCCTGTTACCGCTTTTTATTTTTTAATTGATATTGGATAGACCTACAGCTGTATGTGAGACAATATCTGAAAAATAATTTTGTTTTTCTCTCCTGTTTTTTGCGTACCTCATTTGTACCTAATGAGAATATTTCATTGTCAGCACTAAACAGTACATGTGTTTTTATAGTATCTTATCAAATTGATATGTAGATGAAAGTAAACTTCTTCACAATTCGAGTAAATGAACAAAAAGTACTGCGTATTTCCTTTCTGTTACGTTCTGTCATGTTACCTGATAAAAAGTAACAGCATAACCATAATCAGTAACAGGAAGGTATGTTCAAGACAATTTCACTGATGAATCAAAAAGTTAATCTAATATATGCCAACCATTTCATTTAATATAAGGTATCATCACCATATTAAATAAATTTCAAAATAATATACAGTATATTGAATGAAAAAATAGGTTTTTTGCTTTTGATAACTGCAGAGAAAATTGTGCAATTCTAGTAAAGTAGATAGTAACAGAAAGGAAATTATTTTAGAATTTTTCTTTACCTAGGCAGATTTTTCATCTTGCAAATACAGTTTCAAAGGATAAATGATGTTATCATTCATTTGTGACCAATCTGGAATGATGTATTTTTCTTAAACTATAAAATTAAGCATTTTTTGGAGAAAAAAATCCTTTCTGTTACCAACTCTGTCCTGTTACTGTTTTTCCTGTTACTCAAGATTCTTTTATGTTACTGACATATCTGACTATATTTTAGTATGTTTCTAAACCTTTCGTATTGCAAATGGTAAAATCAATAATTGGCATTTGATAAACTATTGCAGGATATACTAGTAAACCACAAATAGTGTCTTAAACTTATTACTTTTTCCAATTAGGAACTTTTTAAAATTTATTCACTTTGGTAACAGGAAAGAACAGTTCCTAGGTCCTCAATGTGTGTTCTTCGATTTGTGCTATTAAAATACCGGGTCTAATGACATTTTTTTTGTTTTTTTCTTATTACCAAAAATTAGACTTTTTCAGATATTGTCTCACATACAGCTTTAGGTCTATCCAATATCAATTATTGCAAATCTTATCATAGTTTTCCACAGATTCACCTGCAAGTTACCTGTCCATTTAAACTTTTGTAAATCCTATTGTCCCATCTAACAAATACAACAGCTATTGTTCTCTGTTTAGTTTATTCAATGGGACCTTTAAATTTCTTGCAAGAGAAATCTATCACTCACTGATTAATTTACCTAAACAAAAAATTGAACTGACAATGATGGAAATATATGTACGAATAAGTAATTATGAAACTGCATGTGATGTTGTATTTATTCAATCAATAACACTTTTTCAATTTGTTTGATATAAACACTGATTTAAAAATTAAAAGTTGATTTCTGATCACATTTCAACATTTTACCTATTAAAATTTGCTTTTTTTAGTCTGTTCATAAGTAAAAACTTGAAATGATAATGTTTAAATAAAGGTCTTCATAAATGTATTCTTTATAACTGAACAACCACAAAAAACATGCAAATTCTTTAAAACATAAATGCATGCAGTAGTTAAAAAAAAAATCAGAAATAAACTTTTTATAATTAAATCAGTGCTTATATTGAACAGATTGAAAATATATTATTGATATTGAATAAATACTGTATCACATGCAGTTTATGTGAGTTTATACATGTATTTCAGTGAACAAAGAAGATATTTTTTTGGTCAGGCAAATTAATCAATGAGTGATAGATTTCTCTTGGAAGAAATTTAAAGGTCCCATCAAATAAACTATACAGAGAACAATACCTGTTGTATTTGTTCAATGGGACAATAGAACTTACAAAATTTTAAATGGACAGGTAACTTTCAGGTGAATCTATGGAAAACTATGATAGGGTTCGCAATAAAAAATTAAAAAATGGAGTATATTGTAAAATTTAATTGAATTACTAATTTAAAGTTAGTGTTTTAAAAAACATGTATACTAATTATGTTTCCTAAAGATCCTGCCCCAGCTGATAGAAAACTTGTCTAAATTCTAAATAATTAATATGATGTTTTTAGGATTAACAATATCAATCAATATACTGGACAATAAGTCTGTCAAATTAATTACCACGACTATAATTTATTAAATAGAACAAAATTATTTAATGATCTCAATACTTATATTTATATCAAATCTATTACAATTGAAAAAATTCCCGGTTAACCAGTTAACGTTTTTGATATTCAGTATTCTGTCATTCCGACAGTTAACCGGTTAACTGTTGACAACACTACTTATAATGCATGATTTTGCATAATTTTTTCCCGAGCTTCTTGGGGCTTTGAGTGGCCCCAGACCCATCTCCTGAATTTTTTCTCCTCCCATCGCTCATCAGATATATTTTGCCTCACTTTTAAAAGAAGCTAGTTATGGCCCTGCCTGGTGGCCATCAAACTGAACTAATCAGATTCAGCATATAAACCAACCAATGATTTTTGGGGGTCAAACCCCCTTATATCTATAGAATGAGATATGCAAATGCTCCTCCAACTGTATGTATAGTACATGTACAAACCATGTCTAATGGACTTCCCATAAGAGTTTCCTGTTAAACTAACCAACATGTACACAAACAGTACACTCCCACATTTAACATGTCCAACAATTGTTATTGGCCAAAAACTTGTACACTATGATACTACATGTATGTACTTATGTCCTCAATATTTATGCACAAAGGTTAATGGCATTTAATGATGGCGAATATTTTTACCTCACTTTTAAAAGAGGCTTGTTACGACCCTGAGCGTTTGAATAGGTACCAACCTTCACTCTTACCTGAAACAAAAATTCATATTGTTCTGTTTGACTGAGTGTGTCAGGGAATCTGAAGTACCTATGATTTAATGTGCACCTTATTATTTTTATAATATACTTTACCAAAAAAAATGGTTTAAGGCTTAACATTTTGTAAAGAAATTCAACTGTAGAAGGAGGCCTTATGTGGACCTTTTGATGTCATATTTTATTGTATTGTTAGGTTGCAGCCCCATGGTCAGTTGACCAACAAATTATTTGATTCATATTCTTAGCTTCAACACACATTTTGTAGTTTAATATTCCTTCTCATACTGAGCATTGTTTTTGTTTTATGAATGTGGATCTTTATTTTTTAGCTCAAAAAGGTAACCTAACAGAAAGAATAGTTGGTGTATTAGTGTCTATATTACTGAGTATACCTGCTGTGCTTGGAGCTTTATATTTAATACTATGGCAGACCTATGTCTTGAGAGTTGATGTAATATTAGCTTCAATCCAGGTGGTGTTGATTGGACTGGAACTCATCTTTGGAATTATATCTATGATTACATTTGCAAGGTAAATACAATAAAAATGTTAACAATCTAGAAGTAGCAATACACATGTATCTTTCATTTTACAAGTGACAAGAAAAAACAGATTTCTCTCAAAATTTGTTAGCAATTCTTGATATTACTTTTTAACTTGCTTACTTGCCATCAAAAGATTCACAGCTTTATGGTGAAGAACATCACAAAAGTGCCTACAGCTTTTGATCAGTCATTGAGTATATTTGCAAATCTTAAATTATAAAATACAAATTGAAATGAATTAAAAGCATTGAAGCTTACTGCTTTCACTTCTTAGAGAAATTACTGTAATAAAGATACACGTAAGCAGGAAAAAATAAATCAAACAACACAAAATACATTGATAAGACATAAAATTTATGGTACAAATTTCAACTTTCATTTTGTAAAATTATATTCTTAAATAATTAGAATTATTTATTTATTTTTATAATATTCAGGGATAAAATAAATTAATTGAGGATTTTATACTTTTCTTTGCCTGATAATCACAGAGCTGTTGATGATACTATTTGTTTGAGCGGTCAGTCAATTATGGTCAATGATTTTATTTATTTTATAATTACTGCTTAACCTACATAATTAATAATGATCTTCAAATTTATTAATTTGTTGGGTTTTTTTTTTAATTTCAGAGCTACGCCATATTAAACATTTAAAGAACTTAATTGTGGTTCATCTTTGACAGTAACCTGGTGCTGAGGATACATAAATGCATACATTCTTTATAATATTTGTTATGAGGATACATAAATACATACATTCTTTATAAGATTTGTTATGAGGATACATAAATACATAAATTCTTTATAAGATTTGTTATGAGGATACATAAATGCATACATTCTTTATAAGATTTGTTATGAGGATACATAAATACATACATTCTTTATAAGATTTGTTATGAGGATACATAAATACATACATTCTTTATAAGATTTGTTATGAGTCTGACACCAATATAATCATAAATTAATTTCTGACGTGGATAGACACAACCTTTTTAAAACAATTTTGAGCCTTGAGTAATTTGTAGGCATGTAAATATAGCTTGTTACTAGTCTTAATGATTTTCCTCAAGGTTAACTGTATTTTCTTATCATTAATACATGCTCAATTGTTCTATGGTATCTTATTCTTCCAAGTCTGGTGTATCAGAATCCAGTTGCATGTAACGGTATTTATGTCATTGACAATTTATGCTAGATTTCCATCGTCTAGGATGACAAAATTATATTACAGCAAAATTATCATATACCGTCCTATAAATATTCATTCATTTTGTGGTAAACATTATATTGTAAAATATTGTACATTAAGATAAAGATAAAAAAAGATTTTGTATATATGATTATACATATTGTACATGTAGTAAATAATAAATATTTATTGAAATGAAAAGATACAGTTTCTCATTATTATTATTTAGTGAACATGAATCTTAGAATCCATGAGTCACCCAAATTTACCAGAAAAAAATTAATTAATTGGGACATAGAGACAACCTTCTTCAAAGAATTTTGAGTCTTGCACAATTTGTAGGCATGTAAACTTACCTTGCTTAGATATGGCTCTTCTGTCAGCCATTTTTGATTTGATCAGCTCTTTACCCATTGTTTGGATTGAATCATTTCTGAAATATTTTGACCCCAAGCACCCCTGTAGAGACATTCGTAGTAAAATTAGCCTCTGGTGCAGTTAAAGGACAAGGTACGATAAGGCCCGTTTTTTGCCCCCTTATTTTCCAATTTTCTAAATTTTGTTCTGGAAAGTTACTGATCTCGTTAAAATATTCCCTTAGGTTTGAAGTTTGTTTGGATGAACTTCAAAACAATCAATTTCAAAAACGGGTGAGCTTAGGGGGGTAAAAGGGCATCAAAAACGTCAAAAGAAAGAAAAATAATGATTTTTGGCCATTGCTTCTCAACATTTAAAAGCATGCACCTATGTGACCCGGAAAAAATTATGGCGATTTAGACAGCAAAAACAGTTCTCATGACATTGGAATAAAAAAATTCCTGGGTCACATTGGCACAGGCACTAAAATAATAAAAAAATGTAATAAAATCACCTGCAAAATGAATAATAATTACAATATTTGAATAATAACAGAAAGTTAACCCCCTCACCTCACCCAGTTGCAAAAATTAGTGGTTTTGAAGTTCATCCAAACAAACTTCAAACCTTAGGGAATGTTTTAACATAAAAAGTAGCTTTCCTAAGCAGAATTCGAAAAATGAGAAAAAAGGGGGGCCAAAAACTGGCCTTATCCTACCTTGTCCTTTGTATCGTTTATGTTATTCGAATTAAATACTACAATTGAATAAGACATTGCTTTGTAGGCAAGTTATTAGTTTTATACAAAAATAGTCAATCAATATATCAAAATGGGGGTCAGTCACCGTCAGTGTATATGGTTAAATTTTTAAACAAACGTTCCAATGATTCAAAAGAAGCTTTTGTATCCTATTTCTTGCAGACAGTGAGACTTTATGTATATGACACCAGCTTTCAGAAACTGAAAAATATCAATAAAAACTGCATACATGTGAACCTCCCGACGGGAGTACAATTATCCCGTGTTCAGGGGTCTCCTCCGTTCCTCCCGTTAAGGAGAGAAAAATCCTGTGTATGAACAAACATTGATACAATAAACATACCTGACATTAATATCTGGTGTCTCATGGTTACAGTAGACATGATGACTTGTATCCCCCAGTCCTAAACTATATAACACCAACTCTATCCCAGTCATGTAGTATGAATAAACTGATACAATAAACATACCTGACATTAATATCTTGTGTCTCTTGGTTTCAATAGACATCAGGACATGTATCCCCAAGTCTTACACTGTATAACACCCACTGTATCACAGTCATGTAGTATGTATACACACTGCATTATACAATAAACATACCTGACACTTATATCTGGTGTCTCTTAGTTACAGTAAGCATCTTGACTTGTATCCCCAGTCCTACACTCTATTACACCCACTCCATCCCAGTCATGTAGTGTGAATACACACTGATATAAATAGTAAAAATAAAATTGAGAAAGGAAATGGTGAATATGTCAAAGCGACAACCACCCGACCACAGAGCAAACAACAGCCGAAGGCAACCAATGGGTCTTCAATGTAGCGAGAATTCCCGCACCCGTAGGTGTCCTTCAGCTGGCCCCTAAAATATGCATAATAGTACAGTGATAATGGACGTCATACTAAACTCCGAATTATACACAAGAAACTAAAATTTAAAATCATACAAGACTAACAAAGGCCAGAGGCTCCTGACTTGGGACAGGCGCAAAATTGCGGCGGGGTTAAACATGTTTATGAGATCTCAACCCTCCCCCTATACCTCTAGCCAATGTAGAAAAGTAAAACAATAACAATACGCACATTAAAATTCAGTTCAAGAGAAGTCCGAGTCTGATGTCAAAAGATGTAACAAAAGAAAATAAATAAAATGACAATAATACATAAATAACAACAGACTACTAGCAGTTAACTGACATGCCAGCTCCAGACCTCAATTAAACTGATTGAAAGATTATGTCTTCATCATATGAATATCAGGTACAATCCCGCCCGTTAGGGGTTTAGTATCATACTATCATAAAATATATGAGAAGAACATAACCCGTGTCATGCCAACAACTGTTTTTTTAGAAATAAATGTGTTTAGTTCCGATGCAAAGACCCTATCAGTGAATCAATGTTAAAGCCAAAATATGCAATCTTTAATGACCTGACAACAGTATCGTAACTATATCCCCTTTTAATAAGTCTATTTAAAGGTTTTGTTAGTTTCTGAGGAGAATACTGACATTTTTGTGCTTTATAAAGAATATTTCCATAAAATTTTGGATGTGAAATACCTGAACGTATAAGATGTCTGCATGTTGAGTTATATTTACGAATTATTTCCTTATACCGGTGATAAAATTTAGTAAATGTTTTGACCAGTTTGTGATATCGAAAACCCTGGTGTAATAATTTTTCAGTAATACATAAATTTCTCTCGCTAAAATCTAATACATTGTTACATACACGAGCGAATCGTACAAGTTGAGATATATAAACACCATAAGATGGTGACAAGGGAACGTCACCATCTAAAAATGGATAATTAACAATAGGAAATGAAAAATCATCTCTTTTATCATAAATTTTTGTATTAAGCTTCCCGTTTATGATATAGATATCAAGATCGAGGAAAAGACATACATGAATTTAATATCTTGTGTCTCGTGGTTACAAAATACATCATGACATGTATCCCCCGTCCTCCACTGTATAACACCCACTCTATCCCAGTCATGTAGTATGTATACACACTGATACAATAAACATACCTACCATTAATATATTGTGTCTTTTGGTTACACAAGACATGATGACTTGTATCCCCCAGTCCTACACTATAACACCCACTTCATCCCAGTCATGTTTTATGTATACACACTGCATGATACAATAAACATACCTGACATTAATATCTTGTGTCTTTTGGTTACAGTAGACATGATGACTTGTATCCCCTAGTCCTGCACTGTATAACACCCACTCTATCCCAGTCGCACACTGATACAATAAACATACCTAAAATTAATATCTGGTGTCTCTTGGTTACAGTAGACATCATGAAATGTGTTTCCAGTCCTGCACTGTATAACACCCACTTCATCCCAGTCATGTTGTATGTATACACACTGCATGATACAATAAACATACCCGACATTAATATCTTGTGTCTTTTGGTTACAGTAGACATGATGACTTGTATCCCCCAGTCCTACACTGTATAACACCCACTCCATCCCAGTCATGTTGTATGTATACACACTGCATGATACAATAAACATACCCGACATTAATATCTTGTGTCTTTTGGTTACAGTAGACATGATGACTTGTATCCCCCAGTCCTACACTGTATAACACCCACTCCATCCCAGTCATGTTGTATGTATACACACTGCATGATACAATAAACATACCTGACATTAATATCTTGTGTCTTTTGGTTACAGTAGACATGATGACTTGTATCCCCTAGTCCTGCACTGTATAACACCCACTCTATCCCAGTCGCACACTGATACAATAAACATACCTAAAATTAATATCTGGTGTCTCTTGGTTACAGTAGACATCATGAAATGTGTTTCCAGTCCTGCACTGTATAACACCCACTTCATCCCAGTCATGTTGTATGTATACACACTGCATGATACAATAAACATACCCGACATTAATATCTTGTGTCTTTTGGTTACAGTAGACATGATGACTTGTATCCCCCAGTCCTACACTGTATAACACCCACTCCATCCCAGTCATGTTGTATGTATACACACTGCATGATACAATAAACATACCTGACATTAATATCTTGTGTCTTTTGGTTACAGTAGACATGATGACTTGTATCCCCCAGTCCTACACTGTATAACACCCACTCCATCCCAGTCATGTTGTATGTATACACACTGCATGATATCATAAACATACCTGACATTAATATCTTGTGTCTTTTAGTTACAGTAGACATGATGACTTGTATCCCCCAGTCCTGCACTGTATAACACCCACTCTATCCCAGTCATGTAGTATGTATGCACACTGCATGATACAATAAACATACCTGACACTAATATCTGGTGTCTCTTAGTTACAGTAAGCATCATGACTTGTATTTCCAGTCCTGCACTGTATAACACCCACTTCATCCCAGTAATGTTGTATGTATACACACTGCATGATACAATAAACATACCTGACATTAACATCTTGTGTCTCTTGGTTTCAATAGACATCATGACATGACATGTATCCCCTAGTCCTACACTGTATCACACCCACTATATCACAGTCATGTAGTATGTATGCACACTGCATGATACAATAAACATACCTGACACTAATATCTGGTGTCTCTTAGTTACAGTAAGCATCATGACTTGTATCCCCAGTCCTGAACTGTATTACACCCACTCTATCCCAGTCATGTAGTATGAATACACACTGATACAATAGACATACATGACTTTAATATCTGGTGTGTCGTGGTTACAGAAGACATCATGACATGTTTTCCCCAGTCCTACACTGTATAACACCCACTCCATCCCAGTCATGTAGTATGAATACACACTGATACAATAGACATACATGACTTTAATATCTGGTGTCTCGTAGTTACAGTAAACATTATGACTTGTATCCCCCAGTCCTGCACTGTTAAACACCCACTCCATCCCAGTCATGTTGTATGTATACACACTGCATGATACAATAAACATACCTGACATTAATATCTTGTGTCTTTTGGTTACAGTAGACATTATGACTTGTATCCCTCAGTCCTACACTGTACAACACCCACTCCATCCCAGTCATGTTGTATGTATACACACTGCATGATACAATAAACATACCTGACATTAGTATGTTGTGTCTTTTGCTTACAGTAGACATGATGACTTGTATTCCCCAGTCCTGCACTGTATAACACCCACTCTATCCCAGTCATGTTGTATGTATACACACTGCATGATACAATAAACATACCTGACATTAATACCTGGTGTCTTTTGGTTACAGTAGATATTATGACTTGTATTCCCCAATCCTGCACTGTATAACACCCACTCTATCCCAGTCATGTAGTATGAATACACACTGCATGTTACAATAAAAATACCTGAAATTTATAGTTGGTGTCTTTTGGTTACAGTAGACATCATGACTTGTATCCCCCAGTCCTACACTGTTTCACACCCACTCCATCCATGTCATATAGTATGAATACACAATGATACAATAAACATACCTGACATTAATATCTTGTGTCTCTTGGTTATAGTAGACATCATGACATGTTTCCCCCAGTCCTACACTGTATAGCACCAACTCCATCCAAGTCATGTAGTATGAATATAAACTGATAAAATAAACATGCCTGACATTACTATCTAGTGTCTCATAGTTACATAGACATCATGACATGTATCCCGCAGTCCTCCTCTGTATAACACCCACTCTATCCCAGTCATGTAGTATGTATACACACTGATACAATAAACATACCTGACATTAATATCTGGTGTCTCTTGGTTACAGTAGACATGATGACTTGTATCCCCAGTCCTACACAGTATAACACCCACTCCATCCTAGTCATGTAGTATGAATACACACTGATACAATAAACATACCTGACATTAATATCTGGTGTCTCTTGGTTACAGTAGACATGATGACTTGTATCCTCCAGTCCTACACAGTATAACACCCACTCCATCCCTGTCATGTTGTATGAATACACACTGCATGATACAATAAATATACCTGACATTAATATCTGGTGTCTCTTGGTTACAGTAGATATGATGACTTGTATCCCCCAGTCCTAAACTATATAACACCAACTGTATACCAGTCATGTAGTATTAATAAACACTGATACACTAAACATACCAGACATTAATACCTTGTGTCTCTTTGTTTCAATAGACATCATGACATGTATCCCCAAGTCCTACACTGTATAACACCCACTATATCACAGTCATGTACTATGTATACACACTGCATGATACAATAAACATACCTGACACTAATATTTGGTGTCTCTTAGTTAAAGTAAGCATCTTTACTTGTATCCCCAGTCCTACACTCTATTACACCCACTCGATCCCAGTCATGTAGTATGAATACACACTGATACAATAAACATACATGACTTTAATTTCTGGTGTCTCGTGGTTACAGAAGACATCATGACATGTTTTCCCCAGTCCTACACTGTATAACACCCACTCCATCCCAGTCATATAGTATGAACAAACACTGATACAATAAACATACCCGACATTAATATCTGGTGTCTCGTGGTTACAGAAGTATCCCCCAGTCCTACACTGTACAACACCCACTCCATCCCAGTCATGTTGTATGTATACACACTGCATGAATGTTTCAATAAACATACCTGACATTAATATATTGTGTCTTTTGGTTACAGTAGACATATGACTTTTATCCTCCAGTCCTGCACTGTATAACACCCACTCTATCCCAGTCATGTAGTATGTATACACACTGATACAATAAACATACCTGAAATTATAATCTGGTGTCTCTTGGTTTCAGTAGACATCATGAAATGTATTCCCAGTCCTGCACTGTATAACACCCTATCCATCCCAGTCATGTTGTATGTATACACACTACATAAGACAATAAACATACCTGACATTAATATCTTGTGTCTCTTGGTTTCAATAGACATCATGACATATATCCCCCAGTCCTACACTGTATCACACCCACTATATCACAGTCAGGTAGTATGTATACACACTGCATGATACAATAAACATACCTGACACTAATATCTGGTGTCTCTTAGTTACAGTAAGCATCATGACTTGTATCCCAAGTCCTGAACTGTATTACACCCACTCCATCCCAGTCATGTAGTATGAATACACACTGATACATTAGACATACATGACTTTAATATCTGGTGTCTCGTGGTTACAGAAGACATCATGACATGTATTCCCCAGTCCTACACTGTATAACACCCACTCCATCTCAGTCATGTAGTATGAACAAACACTGATACAATAAACATACCTGACATTAATATCTGGTGTCTCGTAGTTACAGAAGACATCATGACATGTAATCCCCAGTCCTACACTGTATAACACCCACTCCATCCCAGTCATATAGTATGAACAAACACTGATACAATAAACATACCCGACATTAATATCTGGTGTCTCGTGGTTACAGAAGTATCCCCCAGTCCTACACTGTACAACACCCACTCCATCCCAGTCATGTTGTATGTATACACACTGCATGAATGTTTCAATAAACATACCTGACATTAATATATTGTGTCTTTTGGTTACAGTAGACATATGACTTTTATCCTCCAGTCCTGCACTGTATAACACCCACTCTATCCCAGTCATGTAGTATGTATACACACTGATACAATAAACATACCTGAAATTATAATCTGGTGTCTCTTGGTTTCAGTAGACATCATGAAATGTATTCCCAGTCCTGCACTGTATAACACCCTATCCATCCCAGTCATGTTGTATGTATACACACTACATAAGACAATAAACATACCTGACATTAATATCTTGTGTCTCTTGGTTTCAATAGACATCATGACATATATCCCCCAGTCCTACACTGTATCACACCCACTATATCACAGTCAGGTAGTATGTATACACACTGCATGATACAATAAACATACCTGACACTAATATCTGGTGTCTCTTAGTTACAGTAAGCATCATGACTTGTATCCCAAGTCCTGAACTGTATTACACCCACTCCATCCCAGTCATGTAGTATGAATACACACTGATACATTAGACATACATGACTTTAATATCTGGTGTCTCGTGGTTACAGAAGACATCATGACATGTATTCCCCAGTCCTACACTGTATAACACCCACTCCATCTCAGTCATGTAATATGAACAAACACTGATACAATAAACATACCTGACATTAATATCTGGTGTCTCGTAGTTACAGTAGACATTATGACTTGTATCCCTCAGTCCTGCACTGTAAAACACCCACTCCATCCCAGTCATGTTGTATGAAAACACACTGCATGATACAATAAACATACCTGACATTAATATCTTGTGTCTTTTGGTTACAGTAGACATTATGACTTGTATCCCTCAGTCCTACACTGTATAACACCCACTCCATCCCAGTCATGTAGTATAAATACAAACTGATACAATAAGCAATGCCTGACATTAATATCTAGTGTCTCTTTTGGTTAAATAGACATCATGACATGTATTCCCCAGTCCTGCTCTGTATAACACCTACTATATCTAAGTCATGAGTATGTATACACACTGATACAATAAACATACCTGACATTAATACCTGAAATTTATAGTCGGTGTCTCTTGGTTACAGTAGACATCATGACTTTTTTCCGCCAGTCCTACACTGTATCACACCAACTCCTTCCCTGTCATGTAGTATCAATACGCAATATTACAATAAACATACCTGACATTAATATCTTGTGTCTATTATTATAGTAGACATCATGACATGTATCCCCGACTCCTACACTGTATAACACCAACTCCATCCAAGTCATGTTGTATGTATACACACTGCATGATACAATAAACATAGCTGACATTAATATCTTGTGTTCTTTGGTTACAGTTGACATGATGACTTATATTACCCAGTCCTACACTGTATAATACCCACCCTATCCCAGTCATGTAGTAGGAATACACACTGCATGTTACAAAAAAAACCCTGAAATTTATAGTTGGTGTCTCTTGGTTACAGTAGACATCATAACTTATATCCCCCAGTCCTGCACTGTATAACACCCACCCTATCCCAGTCATGTAGTATGAATACACACTGCATGTTACAATAAAAAAACCTGAAATTTATAGTTGGTGTCTCTTGGTTACAATAGACATAATGACTTATATCCCCCAGTCCTGCACTGTAAAACACCCACTCCATCCATGTCATGTAGTATGAATACACACTGCATGTTACAATAAATATACCTGAAATTTATAGTTGGTGTCTCTTGGTTACAGTAGACATCATGACATGTATCCCCAGTCCTAGACTGTATAACACCCACTCTATCGCAGTCATGTAGTCTGTTTACACACTGCATGATACAATAAACATACCTGAAAATAATATATGGTGTCTTTTGGTTACAGTAGACATCATGACTTGTATCCCCCAGTCCTACACTGTATAACAACCACTCTATCCCAGTCATGTAGTATGAATACACACTAATACTATACACATACATGACTTTAATATCTGGTGTCTCTTGGTTACAGAAGACATCATGACATGTATCCCCCAGTCATACACTGTATAACACCCACTCTATCCCAGTCATGTAGTATGTATACACAATGATACAATAAACAAACCTGTAATTAATATATGGTGTCTTTTGGTTACAGTAGACATCATGACTTGTATCCCCCAGTCCTACACTGTATAACAACCACTCTATCCCAGTCATGTAGTATGAATACACACTAATACTACACACATATATGACTTTAATATCTGGTGTCTCTTGGTTACAGAAGACATCATGACATGTATCCCCCAGACCTACACTGTATAACACCCACTCTACCCCAGTCATGTAGTATGTATACACAATGATACAATAAACATACCTGACATTAATATCTTGTGTCTCATGGTTACAGAAGACATCATGACTTGTATCCCCCAGTCCTGCACTGTATAACACCCACTCTATCCCAGTCATGTTGTATGTATACACACTGATACAATAAACATACCTGAAATTAGTATCTGATGTTTCTTGGTTAGAGTAGACATCATGACTTGTATCCCCCAGTCCTACACTGTAAAACACCCACTCTATCCCAGTCATGTAGTATGTATACACAATAATTCAATAAACATACCTGACATTAATATATTTTGTCTCATGGTTACAGTAGACATGATGACTTGTATCCCCCAGTCCTGCACTATATAACACCCACTCTATCCCAGTCATGTAGTATGAATACACACTAATACAATAGGCATACGTGACTCCAATATCTGGTGTCTCTTGGTTACAGTAGACATCATGACATGTATTCCCAGTCCTGCACTGTATAACACTCAGTCTATCCCAGTCATGTAGTATGAATAAACACTGATACAATAAACATACCTGACATTAATATTTTGTGTCTCTTGGTTACAGTAGACATCATGACTTGTATCGCCAGTCCTACACTGTATAACACCCACTCCATCCCAGTCATGTAGTATGTATACACACTGATACAATAAACATACCTGAAATTAATATCTGGTGTATTTTGGTTACAGTATACATCATGACTTGTATCCCCCAGTCCTACAATATATAACACCCACTCTATCCCAGTCATGTAGTATGCGTACACACTAATACAGTAGACATACATGACTTTAATATCTGGTGTCTCTTGGTTACAGTAGACATCATGACTTGTATCCCTCAGTCCTGCACAGTATAACACCCACTCCATCCCAGTCATGTTGCATGTATACATACTGCATGATACAATAAACATACCTGAAATTAATATGTTGTGTCTCTTGATTACAGTAGACATCATGACATGTTTCCCTCAGTCCTACACTGTATAACACCCACTCCATCCCAGTCATGTAGTATAAATACAAACTGATACAATAAGCAATGCCTGACATTAATATCTAGTGTCTCTTTTGGTTAAATAGACATCATGACATGTATTCCCCAGTCCTGCTCTGTATAACACCTACTATATCTAAGTCATGAGTATGTATACACACTGATACAATAAACATACCTGACATTAATATCTGGTGTCTCATGGTTACAGTTAAACGTTTATCCCACATTCTGTTTGCACACTACATATTTTCAAACATGCAGTTAAGGTGTTATTTCATGTATAATAAAGTGAGAACATGCAGAAGAGAAGATCAAAGGACTTAATAGAAAAAGAAGAAATGATATATTTTTTTTCAAAAACGACCTGTTTGGTCACTCGTATATTGGTGGTCTATAGATAGAGTCCCTGTCAGTCTTATGAATGTAAGTTATAAAAACTGTGTCTTTTATGGGAAAATGTATGGCTAAAAGTTATTAGTTATGTTATTTGTTTGATAGTGATGTGTATCATTATTTCTTTAAATCTTAACTTTTTCAGTTGGCATTGTTGAATTGAATGTCAGAGATGTATGAAAGGCAACTCTGTCTACTTAAATAGCGTACAAATCGTAGATTTAAAAGTAGTGCGACTTTTCCCATGTGTCTAATGACTTTATTTCATGTCATTGTTATAAGCAAAAATTCTTAATAAGTAAGCACACGAGTTTGTGTCAAGATGTACTACAGATTTCAACTTTTGTTTTATTTTTATTAGTAGCTGTAAATCTTAAATGTGCCTGTGTTTGCAAACATGCAAAAATATGTCTTCACTGGGAACTCCAAACCTGACACCTACAGACTTCAGTTTAGCAGGGTAACATGTATGTGTTGCAAAACATTGCTTTCAGTCAGTTTAAAATCCGTTCAACAGGTTCTTGTTTGCCAAACCAAAAAACGATGAAAAACACGTCTGAAATAAACCCTGATTGATTGTATTGCTTATTTTGGTGTTTAATGCCACTTTCATCACTACCGGCTTTTTCATTGCGGACGGTTTTTATCAGTAGAAAAGTGAAAAAAAAACAAGTGGTAGCATCCGCAAAGTGAATATATCATCCATATATTAGTTGCTTTCTCAGTGAGGGAAACCCGCATCTCCTTTTCTCCATTCAGCTTGACATGTCGTTTGTTTATTTTGGTCGCTAGGTTGCTGTCTCATTGACGTTTATCCCACATTCTGTTTGTATACTACATATTTTCAAACATGCAGTTAAGGTGTTATTTCATGTATAATAAAGTGATATACCTGTGTTTGTCAAGCATATAACTCACATTAGCAATATGTTTCTCAACAAATGAATCAATTCTACAAGGCATTGATGAAATATTTGCATTTGATGTAGCTGCTTCATGTCCAGCGACAAATATATCAGTCATTATCCAAGAAGAGAGTAACATGTATGTGTTGCAAAACATTGCTTTCAGTCAATTTAAAATCCGTTCAACAGGTTCTTGTTTGCCAAACCAAAAAACGATGAAGAACACGTCTGAAATAAACCCTGATTGATTGTATTGCTTTTTTTGGTGTTTAGTACCACTTTCATCACTACCGGCTTTTTCATTGTGGACGGTTTTTATCAGTAACAAAGTAAAATAAACAGCTGCGCCATGAGCGCATGATACGCCCGACGTCTTGTGTGGAAGTTTTATGCAATAATCATAAATAGTTTCTGAGAAAGTTTTAAGCAATTACCATTTACTGCTTTTGAGACTTGGCGGGACATGTGAAATCCCCCCACCCTGTTTTTTTTTTACAAATATCACTAAAATAAAATTTTGAATCAAACCAAAAACTATACAGATCTATAGATTAATCTAACAAAGAAGTGTGTACAGTTTCAAGCAATAATCATAAAATGTTTTTAAGATACGGTGCGACATGTAAAAATAAACAGCTGCCCCATGAGCGCATGATACGCCTGACGTCTTGTGTGGAAGTTTTATGCAAAAATCATAAATAGTTTCAGAGAAAGTTTTAAGCAATAACCATATATTGTTTTTGAGACACGGCGGGACATGTGAAACCCCCAACCCTGTTTTTTTTTTACAAAAAACTAAATATCACTTAAAAAAATTTTTGAATCAAAACCAAAAAGTATACAGATCTTTAGATTAATATAACAAAGAAGTGTGTAAAGTTTTAAGTAATAATCATAAATTATTTTTGAGATACGGCGCGACATGTAAAAAAACCCTCCCCTGTTTAACAAAATACTCAATAACTCCAAAATAAAGTTTTGAATCATCATAAAAAGTATACAGATCTTTAGATTAATATAACAAAGAAGTGTGTAAAGTTTTAAGTAATAATCATAAATTATTTTTGAGATACGGCGCGACATGTAAAAAAAACCTCCCCTGTTTAACAAAATACACAATAACTCCAAAATAAAGTTTTGAATCATCATAAAAAGTATACAGATCTTTAGATTAATATAACAAAGAAGTGTGTAAAGTTTTAAGCAATAATTATAAATTGTTTTTGAGAAATGGCACAACATGTAAAAAAAAAAACCTCCCCCTTTTTTACAAAATACTCAATAACTCAAAAATAAAATTTTGAATCATCACCAAAAAGTATACAGATTTTCAGATTAGTATAACAAAGACATGTGTAAAGTTTTAAGCAATAATCATAAATCGTTTTTGAGATATGGTGCGACATGTAATAAAAACCTCCCCCCTTTTTACAAAATACTCAATAACTCAAAAATAAAATTTTGAATCATCACCAAAAAGTATACAGATATTAAGATTAATATAACTAAGAAGTGTTTAAAGTTTTAAGCCATAATCAAGAATTGTTTTTTGAGATACGGTGCGACATGTGAAAAAAAACACCCCTGTTTTAGTTACAAAGTGCCGTAACTCAAAAAGTTTTAATCTTATTTTCACCAAAAAGTATACAGATCATTTGACCATCATAAGAAACAACTATGTTAAGTTTCATGAAATTTGGATAAGTCGTTCTCAAGTTACGGTGCGACATGTTTACGCCGGACAGACAGACAGACGGGCGGACGGACAGGCGGACGGACGGACACCGGACATTTGTATACCATAATACGTCCCGTCAAAATTTTGACGGGCGTATAAAAAAACAAGTGGTAGCATCAGCAAAGTGAATATATCATTCATATATATCTGTAGTCGCTGGGATGCTGTCTCATTGAGGGAAACTCGCATCTCCTTTTCTATATTCAGCGTGCACATGTCGTTTGCTTATTTTTGTCGCTAGGTAGCTGTCTCATTGACGTTTATCCTGCATTCTGTTTGTTGCACACTACATATTTTCAAACATGCAGTTAAAGTGTTATTTCATGTATAATAAAGTGAGAAAATGCAGAAGAGAAGATCAAAGGACTTAATAGAAAAAGAAGAAATGATTTTTTTCTTTCTTCAAAAACGACCTGTTTGGTCACTCGTATATTGGTTGTCTATAAATATAGTCCCTGTCAGTTTTATGAATGGAAACTGTGTCTTTTAGGGGGATATGTATGGCTAAAAATTATTAGTTATGTTAATTATTTGTTTGATAGTCATTTCTTTAAATCTTAACTTTTTCAGTTGTCATTGTTGAATTAAGTGTCATGTCAGATATGTATGAAAGGCAACTCTGTCTACTTAAACAGCGTACAAATCGTAGATTTAAAAGTAGTGCGACTTTTCCCATGTGTCTAATGACTTTATTTCATGTCATTATTATAAGCAAAAATTCTTAATAAGTAAGCACACGAGTTCGTGTCAAGATGTACTACAGATTTCAACTTTTGTTTTATTTTTATTAGTAGCTGTAAATCTTAAATGTGCCTGTATTTGCAAACATGCAAAAATATGTCTTCACTGGGAACTCCAGAGCTGAAACCTACAGACTTCAGTATAGCAGGGACGTAACTCTATTACGTTTTTGCACATAGAATCTTTACAGACACAGTCAGTGTAGTACATTTGTGCTTCTCAACGACATGTCTATTTAGCTACCGAATGATGCATCCAAATAATGACTGCGCGATATATTCTCAGAAATTTTGCAATCCTTGGACATAAACCACACCCTTTTGTAGTAAGAACAAATATTCTATATATAAAGGCGTCGTCTTAAAGTTACACAAGGAACATACTTTACCTTTATAAAGTTTAAATAAAGTTTAAAGTTAAAGGTCTCCATATTAAATAGATATGGACACTAAGACCTATAAACGCAGGTCCTATATCTCATGCTTAACCCTTCCTACCTTCTCTTAAGTCTACTTATACTTTTAAGTCATATATACTAGTGCTTGTCAAGCATATAAATGACATTAGCAATATGTTTCTCAACAAATCAATCAATTCTACAAGGCATTGATGAAATATTTGCATTTGATGTAGCTGATTCATGTTCAGCGACAAATATATCAGTCATTATCCAAGAAGAGAGTAAAATGTATGTGTTGCAAAACATTGCTTTCAGTCAATTTAAAATCCGTTCAACAGGTTCTTGTTTGCCAAACCAAAAAAACGATGTAGGACACGTCTGAAATAAACCATGATTGATTGTATTGCTTTGTTAGTGTTTAATGCCACTTTCATCACTACCGGCTTTTTCATTGCGGACAGTTTTTTATCAGTAGAAAAGTTAAAAAAAAAAAAAAAAGAAACAAGTGGTAGCATCAGCAAAGTGAATATATCATTCATATATATCTGTAGTCGCTGGGATGCTGTCTCATTGAGGGAAACTCGCATCTCCTTTTCTATATTCAGCGTGCACATGTCGTTTGCTTATTTTTGTCGCTAGGTAGCTGTCTCATTGACGTTTATCCTGCATTCTGTTTGTTGCACACTACATATTTTCAAACATGCAGTTAAAGTGTTATTTCATGTATAATAAAGTGAGAAAATGCAGAAGAGAAGATCAAAGGACTTAATAGAAAAAGAAGAAATGATTTTTTTCTTTCTTCAAAAACGACCTGTTTGGTCACTCGTATATTGGTTGTCTATAAATATAGTCCCTGTCAGTTTTATGAATGGAAACTGTGTCTTTTAGGGGGATATGTATGGCTAAAAATTATTAGTTATGTTAATTATTTGTTTGATAGTCATTTCTTTAAATCTTAACTTTTTCAGTTGTCATTGTTGAATTAAGTGTCATGTCAGATATGTATGAAAGGCAACTCTGTCTACTTAAACAGCGTACAAATCGTAGATTTAAAAGTAGTGCGACTTTTCCCATGTGTCTAATGACTTTATTTCATGTCATTATTATAAGCAAAAATTCTTAATAAGTAAGCACACGAGTTCGTGTCAAGATGTACTACAGATTTCAACTTTTGTTTTATTTTTATTAGTAGCTGTAAATCTTAAATGTGCCTGTATTTGCAAACATGCAAAAATATGTCTTCACTGGGAACTCCAGAGCTGAAACCTACAGACTTCAGTATAGCAGGGACGTAACTCTATTACGTTTTTGCACATAGAATCTTTACAGACACAGTCAGTGTAGTACATTTGTGCTTCTCAACGACATGTCTATTTAGCTACCGAATGATGCATCCAAATAATGACTGCGCGATATATTCTCAGAAATTTTGCAATCCTTGGACATAAACCACACCCTTTTGTAGTAAGAACAAATATTCTATATATAAAGGCGTCGTCTTAAAGTTACACAAGGAACATACTTTACCTTTATAAAGTTTAAACTTTATATAATATAAAGTTTAAAGTTAAAGGTCTCCATATTAAATAGATATGGACACTAAGACCTATAAACGCAGGTCCTATATCTCATGCTTAACCCTTCCTACCTTCTCTTAAGTCTACTTATACTTTTAAGTCATATATACTAGTGCTTGTCAAGCATATAAATGACATTAGCAATATGTTTCTCAACAAATCAATCAATTCTACAAGGCATTGATGAAATATTTGCATTTGATGTAGCTGATTCATGTTCAGCGACAAATATATCAGTCATTATCCAAGAAGAGAGTAAAATGTATGTGTTGCAAAACATTGCTTTCAGTCAATTTAAAATCCGTTCAACAGGTTCTTGTTTGCCAAACCAAAAAAACGATGTAGGACACGTCTGAAATAAACCATGATTGATTGTATTGCTTTGTTAGTGTTTAATGCCACTTTCATCACTACCGGCTTTTTCATTGCGGACAGTTTTTTATCAGTAGAAAAGTTAAAAAAAAAAAAAAAAGAAACAAGTGGTAGCATCAGCAAAGTGAATATATCATTCATATATATCTGTAGTCGCTGGGATGCTGTCTCATTGAGGGAAACTCGCATCTCCTTTTCTATATTCAGCGTGCACATGTCGTTTGCTTATTTTTGTCGCTAGGTAGCTGTCTCATTGACGTTTATCCTGCATTCTGTTTGTTGCACACTACATATTTTCAAACATGCAGTTAAAGTGTTATTTCATGTATAATAAAGTGAGAAAATGCAGAAGAGAAGATCAAAGGACTTAATAGAAAAAGAAGAAATGATTTTTTTCTTTCTTCAAAAACGACCTGTTTGGTCACTCGTATATTGGTTGTCTATAAATATAGTCCCTGTCAGTTTTATGAATGGAAACTGTGTCTTTTAGGGGGATATGTATGGCTAAAAATTATTAGTTATGTTAATTATTTGTTTGATAGTCATTTCTTTAAATCTTAACTTTTTCAGTTGTCATTGTTGAATTAAGTGTCATGTCAGATATGTATGAAAGGCAACTCTGTCTACTTAAACAGCGTACAAATCGTAGATTTAAAAGTAGTGCGACTTTTCCCATGTGTCTAATGACTTTATTTCATGTCATTATTATAAGCAAAAATTCTTAATAAGTAAGCACACGAGTTCGTGTCAAGATGTACTACAGATTTCAACTTTTGTTTTATTTTTATTAGTAGCTGTAAATCTTAAATGTGCCTGTATTTGCAAACATGCAAAAATATGTCTTCACTGGGAACTCCAGAGCTGAAACCTACAGACTTCAGTATAGCAGGGACGTAACTCTATTACGTTTTTGCACATAGAATCTTTACAGACACAGTCAGTGTAGTACATTTGTGCTTCTCAACGACATGTCTATTTAGCTACCGAATGATGCATCCAAATAATGACTGCGCGATATATTCTCAGAAATTTTGCAATCCTTGGACATAAACCACACCCTTTTGTAGTAAGAACAAATATTCTATATATAAAGGCGTCGTCTTAAAGTTACACAAGGAACATACTTTACCTTTATAAAGTTTAAACTTTATATAATATAAAGTTTAAAGTTAAAGGTCTCCATATTAAATAGATATGGACACTAAGACCTATAAACGCAGGTCCTATATCTCATGCTTAACCCTTCCTACCTTCTCTTAAGTCTACTTATACTTTTAAGTCATATATACTAGTGCTTGTCAAGCATATAAATGACATTAGCAATATGTTTCTCAACAAATCAATCAATTCTACAAGGCATTGATGAAATATTTGCATTTGATGTAGCTGATTCATGTTCAGCGACAAATATATCAGTCATTATCCAAGAAGAGAGTAAAATGTATGTGTTGCAAAACATTGCTTTCAGTCAATTTAAAATCCGTTCAACAGGTTCTTGTTTGCCAAACCAAAAAAACGATGTAGGACACGTCTGAAATAAACCATGATTGATTGTATTGCTTTGTTAGTGTTTAATGCCACTTTCATCACTACCGGCTTTTTCATTGCGGACAGTTTTTTATCAGTAGAAAAGTTAAAAAAAAAAGAAAAGAAACAAGTGGTAGCATCAGCAAAGTGAATATATCATTCATATATATCTGTAGTCGCTGGGATGCTGTCTCATTGAGGGAAACTCGCATCTCCTTTTCTATATTCAGCGTGCACATGTCGTTTGCTTATTTTTGTCGCTAGGTAGCTGTCTCATTGACGTTTATCCTGCATTCTGTTTGTTGCACACTACATATTTTCAAACATGCAGTTAAAGTGTTATTTCATGTATAATAAAGTGAGAAAATGCAGAAGAGAAGATCAAAGGACTTAATAGAAAAAGAAGAAATGATTTTTTTCTTTCTTCAAAAACGACCTGTTTGGTCACTCGTATATTGGTTGTCTATAAATATAGTCCCTGTCAGTTTTATGAATGGAAACTGTGTCTTTTAGGGGGATATGTATGGCTAAAAATTATTAGTTATGTTAATTATTTGTTTGATAGTCATTTCTTTAAATCTTAACTTTTTCAGTTGTCATTGTTGAATTAAGTGTCATGTCAGATATGTATGAAAGGCAACTCTGTCTACTTAAACAGCGTACAAATCGTAGATTTAAAAGTAGTGCGACTTTTCCCATGTGTCTAATGACTTTATTTCATGTCATTATTATAAGCAAAAATTCTTAATAAGTAAGCACACGAGTTCGTGTCAAGATGTACTACAGATTTCAACTTTTGTTTTATTTTTATTAGTAGCTGTAAATCTTAAATGTGCCTGTATTTGCAAACATGCAAAAATATGTCTTCACTGGGAACTCCAGAGCTGAAACCTACAGACTTCAGTATAGCAGGGACGTAACTCTATTACGTTTTTGCACATAGAATCTTTACAGACACAGTCAGTGTAGTACATTTGTGCTTCTCAACGACATGTCTGTTTAGCTACCGAATGATGCATCCAAATAATGACTGCGCGATATATTCTCAGAAATTTTGCAATCCTTGGACATAAACCACACCCTTTTGTAGTAAGAACAAATATTCTATATATAAAGGCGTCGTCTTAAAGTTACACAAGGAACATACTTTACCTTTATAAAGTTTAAACTTTATATAATATAAAGTTTAAAGTTAAAGGTCTCCATATTAAATAGATATGGACACTAAGACCTATAAACGCAGGTCCTATATCTCATGCTTAACCCTTCCTACCTTCTCTTAAGTCTACTTATACTTTTAAGTCATATATACTAGTGCTTGTCAAGCATATAAATGACATTAGCAATATGTTTCTCAACAAATCAATCAATTCTACAAGGCATTGATGAAATATTTGCATTTGATGTAGCTGATTCATGTTCAGCGACAAATATATCAGTCATTATCCAAGAAGAGAGTAAAATGTATGTGTTGCAAAACATTGCTTTCAGTCAATTTAAAATCCGTTCAACAGGTTCTTGTTTGCCAAACCAAAAAAACGATGTAGGACACGTCTGAAATAAACCATGATTGATTGTATTGCTTTGTTAGTGTTTAATGCCACTTTCATCACTACCGGCTTTTTCATTGCGGACAGTTTTTTATCAGTAGAAAAGTTAAAAAAAAAAAAAAAAGAAACAAGTGGTAGCATCAGCAAAGTGAATATATCATTCATATATATCTGTAGTCGCTGGGATGCTGTCTCATTGAGGGAAACTCGCATCTCCTTTTCTATATTCAGCGTGCACATGTCGTTTGCTTATTTTTGTCGCTAGGTAGCTGTCTCATTGACGTTTATCCTGCATTCTGTTTGTTGCACACTACATATTTTCAAACATGCAGTTAAAGTGTTATTTCATGTATAATAAAGTGAGAAAATGCAGAAGAGAAGATCAAAGGACTTAATAGAAAAAGAAGAAATGATTTTTTTCTTTCTTCAAAAACGACCTGTTTGGTCACTCGTATATTGGTTGTCTATAAATATAGTCCCTGTCAGTTTTATGAATGGAAACTGTGTCTTTTAGGGGGATATGTATGGCTAAAAATTATTAGTTATGTTAATTATTTGTTTGATAGTCATTTCTTTAAATCTTAACTTTTTCAGTTGTCATTGTTGAATTAAGTGTCATGTCAGATATGTATGAAAGGCAACTCTGTCTACTTAAACAGCGTACAAATCGTAGATTTAAAAGTAGTGCGACTTTTCCCATGTGTCTAATGACTTTATTTCATGTCATTATTATAAGCAAAAATTCTTAATAAGTAAGCACACGAGTTCGTGTCAAGATGTACTACAGATTTCAACTTTTGTTTTATTTTTATTAGTAGCTGTAAATCTTAAATGTGCCTGTATTTGCAAACATGCAAAAATATGTCTTCACTGGGAACTCCAGAGCTGAAACCTACAGACTTCAGTATAGCAGGGACGTAACTCTATTACGTTTTTGCACATAGAATCTTTACAGACACAGTCAGTGTAGTACATTTGTGCTTCTCAACGACATGTCTATTTAGCTACCGAATGATGCATCCAAATAATGACTGCGCGATATATTCTCAGAAATTTTGCAATCCTTGGACATAAACCACACCCTTTTGTAGTAAGAACAAATATTCTATATATAAAGGCGTCGTCTTAAAGTTACACAAGGAACATACTTTACCTTTATAAAGTTTAAACTTTATATAATATAAAGTTTAAAGTTAAAGGTCTCCATATTAAATAGATATGGACACTAAGACCTATAAACGCAGGTCCTATATCTCATGCTTAACCCTTCCTACCTTCTCTTAAGTCTACTTATACTTTTAAGTCATATATACTAGTGCTTGTCAAGCATATAAATGACATTAGCAATATGTTTCTCAACAAATCAATCAATTCTACAAGGCATTGATGAAATATTTGCATTTGATGTAGCTGATTCATGTTCAGCGACAAATATATCAGTCATTATCCAAGAAGAGAGTAAAATGTATGTGTTGCAAAACATTGCTTTCAGTCAATTTAAAATCCGTTCAACAGGTTCTTGTTTGCCAAACCAAAAAAACGATGTAGGACACGTCTGAAATAAACCATGATTGATTGTATTGCTTTGTTAGTGTTTAATGCCACTTTCATCACTACCGGCTTTTTCATTGCGGACAGTTTTTTATCAGTAGAAAAGTTAAAAAAAAAAAGAAAGAAACAAGTGGTAGCATCAGCAAAGTGAATATATCATTCATATATATCTGTAGTCGCTGGGATGCTGTCTCATTGAGGGAAACTCGCATCTCCTTTTCTATATTCAGCGTGCACATGTCGTTTGCTTATTTTTGTCGCTAGGTAGCTGTCTCATTGACGTTTATCCTGCATTCTGTTTGTTGCACACTACATATTTTCAAACATGCAGTTAACGTGTTATTTCATGTATAATAAAGTGAGAAAATGCAGAAGAGAAGATCAAAGGACTTAATAGAAAAAGAAGAAATGATTTTTTTCTTTCTTCAAAAACGACCTGTTTGGTCACTCGTATATTGGTTGTCTATAAATATAGTCCCTGTCAGTTTTATGAATGGAAACTGTGTCTTTTAGGGGGATATGTATGGCTAAAAATTATTAGTTATGTTAATTATTTGTTTGATAGTCATTTCTTTAAATCTTAACTTTTTCAGTTGTCATTGTTGAATTAAGTGTCATGTCAGATATGTATGAAAGGCAACTCTGTCTACTTAAACAGCGTACAAATCGTAGATTTAAAAGTAGTGCGACTTTTCCCATGTGTCTAATGACTTTATTTCATGTCATTATTATAAGCAAAAATTCTTAATAAGTAAGCACACGAGTTCGTGTCAAGATGTACTACAGATTTCAACTTTTGTTTTATTTTTATTAGTAGCTGTAAATCTTAAATGTGCCTGTATTTGCAAACATGCAAAAATATGTCTTCACTGGGAACTCCAGAGCTGAAACCTACAGACTTCAGTATAGCAGGGACGTAACTCTATTACGTTTTTGCACATAGAATCTTTACAGACACAGTCAGTGTAGTACATTTGTGCTTCTCAACGACATGTCTGTTTAGCTACCGAATGATGCATCCAAATAATGACTGCGCGATATATTCTCAGAAATTTTGCAATCCTTGGACATAAACCACACCCTTTTGTAGTAAGAACAAATATTCTATATATAAAGGCGTCGTCTTAAAGTTACACAAGGAACATACTTTACCTTTATAAAGTTTAAACTTTATATAATATAAAGTTTAAAGTTAAAGGTCTCCATATTAAATAGATATGGACACTAAGACCTATAAACGCAGGTCCTATATCTCATGCTTAACCCTTCCTACCTTCTCTTAAGTCTACTTATACTTTTAAGTCATATATACTAGTGCTTGTCAAGCATATAAATGACATTAGCAATATGTTTCTCAACAAATCAATCAATTCTACAAGGCATTGATGAAATATTTGCATTTGATGTAGCTGATTCATGTTCAGCGACAAATATATCAGTCATTATCCAAGAAGAGAGTAAAATGTATGTGTTGCAAAACATTGCTTTCAGTCAATTTAAAATCCGTTCAACAGGTTCTTGTTTGCCAAACCAAAAAAACGATGTAGGACACGTCTGAAATAAACCATGATTGATTGTATTGCTTTGTTAGTGTTTAATGCCACTTTCATCACTACCGGCTTTTTCATTGCGGACAGTTTTTTATCAGTAGAAAAGTTAAAAAAAAAAAAAAAAGAAACAAGTGGTAGCATCAGCAAAGTGAATATATCATTCATATATATCTGTAGTCGCTGGGATGCTGTCTCATTGAGGGAAACTCGCATCTCCTTTTCTATATTCAGCGTGCACATGTCGTTTGCTTATTTTTGTCGCTAGGTAGCTGTCTCATTGACGTTTATCCTGCATTCTGTTTGTTGCACACTACATATTTTCAAACATGCAGTTAAAGTGTTATTTCATGTATAATAAAGTGAGAAAATGCAGAAGAGAAGATCAAAGGACTTAATAGAAAAAGAAGAAATGATTTTTTTCTTTCTTCAAAAACGACCTGTTTGGTCACTCGTATATTGGTTGTCTATAAATATAGTCCCTGTCAGTTTTATGAATGGAAACTGTGTCTTTTAGGGGGATATGTATGGCTAAAAATTATTAGTTATGTTAATTATTTGTTTGATAGTCATTTCTTTAAATCTTAACTTTTTCAGTTGTCATTGTTGAATTAAGTGTCATGTCAGATATGTATGAAAGGCAACTCTGTCTACTTAAACAGCGTACAAATCGTAGATTTAAAAGTAGTGCGACTTTTCCCATGTGTCTAATGACTTTATTTCATGTCATTATTATAAGCAAAAATTCTTAATAAGTAAGCACACGAGTTCGTGTCAAGATGTACTACAGATTTCAACTTTTGTTTTATTTTTATTAGTAGCTGTAAATCTTAAATGTGCCTGTATTTGCAAACATGCAAAAATATGTCTTCACTGGGAACTCCAGAGCTGAAACCTACAGACTTCAGTATAGCAGGGACGTAACTCTATTACGTTTTTGCACATAGAATCTTTACAGACACAGTCAGTGTAGTACATTTGTGCTTCTCAACGACATGTCTATTTAGCTACCGAATGATGCATCCAAATAATGACTGCGCGATATATTCTCAGAAATTTTGCAATCCTTGGACATAAACCACACCCTTTTGTAGTAAGAACAAATATTCTATATATAAAGGCGTCGTCTTAAAGTTACACAAGGAACATACTTTACCTTTATAAAGTTTAAACTTTATATAATATAAAGTTTAAAGTTAAAGGTCTCCATATTAAATAGATATGGACACTAAGACCTATAAACGCAGGTCCTATATCTCATGCTTAACCCTTCCTACCTTCTCTTAAGTCTACTTATACTTTTAAGTCATATATACTAGTGCTTGTCAAGCATATAAATGACATTAGCAATATGTTTCTCAACAAATCAATCAATTCTACAAGGCATTGATGAAATATTTGCATTTGATGTAGCTGATTCATGTTCAGCGACAAATATATCAGTCATTATCCAAGAAGAGAGTAAAATGTATGTGTTGCAAAACATTGCTTTCAGTCAATTTAAAATCCGTTCAACAGGTTCTTGTTTGCCAAACCAAAAAAACGATGTAGGACACGTCTGAAATAAACCATGATTGATTGTATTGCTTTGTTAGTGTTTAATGCCACTTTCATCACTACCGGCTTTTTCATTGCGGACAGTTTTTTATCAGTAGAAAAGTTAAAAAAAAAAAGAAAGAAACAAGTGGTAGCATCAGCAAAGTGAATATATCATTCATATATATCTGTAGTCGCTGGGATGCTGTCTCATTGAGGGAAACTCGCATCTCCTTTTCTATATTCAGCGTGCACATGTCGTTTGCTTATTTTTGTCGCTAGGTAGCTGTCTCATTGACGTTTATCCTGCATTCTGTTTGTTGCACACTACATATTTTCAAACATGCAGTTAACGTGTTATTTCATGTATAATAAAGTGAGAAAATGCAGAAGAGAAGATCAAAGGACTTAATAGAAAAAGAAGAAATGATTTTTTTCTTTCTTCAAAAACGACCTGTTTGGTCACTCGTATATTGGTTGTCTATAAATATAGTCCCTGTCAGTTTTATGAATGGAAACTGTGTCTTTTAGGGGGATATGTATGGCTAAAAATTATTAGTTATGTTAATTATTTGTTTGATAGTCATTTCTTTAAATCTTAACTTTTTCAGTTGTCATTGTTGAATTAAGTGTCATGTCAGATATGTATGAAAGGCAACTCTGTCTACTTAAACAGCGTACAAATCGTAGATTTAAAAGTAGTGCGACTTTTCCCATGTGTCTAATGACTTTATTTCATGTCATTATTATAAGCAAAAATTCTTAATAAGTAAGCACACGAGTTCGTGTCAAGATGTACTACAGATTTCAACTTTTGTTTTATTTTTATTAGTAGCTGTAAATCTTAAATGTGCCTGTATTTGCAAACATGCAAAAATATGTCTTCACTGGGAACTCCAGAGCTGAAACCTACAGACTTCAGTATAGCAGGGACGTAACTCTATTACGTTTTTGCACATAGAATCTTTACAGACACAGTCAGTGTAGTACATTTGTGCTTCTCAACGACATGTCTATTTAGCTACCGAATGATGCATCCAAATAATGACTGCGCGTTATATTCTCAGAAATTTTGCAATCCTTGGACATAAACCACACCCTTTTGTAGTAAGAACAAATATTCTATATATAAAGGCGTCGTCTTAAAGTTACACAAGGAACATACTTTACCTTTATAAAGTTTAAACTTTATATAATATAAAGTTTAAAGTTAAAGGTCTCCATATTAAATAGATATGGACACTAAGACCTATAAACGCAGGTCCTATATCTCATGCTTAACCCTTCCTACCTTCTCTTAAGTCTACTTATACTTTTAAGTCATATATACTAGTGCTTGTCAAGCATATAAATGACATTAGCAATATGTTTCTCAACAAATCAATCAATTCTACAAGGCATTGATGAAATATTTGCATTTGATGTAGCTGATTCATGTTCAGCGACAAATATATCAGTCATTATCCAAGAAGAGAGTAAAATGTATGTGTTGCAAAACATTGCTTTCAGTCAATTTAAAATCCGTTCAACAGGTTCTTGTTTGCCAAACCAAAAAAACGATGTAGGACACGTCTGAAATAAACCATGATTGATTGTATTGCTTTGTTAGTGTTTAATGCCACTTTCATCACTACCGGCTTTTTCATTGCGGACAGTTTTTTATCAGTAGAAAAGTTAAAAAAAAAAAAAAAGAAACAAGTGGTAGCATCAGCAAAGTGAATATATCATTCATATATATCTGTAGTCGCTGGGATGCTGTCTCATTGAGGGAAACTCGCATCTCCTTTTCTATATTCAGCGTGCACATGTCGTTTGCTTATTTTTGTCGCTAGGTAGCTGTCTCATTGACGTTTATCCTGCATTCTGTTTGTTGCACACTACATATTTTCAAACATGCAGTTAAAGTGTTATTTCATGTATAATAAAGTGAGAAAATGCAGAAGAGAAGATCAAAGGACTTAATAGAAAAAGAAGAAATGATTTTTTTCTTTCTTCAAAAACGACCTGTTTGGTCACTCGTATATTGGTTGTCTATAAATATAGTCCCTGTCAGTTTTATGAATGGAAACTGTGTCTTTTAGGGGGATATGTATGGCTAAAAATTATTAGTTATGTTAATTATTTGTTTGATAGTCATTTCTTTAAATCTTAACTTTTTCAGTTGTCATTGTTGAATTAAGTGTCATGTCAGATATGTATGAAAGGCAACTCTGTCTACTTAAACAGCGTACAAATCGTAGATTTAAAAGTAGTGCGACTTTTCCCATGTGTCTAATGACTTTATTTCATGTCATTATTATAAGCAAAAATTCTTAATAAGTAAGCACACGAGTTCGTGTCAAGATGTACTACAGATTTCAACTTTTGTTTTATTTTTATTAGTAGCTGTAAATCTTAAATGTGCCTGTATTTGCAAACATGCAAAAATATGTCTTCACTGGGAACTCCAGAGCTGAAACCTACAGACTTCAGTATAGCAGGGACGTAACTCTATTACGTTTTTGCACATAGAATCTTTACAGACACAGTCAGTGTAGTACATTTGTGCTTCTCAACGACATGTCTATTTAGCTACCGAATGATGCATCCAAATAATGACTGCGCGATATATTCTCAGAAATTTTGCAATCCTTGGACATAAACCACACCCTTTTGTAGTAAGAACAAATATTCTATATATAAAGGCGTCGTCTTAAAGTTACACAAGGAACATACTTTACCTTTATAAAGTTTAAACTTTATATAATATAAAGTTTAAAGTTAAAGGTCTCCATATTAAATAGATATGGACACTAAGACCTATAAACGCAGGTCCTATATCTCATGCTTAACCCTTCCTACCTTCTCTTAAGTCTACTTATACTTTTAAGTCATATATACTAGTGCTTGTCAAGCATATAAATGACATTAGCAATATGTTTCTCAACAAATCAATCAATTCTACAAGGCATTGATGAAATATTTGCATTTGATGTAGCTGATTCATGTTCAGCGACAAATATATCAGTCATTATCCAAGAAGAGAGTAAAATGTATGTGTTGCAAAACATTGCTTTCAGTCAATTTAAAATCCGTTCAACAGGTTCTTGTTTGCCAAACCAAAAAAACGATGTAGGACACGTCTGAAATAAACCATGATTGATTGTATTGCTTTGTTAGTGTTTAATGCCACTTTCATCACTACCGGCTTTTTCATTGCGGACAGTTTTTTATCAGTAGAAAAGTTAAAAAAAAAAAAAAAAGAAACAAGTGGTAGCATCAGCAAAGTGAATATATCATTCATATATATCTGTAGTCGCTGGGATGCTGTCTCATTGAGGGAAACTCGCATCTCCTTTTCTATATTCAGCGTGCACATGTCGTTTGCTTATTTTTGTCGCTAGGTAGCTGTCTCATTGACGTTTATCCTGCATTCTGTTTGTTGCACACTACATATTTTCAAACATGCAGTTAAAGTGTTATTTCATGTATAATAAAGTGAGAAAATGCAGAAGAGAAGATCAAAGGACTTAATAGAAAAAGAAGAAATGATTTTTTTCTTTCTTCAAAAACGACCTGTTTGGTCACTCGTATATTGGTTGTCTATAAATATAGTCCCTGTCAGTTTTATGAATGGAAACTGTGTCTTTTAGGGGGATATGTATGGCTAAAAATTATTAGTTATGTTAATTATTTGTTTGATAGTCATTTCTTTAAATCTTAACTTTTTCAGTTGTCATTGTTGAATTAAGTGTCATGTCAGATATGTATGAAAGGCAACTCTGTCTACTTAAACAGCGTACAAATCGTAGATTTAAAAGTAGTGCGACTTTTCCCATGTGTCTAATGACTTTATTTCATGTCATTATTATAAGCAAAAATTCTTAATAAGTAAGCACACGAGTTCGTGTCAAGATGTACTACAGATTTCAACTTTTGTTTTATTTTTATTAGTAGCTGTAAATCTTAAATGTGCCTGTATTTGCAAACATGCAAAAATATGTCTTCACTGGGAACTCCAGAGCTGAAACCTACAGACTTCAGTATAGCAGGGACGTAACTCTATTACGTTTTTGCACATAGAATCTTTACAGACACAGTCAGTGTAGTACATTTGTGCTTCTCAACGACATGTCTATTTAGCTACCGAATGATGCATCCAAATAATGACTGCGCGATATATTCTCAGAAATTTTGCAATCCTTGGACATAAACCACACCCTTTTGTAGTAAGAACAAATATTCTATATATAAAGGCGTCGTCTTAAAGTTACACAAGGAACATACTTTACCTTTATAAAGTTTAAACTTTATATAATATAAAGTTTAAAGTTAAAGGTCTCCATATTAAATAGATATGGACACTAAGACCTATAAACGCAGGTCCTATATCTCATGCTTAACCCTTCCTACCTTCTCTTAAGTCTACTTATACTTTTAAGTCATATATACTAGTGCTTGTCAAGCATATAAATGACATTAGCAATATGTTTCTCAACAAATCAATCAATTCTACAAGGCATTGATGAAATATTTGCATTTGATGTAGCTGATTCATGTTCAGCGACAAATATATCAGTCATTATCCAAGAAGAGAGTAAAATGTATGTGTTGCAAAACATTGCTTTCAGTCAATTTAAAATCCGTTCAACAGGTTCTTGTTTGCCAAACCAAAAAAACGATGTAGGACACGTCTGAAATAAACCATGATTGATTGTATTGCTTTGTTAGTGTTTAATGCCACTTTCATCACTACCGGCTTTTTCATTGCGGACAGTTTTTTATCAGTAGAAAAGTTAAAAAAAAAAAAAAAAGAAACAAGTGGTAGCATCAGCAAAGTGAATATATCATTCATATATATCTGTAGTCGCTGGGATGCTGTCTCATTGAGGGAAACTCGCATCTCCTTTTCTATATTCAGCGTGCACATGTCGTTTGCTTATTTTTGTCGCTAGGTAGCTGTCTCATTGACGTTTATCCTGCATTCTGTTTGTTGCACACTACATATTTTCAAACATGCAGTTAAAGTGTTATTTCATGTATAATAAAGTGAGAAAATGCAGAAGAGAAGATCAAAGGACTTAATAGAAAAAGAAGAAATGATTTTTTTCTTTCTTCAAAAACGACCTGTTTGGTCACTCGTATATTGGTTGTCTATAAATATAGTCCCTGTCAGTTTTATGAATGGAAACTGTGTCTTTTAGGGGGATATGTATGGCTAAAAATTATTAGTTATGTTAATTATTTGTTTGATAGTCATTTCTTTAAATCTTAACTTTTTCAGTTGTCATTGTTGAATTAAGTGTCATGTCAGATATGTATGAAAGGCAACTCTGTCTACTTAAACAGCGTACAAATCGTAGATTTAAAAGTAGTGCGACTTTTCCCATGTGTCTAATGACTTTATTTCATGTCATTATTATAAGCAAAAATTCTTAATAAGTAAGCACACGAGTTCGTGTCAAGATGTACTACAGATTTCAACTTTTGTTTTATTTTTATTAGTAGCTGTAAATCTTAAATGTGCCTGTATTTGCAAACATGCAAAAATATGTCTTCACTGGGAACTCCAGAGCTGAAACCTACAGACTTCAGTATAGCAGGGACGTAACTCTATTACGTTTTTGCACATAGAATCTTTACAGACACAGTCAGTGTAGTACATTTGTGCTTCTCAACGACATGTCTATTTAGCTACCGAATGATGCATCCAAATAATGACTGCGCGATATATTCTCAGAAATTTTGCAATCCTTGGACATAAACCACACCCTTTTGTAGTAAGAACAAATATTCTATATATAAAGGCGTCGTCTTAAAGTTACACAAGGAACATACTTTACCTTTATAAAGTTTAAACTTTATATAATATAAAGTTTAAAGTTAAAGGTCTCCATATTAAATAGATATGGACACTAAGACCTATAAACGCAGGTCCTATATCTCATGCTTAACCCTTCCTACCTTCTCTTAAGTCTACTTATACTTTTAAGTCATATATACTAGTGCTTGTCAAGCATATAAATGACATTAGCAATATGTTTCTCAACAAATCAATCAATTCTACAAGGCATTGATGAAATATTTGCATTTGATGTAGCTGATTCATGTTCAGCGACAAATATATCAGTCATTATCCAAGAAGAGAGTAAAATGTATGTGTTGCAAAACATTGCTTTCAGTCAATTTAAAATCCGTTCAACAGGTTCTTGTTTGCCAAACCAAAAAAACGATGTAGGACACGTCTGAAATAAACCATGATTGATTGTATTGCTTTGTTAGTGTTTAATGCCACTTTCATCACTACCGGCTTTTTCATTGCGGACAGTTTTTTATCAGTAGAAAAGTTAAAAAAAAAAAAAAAGAAACAAGTGGTAGCATCAGCAAAGTGAATATATCATTCATATATATCTGTAGTCGCTGGGATGCTGTCTCATTGAGGGAAACTCGCATCTCCTTTTCTATATTCAGCGTGCACATGTCGTTTGCTTATTTTTGTCGCTAGGTAGCTGTCTCATTGACGTTTATCCTGCATTCTGTTTGTTGCACACTACATATTTTCAAACATGCAGTTAAAGTGTTATTTCATGTATAATAAAGTGAGAAAATGCAGAAGAGAAGATCAAAGGACTTAATAGAAAAAGAAGAAATGATTTTTTTCTTTCTTCAAAAACGACCTGTTTGGTCACTCGTATATTGGTTGTCTATAAATATAGTCCCTGTCAGTTTTATGAATGGAAACTGTGTCTTTTAGGGGGATATGTATGGCTAAAAATTATTAGTTATGTTAATTATTTGTTTGATAGTCATTTCTTTAAATCTTAACTTTTTCAGTTGTCATTGTTGAATTAAGTGTCATGTCAGATATGTATGAAAGGCAACTCTGTCTACTTAAACAGCGTACAAATCGTAGATTTAAAAGTAGTGCGACTTTTCCCATGTGTCTAATGACTTTATTTCATGTCATTATTATAAGCAAAAATTCTTAATAAGTAAGCACACGAGTTCGTGTCAAGATGTACTACAGATTTCAACTTTTGTTTTATTTTTATTAGTAGCTGTAAATCTTAAATGTGCCTGTATTTGCAAACATGCAAAAATATGTCTTCACTGGGAACTCCAGAGCTGAAACCTACAGACTTCAGTATAGCAGGGACGTAACTCTATTACGTTTTTGCACATAGAATCTTTACAGACACAGTCAGTGTAGTACATTTGTGCTTCTCAACGACATGTCTATTTAGCTACCGAATGATGCATCCAAATAATGACTGCGCGATATATTCTCAGAAATTTTGCAATCCTTGGACATAAACCACACCCTTTTGTAGTAAGAACAAATATTCTATATATAAAGGCGTCGTCTTAAAGTTACACAAGGAACATACTTTACCTTTATAAAGTTTAAACTTTATATAATATAAAGTTTAAAGTTAAAGGTCTCCATATTAAATAGATATGGACACTAAGACCTATAAACGCAGGTCCTATATCTCATGCTTAACCCTTCCTACCTTCTCTTAAGTCTACTTATACTTTTAAGTCATATATACTAGTGCTTGTCAAGCATATAAATGACATTAGCAATATGTTTCTCAACAAATCAATCAATTCTACAAGGCATTGATGAAATATTTGCATTTGATGTAGCTGATTCATGTTCAGCGACAAATATATCAGTCATTATCCAAGAAGAGAGTAAAATGTATGTGTTGCAAAACATTGCTTTCAGTCAATTTAAAATCCGTTCAACAGGTTCTTGTTTGCCAAACCAAAAAAACGATGTAGGACACGTCTGAAATAAACCATGATTGATTGTATTGCTTTGTTAGTGTTTAATGCCACTTTCATCACTACCGGCTTTTTCATTGCGGACAGTTTTTTATCAGTAGAAAAGTTAAAAAAAAAAAAAAAGAAACAAGTGGTAGCATCAGCAAAGTGAATATATCATTCATATATATCTGTAGTCGCTGGGATGCTGTCTCATTGAGGGAAACTCGCATCTCCTTTTCTATATTCAGCGTGCACATGTCGTTTGCTTATTTTTGTCGCTAGGTAGCTGTCTCATTGACGTTTATCCTGCATTCTGTTTGTTGCACACTACATATTTTCAAACATGCAGTTAAAGTGTTATTTCATGTATAATAAAGTGAGAAAATGCAGAAGAGAAGATCAAAGGACTTAATAGAAAAAGAAGAAATGATTTTTTTCTTTCTTCAAAAACGACCTGTTTGGTCACTCGTATATTGGTTGTCTATAAATATAGTCCCTGTCAGTTTTATGAATGGAAACTGTGTCTTTTAGGGGGATATGTATGGCTAAAAATTATTAGTTATGTTAATTATTTGTTTGATAGTCATTTCTTTAAATCTTAACTTTTTCAGTTGTCATTGTTGAATTAAGTGTCATGTCAGATATGTATGAAAGGCAACTCTGTCTACTTAAACAGCGTACAAATCGTAGATTTAAAAGTAGTGCGACTTTTCCCATGTGTCTAATGACTTTATTTCATGTCATTATTATAAGCAAAAATTCTTAATAAGTAAGCACACGAGTTCGTGTCAAGATGTACTACAGATTTCAACTTTTGTTTTATTTTTATTAGTAGCTGTAAATCTTAAATGTGCCTGTATTTGCAAACATGCAAAAATATGTCTTCACTGGGAACTCCAGAGCTGAAACCTACAGACTTCAGTATAGCAGGGACGTAACTCTATTACGTTTTTGCACATAGAATCTTTACAGACACAGTCAGTGTAGTACATTTGTGCTTCTCAACGACATGTCTATTTAGCTACCGAATGATGCATCCAAATAATGACTGCGCGATATATTCTCAGAAATTTTGCAATCCTTGGACATAAACCACACCCTTTTGTAGTAAGAACAAATATTCTATATATAAAGGCGTCGTCTTAAAGTTACACAAGGAACATACTTTACCTTTATAAAGTTTAAACTTTATATAATATAAAGTTTAAAGTTAAAGGTCTCCATATTAAATAGATATGGACACTAAGACCTATAAACGCAGGTCCTATATCTCATGCTTAACCCTTCCTACCTTCTCTTAAGTCTACTTATACTTTTAAGTCATATATACTAGTGCTTGTCAAGCATATAAATGACATTAGCAATATGTTTCTCAACAAATCAATCAATTCTACAAGGCATTGATGAAATATTTGCATTTGATGTAGCTGATTCATGTTCAGCGACAAATATATCAGTCATTATCCAAGAAGAGAGTAAAATGTATGTGTTGCAAAACATTGCTTTCAGTCAATTTAAAATCCGTTCAACAGGTTCTTGTTTGCCAAACCAAAAAAACGATGTAGGACACGTCTGAAATAAACCATGATTGATTGTATTGCTTTGTTAGTGTTTAATGCCACTTTCATCACTACCGGCTTTTTCATTGCGGACAGTTTTTTATCAGTAGAAAAGTTAAAAAAAAAAAAAAAAGAAACAAGTGGTAGCATCAGCAAAGTGAATATATCATTCATATATATCTGTAGTCGCTGGGATGCTGTCTCATTGAGGGAAACTCGCATCTCCTTTTCTATATTCAGCGTGCACATGTCGTTTGCTTATTTTTGTCGCTAGGTAGCTGTCTCATTGACGTTTATCCTGCATTCTGTTTGTTGCACACTACATATTTTCAAACATGCAGTTAAAGTGTTATTTCATGTATAATAAAGTGAGAAAATGCAGAAGAGAAGATCAAAGGACTTAATAGAAAAAGAAGAAATGATTTTTTTCTTTCTTCAAAAACGACCTGTTTGGTCACTCGTATATTGGTTGTCTATAAATATAGTCCCTGTCAGTTTTATGAATGGAAACTGTGTCTTTTAGGGGGATATGTATGGCTAAAAATTATTAGTTATGTTAATTATTTGTTTGATAGTCATTTCTTTAAATCTTAACTTTTTCAGTTGTCATTGTTGAATTAAGTGTCATGTCAGATATGTATGAAAGGCAACTCTGTCTACTTAAACAGCGTACAAATCGTAGATTTAAAAGTAGTGCGACTTTTCCCATGTGTCTAATGACTTTATTTCATGTCATTATTATAAGCAAAAATTCTTAATAAGTAAGCACACGAGTTCGTGTCAAGATGTACTACAGATTTCAACTTTTGTTTTATTTTTATTAGTAGCTGTAAATCTTAAATGTGCCTGTATTTGCAAACATGCAAAAATATGTCTTCACTGGGAACTCCAGAGCTGAAACCTACAGACTTCAGTATAGCAGGGACGTAACTCTATTACGTTTTTGCACATAGAATCTTTACAGACACAGTCAGTGTAGTACATTTGTGCTTCTCAACGACATGTCTATTTAGCTACCGAATGATGCATCCAAATAATGACTGCGCGATATATTCTCAGAAATTTTGCAATCCTTGGACATAAACCACACCCTTTTGTAGTAAGAACAAATATTCTATATATAAAGGCGTCGTCTTAAAGTTACACAAGGAACATACTTTACCTTTATAAAGTTTAAACTTTATATAATATAAAGTTTAAAGTTAAAGGTCTCCATATTAAATAGATATGGACACTAAGACCTATAAACGCAGGTCCTATATCTCATGCTTAACCCTTCCTACCTTCTCTTAAGTCTACTTATACTTTTAAGTCATATATACTAGTGCTTGTCAAGCATATAAATGACATTAGCAATATGTTTCTCAACAAATCAATCAATTCTACAAGGCATTGATGAAATATTTGCATTTGATGTAGCTGATTCATGTTCAGCGACAAATATATCAGTCATTATCCAAGAAGAGAGTAAAATGTATGTGTTGCAAAACATTGCTTTCAGTCAATTTAAAATCCGTTCAACAGGTTCTTGTTTGCCAAACCAAAAAAACGATGTAGGACACGTCTGAAATAAACCATGATTGATTGTATTGCTTTGTTAGTGTTTAATGCCACTTTCATCACTACCGGCTTTTTCATTGCGGACAGTTTTTTATCAGTAGAAAAGTTAAAAAAAAAAAAAAAAGAAACAAGTGGTAGCATCAGCAAAGTGAATATATCATTCATATATATCTGTAGTCGCTGGGATGCTGTCTCATTGAGGGAAACTCGCATCTCCTTTTCTATATTCAGCGTGCACATGTCGTTTGCTTATTTTTGTCGCTAGGTAGCTGTCTCATTGACGTTTATCCTGCATTCTGTTTGTTGCACACTACATATTTTCAAACATGCAGTTAAAGTGTTATTTCATGTATAATAAAGTGAGAAAATGCAGAAGAGAAGATCAAAGGACTTAATAGAAAAAGAAGAAATGATTTTTTTCTTTCTTCAAAAACGACCTGTTTGGTCACTCGTATATTGGTTGTCTATAAATATAGTCCCTGTCAGTTTTATGAATGGAAACTGTGTCTTTTAGGGGGATATGTATGGCTAAAAATTATTAGTTATGTTAATTATTTGTTTGATAGTCATTTCTTTAAATCTTAACTTTTTCAGTTGTCATTGTTGAATTAAGTGTCATGTCAGATATGTATGAAAGGCAACTCTGTCTACTTAAACAGCGTACAAATCGTAGATTTAAAAGTAGTGCGACTTTTCCCATGTGTCTAATGACTTTATTTCATGTCATTATTATAAGCAAAAATTCTTAATAAGTAAGCACACGAGTTCGTGTCAAGATGTACTACAGATTTCAACTTTTGTTTTATTTTTATTAGTAGCTGTAAATCTTAAATGTGCCTGTATTTGCAAACATGCAAAAATATGTCTTCACTGGGAACTCCAGAGCTGAAACCTACAGACTTCAGTATAGCAGGGACGTAACTCTATTACGTTTTTGCACATAGAATCTTTACAGACACAGTCAGTGTAGTACATTTGTGCTTCTCAACGACATGTCTATTTAGCTACCGAATGATGCATCCAAATAATGACTGCGCGATATATTCTCAGAAATTTTGCAATCCTTGGACATAAACCACACCCTTTTGTAGTAAGAACAAATATTCTATATATAAAGGCGTCGTCTTAAAGTTACACAAGGAACATACTTTACCTTTATAAAGTTTAAACTTTATATAATATAAAGTTTAAAGTTAAAGGTCTCCATATTAAATAGATATGGACACTAAGACCTATAAACGCAGGTCCTATATCTCATGCTTAACCCTTCCTACCTTCTCTTAAGTCTACTTATACTTTTAAGTCATATATACTAGTGCTTGTCAAGCATATAAATGACATTAGCAATATGTTTCTCAACAAATCAATCAATTCTACAAGGCATTGATGAAATATTTGCATTTGATGTAGCTGATTCATGTTCAGCGACAAATATATCAGTCATTATCCAAGAAGAGAGTAAAATGTATGTGTTGCAAAACATTGCTTTCAGTCAATTTAAAATCCGTTCAACAGGTTCTTGTTTGCCAAACCAAAAAAACGATGTAGGACACGTCTGAAATAAACCATGATTGATTGTATTGCTTTGTTAGTGTTTAATGCCACTTTCATCACTACCGGCTTTTTCATTGCGGACAGTTTTTTATCAGTAGAAAAGTTAAAAAAAAAAAAAAAAGAAACAAGTGGTAGCATCAGCAAAGTGAATATATCATTCATATATATCTGTAGTCGCTGGGATGCTGTCTCATTGAGGGAAACTCGCATCTCCTTTTCTATATTCAGCGTGCACATGTCGTTTGCTTATTTTTGTCGCTAGGTAGCTGTCTCATTGACGTTTATCCTGCATTCTGTTTGTTGCACACTACATATTTTCAAACATGCAGTTAAAGTGTTATTTCATGTATAATAAAGTGAGAAAATGCAGAAGAGAAGATCAAAGGACTTAATAGAAAAAGAAGAAATGATTTTTTTCTTTCTTCAAAAACGACCTGTTTGGTCACTCGTATATTGGTTGTCTATAAATATAGTCCCTGTCAGTTTTATGAATGGAAACTGTGTCTTTTAGGGGGATATGTATGGCTAAAAATTATTAGTTATGTTAATTATTTGTTTGATAGTCATTTCTTTAAATCTTAACTTTTTCAGTTGTCATTGTTGAATTAAGTGTCATGTCAGATATGTATGAAAGGCAACTCTGTCTACTTAAACAGCGTACAAATCGTAGATTTAAAAGTAGTGCGACTTTTCCCATGTGTCTAATGACTTTATTTCATGTCATTATTATAAGCAAAAATTCTTAATAAGTAAGCACACGAGTTCGTGTCAAGATGTACTACAGATTTCAACTTTTGTTTTATTTTTATTAGTAGCTGTAAATCTTAAATGTGCCTGTATTTGCAAACATGCAAAAATATGTCTTCACTGGGAACTCCAGAGCTGAAACCTACAGACTTCAGTATAGCAGGGACGTAACTCTATTACGTTTTTGCACATAGAATCTTTACAGACACAGTCAGTGTAGTACATTTGTGCTTCTCAACGACATGTCTATTTAGCTACCGAATGATGCATCCAAATAATGACTGCGCGATATATTCTCAGAAATTTTGCAATCCTTGGACATAAACCACACCCTTTTGTAGTAAGAACAAATATTCTATATATAAAGGCGTCGTCTTAAAGTTACACAAGGAACATACTTTACCTTTATAAAGTTTAAACTTTATATAATATAAAGTTTAAAGTTAAAGGTCTCCATATTAAATAGATATGGACACTAAGACCTATAAACGCAGGTCCTATATCTCATGCTTAACCCTTCCTACCTTCTCTTAAGTCTACTTATACTTTTAAGTCATATATACTAGTGCTTGTCAAGCATATAAATGACATTAGCAATATGTTTCTCAACAAATCAATCAATTCTACAAGGCATTGATGAAATATTTGCATTTGATGTAGCTGATTCATGTTCAGCGACAAATATATCAGTCATTATCCAAGAAGAGAGTAAAATGTATGTGTTGCAAAACATTGCTTTCAGTCAATTTAAAATCCGTTCAACAGGTTCTTGTTTGCCAAACCAAAAAAACGATGTAGGACACGTCTGAAATAAACCATGATTGATTGTATTGCTTTGTTAGTGTTTAATGCCACTTTCATCACTACCGGCTTTTTCATTGCGGACAGTTTTTTATCAGTAGAAAAGTTAAAAAAAAAAAAAAAGAAACAAGTGGTAGCATCAGCAAAGTGAATATATCATTCATATATATCTGTAGTCGCTGGGATGCTGTCTCATTGAGGGAAACTCGCATCTCCTTTTCTATATTCAGCGTGCACATGTCGTTTGCTTATTTTTGTCGCTAGGTAGCTGTCTCATTGACGTTTATCCTGCATTCTGTTTGTTGCACACTACATATTTTCAAACATGCAGTTAAAGTGTTATTTCATGTATAATAAAGTGAGAAAATGCAGAAGAGAAGATCAAAGGACTTAATAGAAAAAGAAGAAATGATTTTTTTCTTTCTTCAAAAACGACCTGTTTGGTCACTCGTATATTGGTTGTCTATAAATATAGTCCCTGTCAGTTTTATGAATGGAAACTGTGTCTTTTAGGGGGATATGTATGGCTAAAAATTATTAGTTATGTTAATTATTTGTTTGATAGTCATTTCTTTAAATCTTAACTTTTTCAGTTGTCATTGTTGAATTAAGTGTCATGTCAGATATGTATGAAAGGCAACTCTGTCTACTTAAACAGCGTACAAATCGTAGATTTAAAAGTAGTGCGACTTTTCCCATGTGTCTAATGACTTTATTTCATGTCATTATTATAAGCAAAAATTCTTAATAAGTAAGCACACGAGTTCGTGTCAAGATGTACTACAGATTTCAACTTTTGTTTTATTTTTATTAGTAGCTGTAAATCTTAAATGTGCCTGTATTTGCAAACATGCAAAAATATGTCTTCACTGGGAACTCCAGAGCTGAAACCTACAGACTTCAGTATAGCAGGGACGTAACTCTATTACGTTTTTGCACATAGAATCTTTACAGACACAGTCAGTGTAGTACATTTGTGCTTCTCAACGACATGTCTATTTAGCTACCGAATGATGCATCCAAATAATGACTGCGCGATATATTCTCAGAAATTTTGCAATCCTTGGACATAAACCACACCCTTTTGTAGTAAGAACAAATATTCTATATATAAAGGCGTCGTCTTAAAGTTACACAAGGAACATACTTTACCTTTATAAAGTTTAAACTTTATATAATATAAAGTTTAAAGTTAAAGGTCTCCATATTAAATAGATATGGACACTAAGACCTATAAACGCAGGTCCTATATCTCATGCTTAACCCTTCCTACCTTCTCTTAAGTCTACTTATACTTTTAAGTCATATATACTAGTGCTTGTCAAGCATATAAATGACATTAGCAATATGTTTCTCAACAAATCAATCAATTCTACAAGGCATTGATGAAATATTTGCATTTGATGTAGCTGATTCATGTTCAGCGACAAATATATCAGTCATTATCCAAGAAGAGAGTAAAATGTATGTGTTGCAAAACATTGCTTTCAGTCAATTTAAAATCCGTTCAACAGGTTCTTGTTTGCCAAACCAAAAAAACGATGTAGGACACGTCTGAAATAAACCATGATTGATTGTATTGCTTTGTTAGTGTTTAATGCCACTTTCATCACTACCGGCTTTTTCATTGCGGACAGTTTTTTATCAGTAGAAAAGTTAAAAAAAAAAAAAAAAGAAACAAGTGGTAGCATCAGCAAAGTGAATATATCATTCATATATATCTGTAGTCGCTGGGATGCTGTCTCATTGAGGGAAACTCGCATCTCCTTTTCTATATTCAGCGTGCACATGTCGTTTGCTTATTTTTGTCGCTAGGTAGCTGTCTCATTGACGTTTATCCTGCATTCTGTTTGTTGCACACTACATATTTTCAAACATGCAGTTAAAGTGTTATTTCATGTATAATAAAGTGAGAAAATGCAGAAGAGAAGATCAAAGGACTTAAGGTAGATAGGGTGTCTTCCTCCATTTTGGATTTTGAAATACTAGAAAACAAGGTCTAGATCTTTGATGAAATGTGCAAATTTTTATAGTAGTAGGTAATTCATGTGTAAGAATTTTCATTATAATGTAGAAAATGCCATGTTTGATCATATTTATGATTGTATTTTACAAAAATAAGAATTCTTTTAAATTGATTCATTTTTTCCCAACGTTGTCAAATAAGGGGAGGCAACTCAAATGCAAGGGCAGATAATTCAGATAGTGTTACTTTTACAATAGAATGTGTTAGGAATTTACCCATTTTTACACGTAGCAAGAAAACGAGTCCGGTGACCCCATTTTTTCTTTTTCTTATCTGAAAGCATAATATTGGAGCTATCTTCTCAAATTTTATCTCAAAATTCTATGGTGTGGTTTGCGTTTTATGGCGGAAAAATGAGTTTTCCATGCATAATCTATACAAAATCTTTACAATTTTGCACAACCTGTAGTGTGAAAATAAGTCCGGTGACCCATTCTTTTTATTAATGTTTTTAAACAAGTAGGATATGAACTACATTTTGGCAAATTATTAAAAGATTCTATGGATTATAATTTAGACACCCCATCTACCTTAATAGAAAAAGAAGAAATGATTTTTTTCTTTCTTCAAAAACGACCTGTTTGGTCACTCGTATATTGGTTGTCTATAAATATAGTCCCTGTCAGTTTTATGAATGGAAACTGTGTCTTTTAGGGGGATATGTATGGCTAAAAATTATTAGTTATGTTAATTATTTGTTTGATAGTCATTTCTTTAAATCTTAACTTTTTCAGTTGTCATTGTTGAATTAAGTGTCATGTCAGATATGTATGAAAGGCAACTCTGTCTACTTAAACAGCGTACAAATCGTAGATTTAAAAGTAGTGCGACTTTTCCCATGTGTCTAATGACTTTATTTCATGTCATTATTATAAGCAAAAATTCTTAATAAGTAAGCACACGAGTTCGTGTCAAGATGTACTACAGATTTCAACTTTTGTTTTATTTTTATTAGTAGCTGTAAATCTTAAATGTGCCTGTATTTGCAAACATGCAAAAATATGTCTTCACTGGGAACTCCAGAGCTGAAACCTACAGACTTCAGTATAGCAGGGACGTAACTCTATTACGTTTTTGCACATAGAATCTTTACAGACACAGTCAGTGTAGTACATTTGTGCTTCTCAACGACATGTCTATTTAGCTACCGAATGATGCATCCAAATAATGACTGCGCGATATATTCTCAGAAATTTTGCAATCCTTGGACATAAACCACACCCTTTTGTAGTAAGAACAAATATTCTATATATAAAGGCGTCGTCTTAAAGTTACACAAGGAACATACTTTACCTTTATAAAGTTTAAACTTTATATAATATAAAGTTTAAAGTTAAAGGTCTCCATATTAAATAGATATGGACACTAAGACCTATAAACGCAGGTCCTATATCTCATGCTTAACCCTTCCTACCTTCTCTTAAGTCTACTTATACTTTTAAGTCATATATACTAGTGCTTGTCAAGCATATAAATGACATTAGCAATATGTTTCTCAACAAATCAATCAATTCTACAAGGCATTGATGAAATATTTGCATTTGATGTAGCTGATTCATGTTCAGCGACAAATATATCAGTCATTATCCAAGAAGAGAGTAAAATGTATGTGTTGCAAAACATTGCTTTCAGTCAATTTAAAATCCGTTCAACAGGTTCTTGTTTGCCAAACCAAAAAAACGATGTAGGACACGTCTGAAATAAACCATGATTGATTGTATTGCTTTGTTAGTGTTTAATGCCACTTTCATCACTACCGGCTTTTTCATTGCGGACAGTTTTTTATCAGTAGAAAAGTTAAAAAAAAAAAAAAAAGAAACAAGTGGTAGCATCAGCAAAGTGAATATATCATTCATATATATCTGTAGTCGCTGGGATGCTGTCTCATTGAGGGAAACTCGCATCTCCTTTTCTATATTCAGCGTGCACATGTCGTTTGCTTATTTTTGTCGCTAGGTAGCTGTCTCATTGACGTTTATCCTGCATTCTGTTTGTTGCACACTACATATTTTCAAACATGCAGTTAAAGTGTTATTTCATGTATAATAAAGTGAGAAAATGCAGAAGAGAAGATCAAAGGACTTAATAGAAAAAGAAGAAATGATTTTTTTCTTTCTTCAAAAACGACCTGTTTGGTCACTCGTATATTGGTTGTCTATAAATATAGTCCCTGTCAGTTTTATGAATGGAAACTGTGTCTTTTAGGGGGATATGTATGGCTAAAAATTATTAGTTATGTTAATTATTTGTTTGATAGTCATTTCTTTAAATCTTAACTTTTTCAGTTGTCATTGTTGAATTAAGTGTCATGTCAGATATGTATGAAAGGCAACTCTGTCTACTTAAACAGCGTACAAATCGTAGATTTAAAAGTAGTGCGACTTTTCCCATGTGTCTAATGACTTTATTTCATGTCATTATTATAAGCAAAAATTCTTAATAAGTAAGCACACGAGTTCGTGTCAAGATGTACTACAGATTTCAACTTTTGTTTTATTTTTATTAGTAGCTGTAAATCTTAAATGTGCCTGTATTTGCAAACATGCAAAAATATGTCTTCACTGGGAACTCCAGAGCTGAAACCTACAGACTTCAGTATAGCAGGGACGTAACTCTATTACGTTTTTGCACATAGAATCTTTACAGACACAGTCAGTGTAGTACATTTGTGCTTCTCAACGACATGTCTATTTAGCTACCGAATGATGCATCCAAATAATGACTGCGCGATATATTCTCAGAAATTTTGCAATCCTTGGACATAAACCACACCCTTTTGTAGTAAGAACAAATATTCTATATATAAAGGCGTCGTCTTAAAGTTACACAAGGAACATACTTTACCTTTATAAAGTTTAAACTTTATATAATATAAAGTTTAAAGTTAAAGGTCTCCATATTAAATAGATATGGACACTAAGACCTATAAACGCAGGTCCTATATCTCATGCTTAACCCTTCCTACCTTCTCTTAAGTCTACTTATACTTTTAAGTCATATATACTAGTGCTTGTCAAGCATATAAATGACATTAGCAATATGTTTCTCAACAAATCAATCAATTCTACAAGGCATTGATGAAATATTTGCATTTGATGTAGCTGATTCATGTTCAGCGACAAATATATCAGTCATTATCCAAGAAGAGAGTAAAATGTATGTGTTGCAAAACATTGCTTTCAGTCAATTTAAAATCCGTTCAACAGGTTCTTGTTTGCCAAACCAAAAAAACGATGTAGGACACGTCTGAAATAAACCATGATTGATTGTATTGCTTTGTTAGTGTTTAATGCCACTTTCATCACTACCGGCTTTTTCATTGCGGACAGTTTTTTATCAGTAGAAAAGTTAAAAAAAAAAAAAAAAGAAACAAGTGGTAGCATCAGCAAAGTGAATATATCATTCATATATATCTGTAGTCGCTGGGATGCTGTCTCATTGAGGGAAACTCGCATCTCCTTTTCTATATTCAGCGTGCACATGTCGTTTGCTTATTTTTGTCGCTAGGTAGCTGTCTCATTGACGTTTATCCTGCATTCTGTTTGTTGCACACTACATATTTTCAAACATGCAGTTAAAGTGTTATTTCATGTATAATAAAGTGAGAAAATGCAGAAGAGAAGATCAAAGGACTTAATAGAAAAAGAAGAAATGATTTTTTTCTTTCTTCAAAAACGACCTGTTTGGTCACTCGTATATTGGTTGTCTATAAATATAGTCCCTGTCAGTTTTATGAATGGAAACTGTGTCTTTTAGGGGGATATGTATGGCTAAAAATTATTAGTTATGTTAATTATTTGTTTGATAGTCATTTCTTTAAATCTTAACTTTTTCAGTTGTCATTGTTGAATTAAGTGTCATGTCAGATATGTATGAAAGGCAACTCTGTCTACTTAAACAGCGTACAAATCGTAGATTTAAAAGTAGTGCGACTTTTCCCATGTGTCTAATGACTTTATTTCATGTCATTATTATAAGCAAAAATTCTTAATAAGTAAGCACACGAGTTCGTGTCAAGATGTACTACAGATTTCAACTTTTGTTTTATTTTTATTAGTAGCTGTAAATCTTAAATGTGCCTGTATTTGCAAACATGCAAAAATATGTCTTCACTGGGAACTCCAGAGCTGAAACCTACAGACTTCAGTATAGCAGGGACGTAACTCTATTACGTTTTTGCACATAGAATCTTTACAGACACAGTCAGTGTAGTACATTTGTGCTTCTCAACGACATGTCTATTTAGCTACCGAATGATGCATCCAAATAATGACTGCGCGATATATTCTCAGAAATTTTGCAATCCTTGGACATAAACCACACCCTTTTGTAGTAAGAACAAATATTCTATATATAAAGGCGTCGTCTTAAAGTTACACAAGGAACATACTTTACCTTTATAAAGTTTAAACTTTATATAATATAAAGTTTAAAGTTAAAGGTCTCCATATTAAATAGATATGGACACTAAGACCTATAAACGCAGGTCCTATATCTCATGCTTAACCCTTCCTACCTTCTCTTAAGTCTACTTATACTTTTAAGTCATATATACTAGTGCTTGTCAAGCATATAAATGACATTAGCAATATGTTTCTCAACAAATCAATCAATTCTACAAGGCATTGATGAAATATTTGCATTTGATGTAGCTGATTCATGTTCAGCGACAAATATATCAGTCATTATCCAAGAAGAGAGTAAAATGTATGTGTTGCAAAACATTGCTTTCAGTCAATTTAAAATCCGTTCAACAGGTTCTTGTTTGCCAAACCAAAAAAACGATGTAGGACACGTCTGAAATAAACCATGATTGATTGTATTGCTTTGTTAGTGTTTAATGCCACTTTCATCACTACCGGCTTTTTCATTGCGGACAGTTTTTTATCAGTAGAAAAGTTAAAAAAAAAAAGAAAGAAACAAGTGGTAGCATCAGCAAAGTGAATATATCATTCATATATATCTGTAGTCGCTGGGATGCTGTCTCATTGAGGGAAACTCGCATCTCCTTTTCTATATTCAGCGTGCACATGTCGTTTGCTTATTTTTGTCGCTAGGTAGCTGTCTCATTGACGTTTATCCTGCATTCTGTTTGTTGCACACTACATATTTTCAAACATGCAGTTAACGTGTTATTTCATGTATAATAAAGTGAGAAAATGCAGAAGAGAAGATCAAAGGACTTAATAGAAAAAGAAGAAATGATTTTTTTCTTTCTTCAAAAACGACCTGTTTGGTCACTCGTATATTGGTTGTCTATAAATATAGTCCCTGTCAGTTTTATGAATGGAAACTGTGTCTTTTAGGGGGATATGTATGGCTAAAAATTATTAGTTATGTTAATTATTTGTTTGATAGTCATTTCTTTAAATCTTAACTTTTTCAGTTGTCATTGTTGAATTAAGTGTCATGTCAGATATGTATGAAAGGCAACTCTGTCTACTTAAACAGCGTACAAATCGTAGATTTAAAAGTAGTGCGACTTTTCCCATGTGTCTAATGACTTTATTTCATGTCATTATTATAAGCAAAAATTCTTAATAAGTAAGCACACGAGTTCGTGTCAAGATGTACTACAGATTTCAACTTTTGTTTTATTTTTATTAGTAGCTGTAAATCTTAAATGTGCCTGTATTTGCAAACATGCAAAAATATGTCTTCACTGGGAACTCCAGAGCTGAAACCTACAGACTTCAGTATAGCAGGGACGTAACTCTATTACGTTTTTGCACATAGAATCTTTACAGACACAGTCAGTGTAGTACATTTGTGCTTCTCAACGACATGTCTATTTAGCTACCGAATGATGCATCCAAATAATGACTGCGCGATATATTCTCAGAAATTTTGCAATCCTTGGACATAAACCACACCCTTTTGTAGTAAGAACAAATATTCTATATATAAAGGCGTCGTCTTAAAGTTACACAAGGAACATACTTTACCTTTATAAAGTTTAAACTTTATATAATATAAAGTTTAAAGTTAAAGGTCTCCATATTAAATAGATATGGACACTAAGACCTATAAACGCAGGTCCTATATCTCATGCTTAACCCTTCCTACCTTCTCTTAAGTCTACTTATACTTTTAAGTCATATATACTAGTGCTTGTCAAGCATATAAATGACATTAGCAATATGTTTCTCAACAAATCAATCAATTCTACAAGGCATTGATGAAATATTTGCATTTGATGTAGCTGATTCATGTTCAGCGACAAATATATCAGTCATTATCCAAGAAGAGAGTAAAATGTATGTGTTGCAAAACATTGCTTTCAGTCAATTTAAAATCCGTTCAACAGGTTCTTGTTTGCCAAACCAAAAAAACGATGTAGGACACGTCTGAAATAAACCATGATTGATTGTATTGCTTTGTTAGTGTTTAATGCCACTTTCATCACTACCGGCTTTTTCATTGCGGACAGTTTTTTATCAGTAGAAAAGTTAAAAAAAAAAAAAAAAGAAACAAGTGGTAGCATCAGCAAAGTGAATATATCATTCATATATATCTGTAGTCGCTGGGATGCTGTCTCATTGAGGGAAACTCGCATCTCCTTTTCTATATTCAGCGTGCACATGTCGTTTGCTTATTTTTGTCGCTAGGTAGCTGTCTCATTGACGTTTATCCTGCATTCTGTTTGTTGCACACTACATATTTTCAAACATGCAGTTAAAGTGTTATTTCATGTATAATAAAGTGAGAAAATGCAGAAGAGAAGATCAAAGGACTTAATAGAAAAAGAAGAAATGATTTTTTTCTTTCTTCAAAAACGACCTGTTTGGTCACTCGTATATTGGTTGTCTATAAATATAGTCCCTGTCAGTTTTATGAATGGAAACTGTGTCTTTTAGGGGGATATGTATGGCTAAAAATTATTAGTTATGTTAATTATTTGTTTGATAGTCATTTCTTTAAATCTTAACTTTTTCAGTTGTCATTGTTGAATTAAGTGTCATGTCAGATATGTATGAAAGGCAACTCTGTCTACTTAAACAGCGTACAAATCGTAGATTTAAAAGTAGTGCGACTTTTCCCATGTGTCTAATGACTTTATTTCATGTCATTATTATAAGCAAAAATTCTTAATAAGTAAGCACACGAGTTCGTGTCAAGATGTACTACAGATTTCAACTTTTGTTTTATTTTTATTAGTAGCTGTAAATCTTAAATGTGCCTGTATTTGCAAACATGCAAAAATATGTCTTCACTGGGAACTCCAGAGCTGAAACCTACAGACTTCAGTATAGCAGGGACGTAACTCTATTACGTTTTTGCACATAGAATCTTTACAGACACAGTCAGTGTAGTACATTTGTGCTTCTCAACGACATGTCTATTTAGCTACCGAATGATGCATCCAAATAATGACTGCGCGATATATTCTCAGAAATTTTGCAATCCTTGGACATAAACCACACCCTTTTGTAGTAAGAACAAATATTCTATATATAAAGGCGTCGTCTTAAAGTTACACAAGGAACATACTTTACCTTTATAAAGTTTAAACTTTATATAATATAAAGTTTAAAGTTAAAGGTCTCCATATTAAATAGATATGGACACTAAGACCTATAAACGCAGGTCCTATATCTCATGCTTAACCCTTCCTACCTTCTCTTAAGTCTACTTATACTTTTAAGTCATATATACTAGTGCTTGTCAAGCATATAAATGACATTAGCAATATGTTTCTCAACAAATCAATCAATTCTACAAGGCATTGATGAAATATTTGCATTTGATGTAGCTGATTCATGTTCAGCGACAAATATATCAGTCATTATCCAAGAAGAGAGTAAAATGTATGTGTTGCAAAACATTGCTTTCAGTCAATTTAAAATCCGTTCAACAGGTTCTTGTTTGCCAAACCAAAAAAACGATGTAGGACACGTCTGAAATAAACCATGATTGATTGTATTGCTTTGTTAGTGTTTAATGCCACTTTCATCACTACCGGCTTTTTCATTGCGGACAGTTTTTTATCAGTAGAAAAGTTAAAAAAAAAAAAAAAAAGAAACAAGTGGTAGCATCAGCAAAGTGAATATATCATTCATATATATCTGTAGTCGCTGGGATGCTGTCTCATTGAGGGAAACTCGCATCTCCTTTTCTATATTCAGCGTGCACATGTCGTTTGCTTATTTTTGTCGCTAGGTAGCTGTCTCATTGACGTTTATCCTGCATTCTGTTTGTTGCACACTACATATTTTCAAACATGCAGTTAAAGTGTTATTTCATGTATAATAAAGTGAGAAAATGCAGAAGAGAAGATCAAAGGACTTAATAGAAAAAGAAGAAATGATTTTTTTCTTTCTTCAAAAACGACCTGTTTGGTCACTCGTATATTGGTTGTCTATAAATATAGTCCCTGTCAGTTTTATGAATGGAAACTGTGTCTTTTAGGGGGATATGTATGGCTAAAAATTATTAGTTATGTTAATTATTTGTTTGATAGTCATTTCTTTAAATCTTAACTTTTTCAGTTGTCATTGTTGAATTAAGTGTCATGTCAGATATGTATGAAAGGCAACTCTGTCTACTTAAACAGCGTACAAATCGTAGATTTAAAAGTAGTGCGACTTTTCCCATGTGTCTAATGACTTTATTTCATGTCATTATTATAAGCAAAAATTCTTAATAAGTAAGCACACGAGTTCGTGTCAAGATGTACTACAGATTTCAACTTTTGTTTTATTTTTATTAGTAGCTGTAAATCTTAAATGTGCCTGTATTTGCAAACATGCAAAAATATGTCTTCACTGGGAACTCCAGAGCTGAAACCTACAGACTTCAGTATAGCAGGGACGTAACTCTATTACGTTTTTGCACATAGAATCTTTACAGACACAGTCAGTGTAGTACATTTGTGCTTCTCAACGACATGTCTATTTAGCTACCGAATGATGCATCCAAATAATGACTGCGCGATATATTCTCAGAAATTTTGCAATCCTTGGACATAAACCACACCCTTTTGTAGTAAGAACAAATATTCTATATATAAAGGCGTCGTCTTAAAGTTACACAAGGAACATACTTTACCTTTATAAAGTTTAAACTTTATATAATATAAAGTTTAAAGTTAAAGGTCTCCATATTAAATAGATATGGACACTAAGACCTATAAACGCAGGTCCTATATCTCATGCTTAACCCTTCCTACCTTCTCTTAAGTCTACTTATACTTTTAAGTCATATATACTAGTGCTTGTCAAGCATATAAATGACATTAGCAATATGTTTCTCAACAAATCAATCAATTCTACAAGGCATTGATGAAATATTTGCATTTGATGTAGCTGATTCATGTTCAGCGACAAATATATCAGTCATTATCCAAGAAGAGAGTAAAATGTATGTGTTGCAAAACATTGCTTTCAGTCAATTTAAAATCCGTTCAACAGGTTCTTGTTTGCCAAACCAAAAAAACGATGTAGGACACGTCTGAAATAAACCATGATTGATTGTATTGCTTTGTTAGTGTTTAATGCCACTTTCATCACTACCGGCTTTTTCATTGCGGACAGTTTTTTATCAGTAGAAAAGTTAAAAAAAAAAAAAAAAGAAACAAGTGGTAGCATCAGCAAAGTGAATATATCATTCATATATATCTGTAGTCGCTGGGATGCTGTCTCATTGAGGGAAACTCGCATCTCCTTTTCTATATTCAGCGTGCACATGTCGTTTGCTTATTTTTGTCGCTAGGTAGCTGTCTCATTGACGTTTATCCTGCATTCTGTTTGTTGCACACTACATATTTTCAAACATGCAGTTAAAGTGTTATTTCATGTATAATAAAGTGAGAAAATGCAGAAGAGAAGATCAAAGGACTTAATAGAAAAAGAAGAAATGATTTTTTTCTTTCTTCAAAAACGACCTGTTTGGTCACTCGTATATTGGTTGTCTATAAATATAGTCCCTGTCAGTTTTATGAATGGAAACTGTGTCTTTTAGGGGGATATGTATGGCTAAAAATTATTAGTTATGTTAATTATTTGTTTGATAGTCATTTCTTTAAATCTTAACTTTTTCAGTTGTCATTGTTGAATTAAGTGTCATGTCAGATATGTATGAAAGGCAACTCTGTCTACTTAAACAGCGTACAAATCGTAGATTTAAAAGTAGTGCGACTTTTCCCATGTGTCTAATGACTTTATTTCATGTCATTATTATAAGCAAAAATTCTTAATAAGTAAGCACACGAGTTCGTGTCAAGATGTACTACAGATTTCAACTTTTGTTTTATTTTTATTAGTAGCTGTAAATCTTAAATGTGCCTGTATTTGCAAACATGCAAAAATATGTCTTCACTGGGAACTCCAGAGCTGAAACCTACAGACTTCAGTATAGCAGGGACGTAACTCTATTACGTTTTTGCACATAGAATCTTTACAGACACAGTCAGTGTAGTACATTTGTGCTTCTCAACGACATGTCTATTTAGCTACCGAATGATGCATCCAAATAATGACTGCGCGATATATTCTCAGAAATTTTGCAATCCTTGGACATAAACCACACCCTTTTGTAGTAAGAACAAATATTCTATATATAAAGGCGTCGTCTTAAAGTTACACAAGGAACATACTTTACCTTTATAAAGTTTAAACTTTATATAATATAAAGTTTAAAGTTAAAGGTCTCCATATTAAATAGATATGGACACTAAGACCTATAAACGCAGGTCCTATATCTCATGCTTAACCCTTCCTACCTTCTCTTAAGTCTACTTATACTTTTAAGTCATATATACTAGTGCTTGTCAAGCATATAAATGACATTAGCAATATGTTTCTCAACAAATCAATCAATTCTACAAGGCATTGATGAAATATTTGCATTTGATGTAGCTGATTCATGTTCAGCGACAAATATATCAGTCATTATCCAAGAAGAGAGTAAAATGTATGTGTTGCAAAACATTGCTTTCAGTCAATTTAAAATCCGTTCAACAGGTTCTTGTTTGCCAAACCAAAAAAACGATGTAGGACACGTCTGAAATAAACCATGATTGATTGTATTGCTTTGTTAGTGTTTAATGCCACTTTCATCACTACCGGCTTTTTCATTGCGGACAGTTTTTTATCAGTAGAAAAGTTAAAAAAAAAAAAAAAAGAAACAAGTGGTAGCATCAGCAAAGTGAATATATCATTCATATATATCTGTAGTCGCTGGGATGCTGTCTCATTGAGGGAAACTCGCATCTCCTTTTCTATATTCAGCGTGCACATGTCGTTTGCTTATTTTTGTCGCTAGGTAGCTGTCTCATTGACGTTTATCCTGCATTCTGTTTGTTGCACACTACATATTTTCAAACATGCAGTTAAAGTGTTATTTCATGTATAATAAAGTGAGAAAATGCAGAAGAGAAGATCAAAGGACTTAATAGAAAAAGAAGAAATGATTTTTTTCTTTCTTCAAAAACGACCTGTTTGGTCACTCGTATATTGGTTGTCTATAAATATAGTCCCTGTCAGTTTTATGAATGGAAACTGTGTCTTTTAGGGGGATATGTATGGCTAAAAATTATTAGTTATGTTAATTATTTGTTTGATAGTCATTTCTTTAAATCTTAACTTTTTCAGTTGTCATTGTTGAATTAAGTGTCATGTCAGATATGTATGAAAGGCAACTCTGTCTACTTAAACAGCGTACAAATCGTAGATTTAAAAGTAGTGCGACTTTTCCCATGTGTCTAATGACTTTATTTCATGTCATTATTATAAGCAAAAATTCTTAATAAGTAAGCACACGAGTTCGTGTCAAGATGTACTACAGATTTCAACTTTTGTTTTATTTTTATTAGTAGCTGTAAATCTTAAATGTGCCTGTATTTGCAAACATGCAAAAATATGTCTTCACTGGGAACTCCAGAGCTGAAACCTACAGACTTCAGTATAGCAGGGACGTAACTCTATTACGTTTTTGCACATAGAATCTTTACAGACACAGTCAGTGTAGTACATTTGTGCTTCTCAACGACATGTCTATTTAGCTACCGAATGATGCATCCAAATAATGACTGCGCGATATATTCTCAGAAATTTTGCAATCCTTGGACATAAACCACACCCTTTTGTAGTAAGAACAAATATTCTATATATAAAGGCGTCGTCTTAAAGTTACACAAGGAACATACTTTACCTTTATAAAGTTTAAACTTTATATAATATAAAGTTTAAAGTTAAAGGTCTCCATATTAAATAGATATGGACACTAAGACCTATAAACGCAGGTCCTATATCTCATGCTTAACCCTTCCTACCTTCTCTTAAGTCTACTTATACTTTTAAGTCATATATACTAGTGCTTGTCAAGCATATAAATGACATTAGCAATATGTTTCTCAACAAATCAATCAATTCTACAAGGCATTGATGAAATATTTGCATTTGATGTAGCTGATTCATGTTCAGCGACAAATATATCAGTCATTATCCAAGAAGAGAGTAAAATGTATGTGTTGCAAAACATTGCTTTCAGTCAATTTAAAATCCGTTCAACAGGTTCTTGTTTGCCAAACCAAAAAAACGATGTAGGACACGTCTGAAATAAACCATGATTGATTGTATTGCTTTGTTAGTGTTTAATGCCACTTTCATCACTACCGGCTTTTTCATTGCGGACAGTTTTTTATCAGTAGAAAAGTTAAAAAAAAAAAAAAAGAAACAAGTGGTAGCATCAGCAAAGTGAATATATCATTCATATATATCTGTAGTCGCTGGGATGCTGTCTCATTGAGGGAAACTCGCATCTCCTTTTCTATATTCAGCGTGCACATGTCGTTTGCTTATTTTTGTCGCTAGGTAGCTGTCTCATTGACGTTTATCCTGCATTCTGTTTGTTGCACACTACATATTTTCAAACATGCAGTTAAAGTGTTATTTCATGTATAATAAAGTGAGAAAATGCAGAAGAGAAGATCAAAGGACTTAATAGAAAAAGAAGAAATGATTTTTTTCTTTCTTCAAAAACGACCTGTTTGGTCACTCGTATATTGGTTGTCTATAAATATAGTCCCTGTCAGTTTTATGAATGGAAACTGTGTCTTTTAGGGGGATATGTATGGCTAAAAATTATTAGTTATGTTAATTATTTGTTTGATAGTCATTTCTTTAAATCTTAACTTTTTCAGTTGTCATTGTTGAATTAAGTGTCATGTCAGATATGTATGAAAGGCAACTCTGTCTACTTAAACAGCGTACAAATCGTAGATTTAAAAGTAGTGCGACTTTTCCCATGTGTCTAATGACTTTATTTCATGTCATTATTATAAGCAAAAATTCTTAATAAGTAAGCACACGAGTTCGTGTCAAGATGTACTACAGATTTCAACTTTTGTTTTATTTTTATTAGTAGCTGTAAATCTTAAATGTGCCTGTATTTGCAAACATGCAAAAATATGTCTTCACTGGGAACTCCAGAGCTGAAACCTACAGACTTCAGTATAGCAGGGACGTAACTCTATTACGTTTTTGCACATAGAATCTTTACAGACACAGTCAGTGTAGTACATTTGTGCTTCTCAACGACATGTCTATTTAGCTACCGAATGATGCATCCAAATAATGACTGCGCGATATATTCTCAGAAATTTTGCAATCCTTGGACATAAACCACACCCTTTTGTAGTAAGAACAAATATTCTATATATAAAGGCGTCGTCTTAAAGTTACACAAGGAACATACTTTACCTTTATAAAGTTTAAACTTTATATAATATAAAGTTTAAAGTTAAAGGTCTCCATATTAAATAGATATGGACACTAAGACCTATAAACGCAGGTCCTATATCTCATGCTTAACCCTTCCTACCTTCTCTTAAGTCTACTTATACTTTTAAGTCATATATACTAGTGCTTGTCAAGCATATAAATGACATTAGCAATATGTTTCTCAACAAATCAATCAATTCTACAAGGCATTGATGAAATATTTGCATTTGATGTAGCTGATTCATGTTCAGCGACAAATATATCAGTCATTATCCAAGAAGAGAGTAAAATGTATGTGTTGCAAAACATTGCTTTCAGTCAATTTAAAATCCGTTCAACAGGTTCTTGTTTGCCAAACCAAAAAAACGATGTAGGACACGTCTGAAATAAACCATGATTGATTGTATTGCTTTGTTAGTGTTTAATGCCACTTTCATCACTACCGGCTTTTTCATTGCGGACAGTTTTTTATCAGTAGAAAAGTTAAAAAAAAAAAAAAAGAAACAAGTGGTAGCATCAGCAAAGTGAATATATCATTCATATATATCTGTAGTCGCTGGGATGCTGTCTCATTGAGGGAAACTCGCATCTCCTTTTCTATATTCAGCGTGCACATGTCGTTTGCTTATTTTTGTCGCTAGGTAGCTGTCTCATTGACGTTTATCCTGCATTCTGTTTGTTGCACACTACATATTTTCAAACATGCAGTTAAAGTGTTATTTCATGTATAATAAAGTGAGAAAATGCAGAAGAGAAGATCAAAGGACTTAATAGAAAAAGAAGAAATGATTTTTTTCTTTCTTCAAAAACGACCTGTTTGGTCACTCGTATATTGGTTGTCTATAAATATAGTCCCTGTCAGTTTTATGAATGGAAACTGTGTCTTTTAGGGGGATATGTATGGCTAAAAATTATTAGTTATGTTAATTATTTGTTTGATAGTCATTTCTTTAAATCTTAACTTTTTCAGTTGTCATTGTTGAATTAAGTGTCATGTCAGATATGTATGAAAGGCAACTCTGTCTACTTAAACAGCGTACAAATCGTAGATTTAAAAGTAGTGCGACTTTTCCCATGTGTCTAATGACTTTATTTCATGTCATTATTATAAGCAAAAATTCTTAATAAGTAAGCACACGAGTTCGTGTCAAGATGTACTACAGATTTCAACTTTTGTTTTATTTTTATTAGTAGCTGTAAATCTTAAATGTGCCTGTATTTGCAAACATGCAAAAATATGTCTTCACTGGGAACTCCAGAGCTGAAACCTACAGACTTCAGTATAGCAGGGACGTAACTCTATTACGTTTTTGCACATAGAATCTTTACAGACACAGTCAGTGTAGTACATTTGTGCTTCTCAACGACATGTCTATTTAGCTACCGAATGATGCATCCAAATAATGACTGCGCGATATATTCTCAGAAATTTTGCAATCCTTGGACATAAACCACACCCTTTTGTAGTAAGAACAAATATTCTATATATAAAGGCGTCGTCTTAAAGTTACACAAGGAACATACTTTACGTTTATAAAGTTTAAACTTTATATAATATAAAGTTTAAAGTTAAAGGTCTCCATATTAAATAGATATGGACACTAAGACCTATAAACGCAGGTCCTATATCTCATGCTTAACCCTTCCTACCTTCTCTTAAGTCTACTTATACTTTTAAGTCATATATACTAGTGCTTGTCAAGCATATAAATGACATTAGCAATATGTTTCTCAACAAATCAATCAATTCTACAAGGCATTGATGAAATATTTGCATTTGATGTAGCTGATTCATGTTCAGCGACAAATATATCAGTCATTATCCAAGAAGAGAGTAAAATGTATGTGTTGCAAAACATTGCTTTCAGTCAATTTAAAATCCGTTCAACAGGTTCTTGTTTGCCAAACCAAAAAAACGATGTAGGACACGTCTGAAATAAACCATGATTGATTGTATTGCTTTGTTAGTGTTTAATGCCACTTTCATCACTACCGGCTTTTTCATTGCGGACAGTTTTTTATCAGTAGAAAAGTTAAAAAAAAAAAAAAAAGAAACAAGTGGTAGCATCAGCAAAGTGAATATATCATTCATATATATCTGTAGTCGCTGGGATGCTGTCTCATTGAGGGAAACTCGCATCTCCTTTTCTATATTCAGCGTGCACATGTCGTTTGCTTATTTTTGTCGCTAGGTAGCTGTCTCATTGACGTTTATCCTGCATTCTGTTTGTTGCACACTACATATTTTCAAACATGCAGTTAAAGTGTTATTTCATGTATAATAAAGTGAGAAAATGCAGAAGAGAAGATCAAAGGACTTAATAGAAAAAGAAGAAATGATTTTTTTCTTTCTTCAAAAACGACCTGTTTGGTCACTCGTATATTGGTTGTCTATAAATATAGTCCCTGTCAGTTTTATGAATGGAAACTGTGTCTTTTAGGGGGATATGTATGGCTAAAAATTATTAGTTATGTTAATTATTTGTTTGATAGTCATTTCTTTAAATCTTAACTTTTTCAGTTGTCATTGTTGAATTAAGTGTCATGTCAGATATGTATGAAAGGCAACTCTGTCTACTTAAACAGCGTACAAATCGTAGATTTAAAAGTAGTGCGACTTTTCCCATGTGTCTAATGACTTTATTTCATGTCATTATTATAAGCAAAAATTCTTAATAAGTAAGCACACGAGTTCGTGTCAAGATGTACTACAGATTTCAACTTTTGTTTTATTTTTATTAGTAGCTGTAAATCTTAAATGTGCCTGTATTTGCAAACATGCAAAAATATGTCTTCACTGGGAACTCCAGAGCTGAAACCTACAGACTTCAGTATAGCAGGGACGTAACTCTATTACGTTTTTGCACATAGAATCTTTACAGACACAGTCAGTGTAGTACATTTGTGCTTCTCAACGACATGTCTATTTAGCTACCGAATGATGCATCCAAATAATGACTGCGCGATATATTCTCAGAAATTTTGCAATCCTTGGACATAAACCACACCCTTTTGTAGTAAGAACAAATATTCTATATATAAAGGCGTCGTCTTAAAGTTACACAAGGAACATACTTTACCTTTATAAAGTTTAAACTTTATATAATATAAAGTTTAAAGTTAAAGGTCTCCATATTAAATAGATATGGACACTAACACGTATAAACGCAGGTCCTATATCTCATGCTTAACCCTTCCTACCTTCTCTTAAGTCTACTTATACTTTTAAGTCATATATACTAGTGCTTGTCAAGCATATAAATGACATTAGCAATATGTTTCTCAACAAATCAATCAATTCTACAAGGCATTGATGAAATATTTGCATTTGATGTAGCTGATTCATGTTCAGCGACAAATATATCAGTCATTATCCAAGAAGAGAGTAAAATGTATGTGTTGCAAAACATTGCTTTCAGTCAATTTAAAATCCGTTCAACAGGTTCTTGTTTGCCAAACCAAAAAAACGATGTAGGACACGTCTGAAATAAACCATGATTGATTGTATTGCTTTGTTAGTGTTTAATGCCACTTTCATCACTACCGGCTTTTTCATTGCGGACAGTTTTTTATCAGTAGAAAAGTTAAAAAAAAAAAAAAAGAAACAAGTGGTAGCATCAGCAAAGTGAATATATCATTCATATATATCTGTAGTCGCTGGGATGCTGTCTCATTGAGGGAAACTCGCATCTCCTTTTCTATATTCAGCGTGCACATGTCGTTTGCTTATTTTTGTCGCTAGGTAGCTGTCTCATTGACGTTTATCCTGCATTCTGTTTGTTGCACACTACATATTTTCAAACATGCAGTTAAAGTGTTATTTCATGTATAATAAAGTGAGAAAATGCAGAAGAGAAGATCAAAGGACTTAATAGAAAAAGAAGAAATGATTTTTTTCTTTCTTCAAAAACGACCTGTTTGGTCACTCGTATATTGGTTGTCTATAAATATAGTCCCTGTCAGTTTTATGAATGGAAACTGTGTCTTTTAGGGGGATATGTATGGCTAAAAATTATTAGTTATGTTAATTATTTGTTTGATAGTCATTTCTTTAAATCTTAACTTTTTCAGTTGTCATTGTTGAATTAAGTGTCATGTCAGATATGTATGAAAGGCAACTCTGTCTACTTAAACAGCGTACAAATCGTAGATTTAAAAGTAGTGCGACTTTTCCCATGTGTCTAATGACTTTATTTCATGTCATTATTATAAGCAAAAATTCTTAATAAGTAAGCACACGAGTTCGTGTCAAGATGTACTACAGATTTCAACTTTTGTTTTATTTTTATTAGTAGCTGTAAATCTTAAATGTGCCTGTATTTGCAAACATGCAAAAATATGTCTTCACTGGGAACTCCAGAGCTGAAACCTACAGACTTCAGTATAGCAGGGACGTAACTCTATTACGTTTTTGCACATAGAATCTTTACAGACACAGTCAGTGTAGTACATTTGTGCTTCTCAACGACATGTCTGTTTAGCTACCGAATGATGCATCCAAATAATGACTGCGCGATATATTCTCAGAAATTTTGCAATCCTTGGACATAAACCACACCCTTTTGTAGTAAGAACAAATATTCTATATATAAAGGCGTCGTCTTAAAGTTACACAAGGAACATACTTTACCTTTATAAAGTTTAAACTTTATATAATATAAAGTTTAAAGTTAAAGGTCTCCATATTAAATAGATATGGACACTAAGACCTATAAACGCAGGTCCTATATCTCATGCTTAACCCTTCCTACCTTCTCTTAAGTCTACTTATACTTTTAAGTCATATATACTAGTGCTTGTCAAGCATATAAATGACATTAGCAATATGTTTCTCAACAAATCAATCAATTCTACAAGGCATTGATGAAATATTTGCATTTGATGTAGCTGATTCATGTTCAGCGACAAATATATCAGTCATTATCCAAGAAGAGAGTAAAATGTATGTGTTGCAAAACATTGCTTTCAGTCAATTTAAAATCCGTTCAACAGGTTCTTGTTTGCCAAACCAAAAAAACGATGTAGGACACGTCTGAAATAAACCATGATTGATTGTATTGCTTTGTTAGTGTTTAATGCCACTTTCATCACTACCGGCTTTTTCATTGCGGACAGTTTTTTATCAGTAGAAAAGTTAAAAAAAAAAAAAAAGAAACAAGTGGTAGCATCAGCAAAGTGAATATATCATTCATATATATCTGTAGTCGCTGGGATGCTGTCTCATTGAGGGAAACTCGCATCTCCTTTTCTATATTCAGCGTGCACATGTCGTTTGCTTATTTTTGTCGCTAGGTAGCTGTCTCATTGACGTTTATCCTGCATTCTGTTTGTTGCACACTACATATTTTCAAACATGCAGTTAAAGTGTTATTTCATGTATAATAAAGTGAGAAAATGCAGAAGAGAAGATCAAAGGACTTAATAGAAAAAGAAGAAATGATTTTTTTCTTTCTTCAAAAACGACCTGTTTGGTCACTCGTATATTGGTTGTCTATAAATATAGTCCCTGTCAGTTTTATGAATGGAAACTGTGTCTTTTAGGGGGATATGTATGGCTAAAAATTATTAGTTATGTTAATTATTTGTTTGATAGTCATTTCTTTAAATCTTAACTTTTTCAGTTGTCATTGTTGAATTAAGTGTCATGTCAGATATGTATGAAAGGCAACTCTGTCTACTTAAACAGCGTACAAATCGTAGATTTAAAAGTAGTGCGACTTTTCCCATGTGTCTAATGACTTTATTTCATGTCATTATTATAAGCAAAAATTCTTAATAAGTAAGCACACGAGTTCGTGTCAAGATGTACTACAGATTTCAACTTTTGTTTTATTTTTATTAGTAGCTGTAAATCTTAAATGTGCCTGTATTTGCAAACATGCAAAAATATGTCTTCACTGGGAACTCCAGAGCTGAAACCTACAGACTTCAGTATAGCAGGGACGTAACTCTATTACGTTTTTGCACATAGAATCTTTACAGACACAGTCAGTGTAGTACATTTGTGCTTCTCAACGACATGTCTATTTAGCTACCGAATGATGCATCCAAATAATGACTGCGCGATATATTCTCAGAAATTTTGCAATCCTTGGACATAAACCACACCCTTTTGTAGTAAGAACAAATATTCTATATATAAAGGCGTCGTCTTAAAGTTACACAAGGAACATACTTTACCTTTATAAAGTTTAAACTTTATATAATATAAAGTTTAAAGTTAAAGGTCTCCATATTAAATAGATATGGACACTAAGACCTATAAACGCAGGTCCTATATCTCATGCTTAACCCTTCCTACCTTCTCTTAAGTCTACTTATACTTTTAAGTCATATATACTAGTGCTTGTCAAGCATATAAATGACATTAGCAATATGTTTCTCAACAAATCAATCAATTCTACAAGGCATTGATGAAATATTTGCATTTGATGTAGCTGATTCATGTTCAGCGACAAATATATCAGTCATTATCCAAGAAGAGAGTAAAATGTATGTGTTGCAAAACATTGCTTTCAGTCAATTTAAAATCCGTTCAACAGGTTCTTGTTTGCCAAACCAAAAAAACGATGTAGGACACGTCTGAAATAAACCATGATTGATTGTATTGCTTTGTTAGTGTTTAATGCCACTTTCATCACTACCGGCTTTTTCATTGCGGACAGTTTTTTATCAGTAGAAAAGTTAAAAAAAAAAAAAAAGAAACAAGTGGTAGCATCAGCAAAGTGAATATATCATTCATATATATCTGTAGTCGCTGGGATGCTGTCTCATTGAGGGAAACTCGCATCTCCTTTTCTATATTCAGCGTGCACATGTCGTTTGCTTATTTTTGTCGCTAGGTAGCTGTCTCATTGACGTTTATCCTGCATTCTGTTTGTTGCACACTACATATTTTCAAACATGCAGTTAAAGTGTTATTTCATGTATAATAAAGTGAGAAAATGCAGAAGAGAAGATCAAATGACTTAATAGAAAAAGAAGAAATGATTTTTTTCTTTCTTCAAAAACGACCTGTTTGGTCACTCGTATATTGGTTGTCTATAAATATAGTCCCTGTCAGTTTTATGAATGGAAACTGTGTCTTTTAGGGGGATATGTATGGCTAAAAATTATTAGTTATGTTAATTATTTGTTTGATAGTCATTTCTTTAAATCTTAACTTTTTCAGTTGTCATTGTTGAATTAAGTGTCATGTCAGATATGTATGAAAGGCAACTCTGTCTACTTAAACAGCGTACAAATCGTAGATTTAAAAGTAGTGCGACTTTTCCCATGTGTCTAATGACTTTATTTCATGTCATTATTATAAGCAAAAATTCTTAATAAGTAAGCACACGAGTTCGTGTCAAGATGTACTACAGATTTCAACTTTTGTTTTATTTTTATTAGTAGCTGTAAATCTTAAATGTGCCTGTATTTGCAAACATGCAAAAATATGTCTTCACTGGGAACTCCAGAGCTGAAACCTACAGACTTCAGTATAGCAGGGACGTAACTCTATTACGTTTTTGCACATAGAATCTTTACAGACACAGTCAGTGTAGTACATTTGTGCTTCTCAACGACATGTCTATTTAGCTACCGAATGATGCATCCAAATAATGACTGCGCGATATATTCTCAGAAATTTTGCAATCCTTGGACATAAACCACACCCTTTTGTAGTAAGAACAAATATTCTATATATAAAGGCGTCGTCTTAAAGTTACACAAGGAACATACTTTACCTTTATAAAGTTTAAACTTTATATAATATAAAGTTTAAAGTTAAAGGTCTCCATATTAAATAGATATGGACACTAAGACCTATAAACGCAGGTCCTATATCTCATGCTTAACCCTTCCTACCTTCTCTTAAGTCTACTTATACTTTTAAGTCATATATACTAGTGCTTGTCAAGCATATAAATGACATTAGCAATATGTTTCTCAACAAATCAATCAATTCTACAAGGCATTGATGAAATATTTGCATTTGATGTAGCTGATTCATGTTCAGCGACAAATATATCAGTCATTATCCAAGAAGAGAGTAAAATGTATGTGTTGCAAAACATTGCTTTCAGTCAATTTAAAATCCGTTCAACAGGTTCTTGTTTGCCAAACCAAAAAAACGATGTAGGACACGTCTGAAATAAACCATGATTGATTGTATTGCTTTGTTAGTGTTTAATGCCACTTTCATCACTACCGGCTTTTTCATTGCGGACAGTTTTTTATCAGTAGAAAAGTTAAAAAAAAAAAAAAAAGAAACAAGTGGTAGCATCAGCAAAGTGAATATATCATTCATATATATCTGTAGTCGCTGGGATGCTGTCTCATTGAGGGAAACTCGCATCTCCTTTTCTATATTCAGCGTGCACATGTCGTTTGCTTATTTTTGTCGCTAGGTAGCTGTCTCATTGACGTTTATCCTGCATTCTGTTTGTTGCACACTACATATTTTCAAACATGCAGTTAAAGTGTTATTTCATGTATAATAAAGTGAGAAAATGCAGAAGAGAAGATCAAAGGACTTAATAGAAAAAGAAGAAATGATTTTTTTCTTTCTTCAAAAACGACCTGTTTGGTCACTCGTATATTGGTTGTCTATAAATATAGTCCCTGTCAGTTTTATGAATGGAAACTGTGTCTTTTAGGGGGATATGTATGGCTAAAAATTATTAGTTATGTTAATTATTTGTTTGATAGTCATTTCTTTAAATCTTAACTTTTTCAGTTGTCATTGTTGAATTAAGTGTCATGTCAGATATGTATGAAAGGCAACTCTGTCTACTTAAACAGCGTACAAATCGTAGATTTAAAAGTAGTGCGACTTTTCCCATGTGTCTAATGACTTTATTTCATGTCATTATTATAAGCAAAAATTCTTAATAAGTAAGCACACGAGTTCGTGTCAAGATGTACTACAGATTTCAACTTTTGTTTTATTTTTATTAGTAGCTGTAAATCTTAAATGTGCCTGTATTTGCAAACATGCAAAAATATGTCTTCACTGGGAACTCCAGAGCTGAAACCTACAGACTTCAGTATAGCAGGGACGTAACTCTATTACGTTTTTGCACATAGAATCTTTACAGACACAGTCAGTGTAGTACATTTGTGCTTCTCAACGACATGTCTATTTAGCTACCGAATGATGCATCCAAATAATGACTGCGCGATATATTCTCAGAAATTTTGCAATCCTTGGACATAAACCACACCCTTTTGTAGTAAGAACAAATATTCTATATATAAAGGCGTCGTCTTAAAGTTACACAAGGAACATACTTTACCTTTATAAAGTTTAAACTTTATATAATATAAAGTTTAAAGTTAAAGGTCTCCATATTAAATAGATATGGACACTAAGACCTATAAACGCAGGTCCTATATCTCATGCTTAACCCTTCCTACCTTCTCTTAAGTCTACTTATACTTTTAAGTCATATATACTAGTGCTTGTCAAGCATATAAATGACATTAGCAATATGTTTCTCAACAAATCAATCAATTCTACAAGGCATTGATGAAATATTTGCATTTGATGTAGCTGATTCATGTTCAGCGACAAATATATCAGTCATTATCCAAGAAGAGAGTAAAATGTATGTGTTGCAAAACATTGCTTTCAGTCAATTTAAAATCCGTTCAACAGGTTCTTGTTTGCCAAACCAAAAAAACGATGTAGGACACGTCTGAAATAAACCATGATTGATTGTATTGCTTTGTTAGTGTTTAATGCCACTTTCATCACTACCGGCTTTTTCATTGCGGACAGTTTTTTATCAGTAGAAAAGTTAAAAAAAAAAAAAAAAAGAAACAAGTGGTAGCATCAGCAAAGTGAATATATCATTCATATATATCTGTAGTCGCTGGGATGCTGTCTCATTGAGGGAAACTCGCATCTCCTTTTCTATATTCAGCGTGCACATGTCGTTTGCTTATTTTTGTCGCTAGGTAGCTGTCTCATTGACGTTTATCCTGCATTCTGTTTGTTGCACACTACATATTTTCAAACATGCAGTTAAAGTGTTATTTCATGTATAATAAAGTGAGAAAATGCAGAAGAGAAGATCAAAGGACTTAATAGAAAAAGAAGAAATGATTTTTTTCTTTCTTCAAAAACGACCTGTTTGGTCACTCGTATATTGGTTGTCTATAAATATAGTCCCTGTCAGTTTTATGAATGGAAACTGTGTCTTTTAGGGGGATATGTATGGCTAAAAATTATTAGTTATGTTAATTATTTGTTTGATAGTCATTTCTTTAAATCTTAACTTTTTCAGTTGTCATTGTTGAATTAAGTGTCATGTCAGATATGTATGAAAGGCAACTCTGTCTACTTAAACAGCGTACAAATCGTAGATTTAAAAGTAGTGCGACTTTTCCCATGTGTCTAATGACTTTATTTCATGTCATTATTATAAGCAAAAATTCTTAATAAGTAAGCACACGAGTTCGTGTCAAGATGTACTACAGATTTCAACTTTTGTTTTATTTTTATTAGTAGCTGTAAATCTTAAATGTGCCTGTATTTGCAAACATGCAAAAATATGTCTTCACTGGGAACTCCAGAGCTGAAACCTACAGACTTCAGTATAGCAGGGACGTAACTCTATTACGTTTTTGCACATAGAATCTTTACAGACACAGTCAGTGTAGTACATTTGTGCTTCTCAACGACATGTCTATTTAGCTACCGAATGATGCATCCAAATAATGACTGCGCGATATATTCTCAGAAATTTTGCAATCCTTGGACATAAACCACACCCTTTTGTAGTAAGAACAAATATTCTATATATAAAGGCGTCGTCTTAAAGTTACACAAGGAACATACTTTACCTTTATAAAGTTTAAACTTTATATAATATAAAGTTTAAAGTTAAAGGTCTCCATATTAAATAGATATGGACACTAAGACCTATAAACGCAGGTCCTATATCTCATGCTTAACCCTTCCTACCTTCTCTTAAGTCTACTTATACTTTTAAGTCATATATACTAGTGCTTGTCAAGCATATAAATGACATTAGCAATATGTTTCTCAACAAATCAATCAATTCTACAAGGCATTGATGAAATATTTGCATTTGATGTAGCTGATTCATGTTCAGCGACAAATATATCAGTCATTATCCAAGAAGAGAGTAAAATGTATGTGTTGCAAAACATTGCTTTCAGTCAATTTAAAATCCGTTCAACAGGTTCTTGTTTGCCAAACCAAAAAAACGATGTAGGACACGTCTGAAATAAACCATGATTGATTGTATTGCTTTGTTAGTGTTTAATGCCACTTTCATCACTACCGGCTTTTTCATTGCGGACAGTTTTTTATCAGTAGAAAAGTTAAAAAAAAAAAAAAAAGAAACAAGTGGTAGCATCAGCAAAGTGAATATATCATTCATATATATCTGTAGTCGCTGGGATGCTGTCTCATTGAGGGAAACTCGCATCTCCTTTTCTATATTCAGCGTGCACATGTCGTTTGCTTATTTTTGTCGCTAGGTAGCTGTCTCATTGACGTTTATCCTGCATTCTGTTTGTTGCACACTACATATTTTCAAACATGCAGTTAAAGTGTTATTTCATGTATAATAAAGTGAGAAAATGCAGAAGAGAAGATCAAAGGACTTAATAGAAAAAGAAGAAATGATTTTTTTCTTTCTTCAAAAACGACCTGTTTGGTCACTCGTATATTGGTTGTCTATAAATATAGTCCCTGTCAGTTTTATGAATGGAAACTGTGTCTTTTAGGGGGATATGTATGGCTAAAAATTATTAGTTATGTTAATTATTTGTTTGATAGTCATTTCTTTAAATCTTAACTTTTTCAGTTGTCATTGTTGAATTAAGTGTCATGTCAGATATGTATGAAAGGCAACTCTGTCTACTTAAACAGCGTACAAATCGTAGATTTAAAAGTAGTGCGACTTTTCCCATGTGTCTAATGACTTTATTTCATGTCATTATTATAAGCAAAAATTCTTAATAAGTAAGCACACGAGTTCGTGTCAAGATGTACTACAGATTTCAACTTTTGTTTTATTTTTATTAGTAGCTGTAAATCTTAAATGTGCCTGTATTTGCAAACATGCAAAAATATGTCTTCACTGGGAACTCCAGAGCTGAAACCTACAGACTTCAGTATAGCAGGGACGTAACTCTATTACGTTTTTGCACATAGAATCTTTACAGACACAGTCAGTGTAGTACATTTGTGCTTCTCAACGACATGTCTATTTAGCTACCGAATGATGCATCCAAATAATGACTGCGCGATATATTCTCAGAAATTTTGCAATCCTTGGACATAAACCACACCCTTTTGTAGTAAGAACAAATATTCTATATATAAAGGCGTCGTCTTAAAGTTACACAAGGAACATACTTTACCTTTATAAAGTTTAAACTTTATATAATATAAAGTTTAAAGTTAAAGGTCTCCATATTAAATAGATATGGACACTAAGACCTATAAACGCAGGTCCTATATCTCATGCTTAACCCTTCCTACCTTCTCTTAAGTCTACTTATACTTTTAAGTCATATATACTAGTGCTTGTCAAGCATATAAATGACATTAGCAATATGTTTCTCAACAAATCAATCAATTCTACAAGGCATTGATGAAATATTTGCATTTGATGTAGCTGATTCATGTTCAGCGACAAATATATCAGTCATTATCCAAGAAGAGAGTAAAATGTATGTGTTGCAAAACATTGCTTTCAGTCAATTTAAAATCCGTTCAACAGGTTCTTGTTTGCCAAACCAAAAAAACGATGTAGGACACGTCTGAAATAAACCATGATTGATTGTATTGCTTTGTTAGTGTTTAATGCCACTTTCATCACTACCGGCTTTTTCATTGCGGACAGTTTTTTATCAGTAGAAAAGTTAAAAAAAAAAAAAAAAAGAAACAAGTGGTAGCATCAGCAAAGTGAATATATCATTCATATATATCTGTAGTCGCTGGGATGCTGTCTCATTGAGGGAAACTCGCATCTCCTTTTCTATATTCAGCGTGCACATGTCGTTTGCTTATTTTTGTCGCTAGGTAGCTGTCTCATTGACGTTTATCCTGCATTCTGTTTGTTGCACACTACATATTTTCAAACATGCAGTTAAAGTGTTATTTCATGTATAATAAAGTGAGAAAATGCAGAAGAGAAGATCAAAGGACTTAATAGAAAAAGAAGAAATGATTTTTTTCTTTCTTCAAAAACGACCTGTTTGGTCACTCGTATATTGGTTGTCTATAAATATAGTCCCTGTCAGTTTTATGAATGGAAACTGTGTCTTTTAGGGGGATATGTATGGCTAAAAATTATTAGTTATGTTAATTATTTGTTTGATAGTCATTTCTTTAAATCTTAACTTTTTCAGTTGTCATTGTTGAATTAAGTGTCATGTCAGATATGTATGAAAGGCAACTCTGTCTACTTAAACAGCGTACAAATCGTAGATTTAAAAGTAGTGCGACTTTTCCCATGTGTCTAATGACTTTATTTCATGTCATTATTATAAGCAAAAATTCTTAATAAGTAAGCACACGAGTTCGTGTCAAGATGTACTACAGATTTCAACTTTTGTTTTATTTTTATTAGTAGCTGTAAATCTTAAATGTGCCTGTATTTGCAAACATGCAAAAATATGTCTTCACTGGGAACTCCAGAGCTGAAACCTACAGACTTCAGTATAGCAGGGACGTAACTCTATTACGTTTTTGCACATAGAATCTTTACAGACACAGTCAGTGTAGTACATTTGTGCTTCTCAACGACATGTCTATTTAGCTACCGAATGATGCATCCAAATAATGACTGCGCGATATATTCTCAGAAATTTTGCAATCCTTGGACATAAACCACACCCTTTTGTAGTAAGAACAAATATTCTATATATAAAGGCGTCGTCTTAAAGTTACACAAGGAACATACTTTACCTTTATAAAGTTTAAACTTTATATAATATAAAGTTTAAAGTTAAAGGTCTCCATATTAAATAGATATGGACACTAAGACCTATAAACGCAGGTCCTATATCTCATGCTTAACCCTTCCTACCTTCTCTTAAGTCTACTTATACTTTTAAGTCATATATACTAGTGCTTGTCAAGCATATAAATGACATTAGCAATATGTTTCTCAACAAATCAATCAATTCTACAAGGCATTGATGAAATATTTGCATTTGATGTAGCTGATTCATGTTCAGCGACAAATATATCAGTCATTATCCAAGAAGAGAGTAAAATGTATGTGTTGCAAAACATTGCTTTCAGTCAATTTAAAATCCGTTCAACAGGTTCTTGTTTGCCAAACCAAAAAAACGATGTAGGACACGTCTGAAATAAACCATGATTGATTGTATTGCTTTGTTAGTGTTTAATGCCACTTTCATCACTACCGGCTTTTTCATTGCGGACAGTTTTTTATCAGTAGAAAAGTTAAAAAAAAAAAAAAAAAGAAACAAGTGGTAGCATCAGCAAAGTGAATATATCATTCATATATATCTGTAGTCGCTGGGATGCTGTCTCATTGAGGGAAACTCGCATCTCCTTTTCTATATTCAGCGTGCACATGTCGTTTGCTTATTTTTGTCGCTAGGTAGCTGTCTCATTGACGTTTATCCTGCATTCTGTTTGTTGCACACTACATATTTTCAAACATGCAGTTAAAGTGTTATTTCATGTATAATAAAGTGAGAAAATGCAGAAGAGAAGATCAAAGGACTTAATAGAAAAAGAAGAAATGATTTTTTTCTTTCTTCAAAAACGACCTGTTTGGTCACTCGTATATTGGTTGTCTATAAATATAGTCCCTGTCAGTTTTATGAATGGAAACTGTGTCTTTTAGGGGGATATGTATGGCTAAAAATTATTAGTTATGTTAATTATTTGTTTGATAGTCATTTCTTTAAATCTTAACTTTTTCAGTTGTCATTGTTGAATTAAGTGTCATGTCAGATATGTATGAAAGGCAACTCTGTCTACTTAAACAGCGTACAAATCGTAGATTTAAAAGTAGTGCGACTTTTCCCATGTGTCTAATGACTTTATTTCATGTCATTATTATAAGCAAAAATTCTTAATAAGTAAGCACACGAGTTCGTGTCAAGATGTACTACAGATTTCAACTTTTGTTTTATTTTTATTAGTAGCTGTAAATCTTAAATGTGCCTGTATTTGCAAACATGCAAAAATATGTCTTCACTGGGAACTCCAGAGCTGAAACCTACAGACTTCAGTATAGCAGGGACGTAACTCTATTACGTTTTTGCACATAGAATCTTTACAGACACAGTCAGTGTAGTACATTTGTGCTTCTCAACGACATGTCTATTTAGCTACCGAATGATGCATCCAAATAATGACTGCGCGATATATTCTCAGAAATTTTGCAATCCTTGGACATAAACCACACCCTTTTGTAGTAAGAACAAATATTCTATATATAAAGGCGTCGTCTTAAAGTTACACAAGGAACATACTTTACCTTTATAAAGTTTAAACTTTATATAATATAAAGTTTAAAGTTAAAGGTCTCCATATTAAATAGATATGGACACTAAGACCTATAAACGCAGGTCCTATATCTCATGCTTAACCCTTCCTACCTTCTCTTAAGTCTACTTATACTTTTAAGTCATATATACTAGTGCTTGTCAAGCATATAAATGACATTAGCAATATGTTTCTCAACAAATCAATCAATTCTACAAGGCATTGATGAAATATTTGCATTTGATGTAGCTGATTCATGTTCAGCGACAAATATATCAGTCATTATCCAAGAAGAGAGTAAAATGTATGTGTTGCAAAACATTGCTTTCAGTCAATTTAAAATCCGTTCAACAGGTTCTTGTTTGCCAAACCAAAAAAACGATGTAGGACACGTCTGAAATAAACCATGATTGATTGTATTGCTTTGTTAGTGTTTAATGCCACTTTCATCACTACCGGCTTTTTCATTGCGGACAGTTTTTTATCAGTAGAAAAGTTAAAAAAAAAAAAAAAAAGAAACAAGTGGTAGCATCAGCAAAGTGAATATATCATTCATATATATCTGTAGTCGCTGGGATGCTGTCTCATTGAGGGAAACTCGCATCTCCTTTTCTATATTCAGCGTGCACATGTCGTTTGCTTATTTTTGTCGCTAGGTAGCTGTCTCATTGACGTTTATCCTGCATTCTGTTTGTTGCACACTACATATTTTCAAACATGCAGTTAAAGTGTTATTTCATGTATAATAAAGTGAGAAAATGCAGAAGAGAAGATCAAAGGACTTAATAGAAAAAGAAGAAATGATTTTTTTCTTTCTTCAAAAACGACCTGTTTGGTCACTCGTATATTGGTTGTCTATAAATATAGTCCCTGTCAGTTTTATGAATGGAAACTGTGTCTTTTAGGGGGATATGTATGGCTAAAAATTATTAGTTATGTTAATTATTTGTTTGATAGTCATTTCTTTAAATCTTAACTTTTTCAGTTGTCATTGTTGAATTAAGTGTCATGTCAGATATGTATGAAAGGCAACTCTGTCTACTTAAACAGCGTACAAATCGTAGATTTAAAAGTAGTGCGACTTTTCCCATGTGTCTAATGACTTTATTTCATGTCATTATTATAAGCAAAAATTCTTAATAAGTAAGCACACGAGTTCGTGTCAAGATGTACTACAGATTTCAACTTTTGTTTTATTTTTATTAGTAGCTGTAAATCTTAAATGTGCCTGTATTTGCAAACATGCAAAAATATGTCTTCACTGGGAACTCCAGAGCTGAAACCTACAGACTTCAGTATAGCAGGGACGTAACTCTATTACGTTTTTGCACATAGAATCTTTACAGACACAGTCAGTGTAGTACATTTGTGCTTCTCAACGACATGTCTATTTAGCTACCGAATGATGCATCCAAATAATGACTGCGCGATATATTCTCAGAAATTTTGCAATCCTTGGACATAAACCACACCCTTTTGTAGTAAGAACAAATATTCTATATATAAAGGCGTCGTCTTAAAGTTACACAAGGAACATACTTTACCTTTATAAAGTTTAAACTTTATATAATATAAAGTTTAAAGTTAAAGGTCTCCATATTAAATAGATATGGACACTAAGACCTATAAACGCAGGTCCTATATCTCATGCTTAACCCTTCCTACCTTCTCTTAAGTCTACTTATACTTTTAAGTCATATATACTAGTGCTTGTCAAGCATATAAATGACATTAGCAATATGTTTCTCAACAAATCAATCAATTCTACAAGGCATTGATGAAATATTTGCATTTGATGTAGCTGATTCATGTTCAGCGACAAATATATCAGTCATTATCCAAGAAGAGAGTAAAATGTATGTGTTGCAAAACATTGCTTTCAGTCAATTTAAAATCCGTTCAACAGGTTCTTGTTTGCCAAACCAAAAAAACGATGTAGGACACGTCTGAAATAAACCATGATTGATTGTATTGCTTTGTTAGTGTTTAATGCCACTTTCATCACTACCGGCTTTTTCATTGCGGACAGTTTTTTATCAGTAGAAAAGTTAAAAAAAAAAAAAAAAAGAAACAAGTGGTAGCATCAGCAAAGTGAATATATCATTCATATATATCTGTAGTCGCTGGGATGCTGTCTCATTGAGGGAAACTCGCATCTCCTTTTCTATATTCAGCGTGCACATGTCGTTTGCTTATTTTTGTCGCTAGGTAGCTGTCTCATTGACGTTTATCCTGCATTCTGTTTGTTGCACACTACATATTTTCAAACATGCAGTTAAAGTGTTATTTCATGTATAATAAAGTGAGAAAATGCAGAAGAGAAGATCAAAGGACTTAATAGAAAAAGAAGAAATGATTTTTTTCTTTCTTCAAAAACGACCTGTTTGGTCACTCGTATATTGGTTGTCTATAAATATAGTCCCTGTCAGTTTTATGAATGGAAACTGTGTCTTTTAGGGGGATATGTATGGCTAAAAATTATTAGTTATGTTAATTATTTGTTTGATAGTCATTTCTTTAAATCTTAACTTTTTCAGTTGTCATTGTTGAATTAAGTGTCATGTCAGATATGTATGAAAGGCAACTCTGTCTACTTAAACAGCGTACAAATCGTAGATTTAAAAGTAGTGCGACTTTTCCCATGTGTCTAATGACTTTATTTCATGTCATTATTATAAGCAAAAATTCTTAATAAGTAAGCACACGAGTTCGTGTCAAGATGTACTACAGATTTCAACTTTTGTTTTATTTTTATTAGTAGCTGTAAATCTTAAATGTACCTGTATTTGCAAACATGCAAAAATATGTCTTCACTGGGAACTCCAGAGCTGAAACCTACAGACTTCAGTATAGCAGGAACGTAACTCTATTACGTTTTTGCACATAGAATCTTTACAGACACAGTCAGTGTAGTACATTTGTGCTTCTCAACGACATGTCTATTTAGCTACCGAATGATGCATCCAAATAATGACTGCGCGATATATTCTCAGAAATTTTGCAATCCTTGGACATAAACCACACCCTTTTGTAGTAAGAACAAATATTCTATATATAAAGGCGTCGTCTTAAAGTTACACAAGGAACATACTTTACCTTTATAAAGTTTAAACTTTATATAATATAAAGTTTAAAGTTAAAGGTCTCCATATTAAATAGATATGGACACTAAGACCTATAAACGCAGGTCCTATATCTCATGCTTAACCCTTCCTACCTTCTCTTAAGTCTACTTATACTTTTAAGTCATATATACTAGTGCTTGTCAAGCATATAAATGACATTAGCAATATGTTTCTCAACAAATCAATCAATTCTACAAGGCATTGATGAAATATTTGCATTTGATGTAGCTGATTCATGTTCAGCGACAAATATATCAGTCATTATCCAAGAAGAGAGTAAAATGTATGTGTTGCAAAACATTGCTTTCAGTCAATTTAAAATCCGTTCAACAGGTTCTTGTTTGCCAAACCAAAAAAACGATGTAGGACACGTCTGAAATAAACCATGATTGATTGTATTGCTTTGTTAGTGTTTAATGCCACTTTCATCACTACCGGCTTTTTCATTGCGGACAGTTTTTTATCAGTAGAAAAGTTAAAAAAAAAAAAAAAAGAAACAAGTGGTAGCATCAGCAAAGTGAATATATCATTCATATATATCTGTAGTCGCTGGGATGCTGTCTCATTGAGGGAAACTCGCATCTCCTTTTCTATATTCAGCGTGCACATGTCGTTTGCTTATTTTTGTCGCTAGGTAGCTGTCTCATTGACGTTTATCCTGCATTCTGTTTGTTGCACACTACATATTTTCAAACATGCAGTTAAAGTGTTATTTCATGTATAATAAAGTGAGAAAATGCAGAAGAGAAGATCAAAGGACTTAAGGTAGATAGGGTGTCTTCCTCCATTTTGGATTTTGAAATACTAGAAAACAAGGTCTAGATCTTTGATGAAATGTGCAAATTTTTATAGTAGTAGGTAATTCATGTGTAAGAATTTTCATTATAATGTAGAAAATGCCATGTTTGATCATATTTATGATTGTATTTTACAAAAATAAGAATTCTTTTAAATTGATTCATTTTTTCCCAACGTTGTCAAATAAGGGGAGGCAACTCAAATGCAAGGGCAGATAATTCAGATAGTGTTACTTTTACAATAGAATGTGTTAGGAATTTACCCATTTTTACACGTAGCAAGAAAACGAGTCCGGTGACCCCATTTTTTCTTTTTCTTATCTGAAAGCATAATATTGGAGCTATCTTCTCAAATTTTATCTCAAAATTCTATGGTGTGGTTTGCGTTTTATGGCGGAAAAATGAGTTTTCCATGCATAATCTATACAAAATCTTTACAATTTTGCACAACCTGTAGTGTGAAAATAAGTCCGGTGACCCATTCTTTTTATTAATGTTTTTAAACAAGTAGGATATGAACTACATTTTGGCAAATTATTAAAAGATTCTATGGATTATAATTTAGACACCCCATCTACCTTAATAGAAAAAGAAGAAATGATTTTTTTCTTTCTTCAAAAACGACCTGTTTGGTCACTCGTATATTGGTTGTCTATAAATATAGTCCCTGTCAGTTTTATGAATGGAAACTGTGTCTTTTAGGGGGATATGTATGGCTAAAAATTATTAGTTATGTTAATTATTTGTTTGATAGTCATTTCTTTAAATCTTAACTTTTTCAGTTGTCATTGTTGAATTAAGTGTCATGTCAGATATGTATGAAAGGCAACTCTGTCTACTTAAACAGCGTACAAATCGTAGATTTAAAAGTAGTGCGACTTTTCCCATGTGTCTAATGACTTTATTTCATGTCATTATTATAAGCAAAAATTCTTAATAAGTAAGCACACGAGTTCGTGTCAAGATGTACTACAGATTTCAACTTTTGTTTTATTTTTATTAGTAGCTGTAAATCTTAAATGTGCCTGTATTTGCAAACATGCAAAAATATGTCTTCACTGGGAACTCCAGAGCTGAAACCTACAGACTTCAGTATAGCAGGGACGTAACTCTATTACGTTTTTGCACATAGAATCTTTACAGACACAGTCAGTGTAGTACATTTGTGCTTCTCAACGACATGTCTATTTAGCTACCGAATGATGCATCCAAATAATGACTGCGCGATATATTCTCAGAAATTTTGCAATCCTTGGACATAAACCACACCCTTTTGTAGTAAGAACAAATATTCTATATATAAAGGCGTCGTCTTAAAGTTACACAAGGAACATACTTTACCTTTATAAAGTTTAAACTTTATATAATATAAAGTTTAAAGTTAAAGGTCTCCATATTAAATAGATATGGACACTAAGACCTATAAACGCAGGTCCTATATCTCATGCTTAACCCTTCCTACCTTCTCTTAAGTCTACTTATACTTTTAAGTCATATATACTAGTGCTTGTCAAGCATATAAATGACATTAGCAATATGTTTCTCAACAAATCAATCAATTCTACAAGGCATTGATGAAATATTTGCATTTGATGTAGCTGATTCATGTTCAGCGACAAATATATCAGTCATTATCCAAGAAGAGAGTAAAATGTATGTGTTGCAAAACATTGCTTTCAGTCAATTTAAAATCCGTTCAACAGGTTCTTGTTTGCCAAACCAAAAAAACGATGTAGGACACGTCTGAAATAAACCATGATTGATTGTATTGCTTTGTTAGTGTTTAATGCCACTTTCATCACTACCGGCTTTTTCATTGCGGACAGTTTTTTATCAGTAGAAAAGTTAAAAAAAAAAAAAAAAAGAAACAAGTGGTAGCATCAGCAAAGTGAATATATCATTCATATATATCTGTAGTCGCTGGGATGCTGTCTCATTGAGGGAAACTCGCATCTCCTTTTCTATATTCAGCGTGCACATGTCGTTTGCTTATTTTTGTCGCTAGGTAGCTGTCTCATTGACGTTTATCCTGCATTCTGTTTGTTGCACACTACATATTTTCAAACATGCAGTTAAAGTGTTATTTCATGTATAATAAAGTGAGAAAATGCAGAAGAGAAGATCAAAGGACTTAAGGTAGATAGGGTGTCTTCCTCCATTTTGGATTTTGAAATACTAGAAAACAAGGTCTAGATCTTTGATGAAATGTGCAAATTTTTATAGTAGTAGGTAATTCATGTGTAAGAATTTTCATTATAATGTAGAAAATGCCATGTTTGATCATATTTATGATTGTATTTTACAAAAATAAGAATTCTTTTAAATTGATTCATTTTTTCCCAACGTTGTCAAATAAGGGGAGGCAACTCAAATGCAAGGGCAGATAATTCAGATAGTGTTACTTTTACAATAGAATGTGTTAGGAATTTACCCATTTTTACACGTAGCAAGAAAACGAGTCCGGTGACCCCATTTTTTCTTTTTCTTATCTGAAAGCATAATATTGGAGCTATCTTCTCAAATTTTATCTCAAAATTCTATGGTGTGGTTTGCGTTTTATGGCGGAAAAATGAGTTTTCCATGCATAATCTATACAAAATCTTTACAATTTTGCACAACCTGTAGTGTGAAAATAAGTCCGGTGACCCATTCTTTTTATTAATGTTTTTAAACAAGTAGGATATGAACTACATTTTGGCAAATTATTAAAAGATTCTATGGATTATAATTTAGACACCCCATCTACCTTAATAGAAAAAGAAGAAATGATTTTTTTCTTTCTTCAAAAACGACCTGTTTGGTCACTCGTATATTGGTTGTCTATAAATATAGTCCCTGTCAGTTTTATGAATGGAAACTGTGTCTTTTAGGGGGATATGTATGGCTAAAAATTATTAGTTATGTTAATTATTTGTTTGATAGTCATTTCTTTAAATCTTAACTTTTTCAGTTGTCATTGTTGAATTAAGTGTCATGTCAGATATGTATGAAAGGCAACTCTGTCTACTTAAACAGCGTACAAATCGTAGATTTAAAAGTAGTGCGACTTTTCCCATGTGTCTAATGACTTTATTTCATGTCATTATTATAAGCAAAAATTCTTAATAAGTAAGCACACGAGTTCGTGTCAAGATGTACTACAGATTTCAACTTTTGTTTTATTTTTATTAGTAGCTGTAAATCTTAAATGTGCCTGTATTTGCAAACATGCAAAAATATGTCTTCACTGGGAACTCCAGAGCTGAAACCTACAGACTTCAGTATAGCAGGGACGTAACTCTATTACGTTTTTGCACATAGAATCTTTACAGACACAGTCAGTGTAGTACATTTGTGCTTCTCAACGACATGTCTATTTAGCTACCGAATGATGCATCCAAATAATGACTGCGCGATATATTCTCAGAAATTTTGCAATCCTTGGACATAAACCACACCCTTTTGTAGTAAGAACAAATATTCTATATATAAAGGCGTCGTCTTAAAGTTACACAAGGAACATACTTTACCTTTATAAAGTTTAAACTTTATATAATATAAAGTTTAAAGTTAAAGGTCTCCATATTAAATAGATATGGACACTAAGACCTATAAACGCAGGTCCTATATCTCATGCTTAACCCTTCCTACCTTCTCTTAAGTCTACTTATACTTTTAAGTCATATATACTAGTGCTTGTCAAGCATATAAATGACATTAGCAATATGTTTCTCAACAAATCAATCAATTCTACAAGGCATTGATGAAATATTTGCATTTGATGTAGCTGATTCATGTTCAGCGACAAATATATCAGTCATTATCCAAGAAGAGAGTAAAATGTATGTGTTGCAAAACATTGCTTTCAGTCAATTTAAAATCCGTTCAACAGGTTCTTGTTTGCCAAACCAAAAAAACGATGTAGGACACGTCTGAAATAAACCATGATTGATTGTATTGCTTTGTTAGTGTTTAATGCCACTTTCATCACTACCGGCTTTTTCATTGCGGACAGTTTTTTATCAGTAGAAAAGTTAAAAAAAAAAAAAAAAAGAAACAAGTGGTAGCATCAGCAAAGTGAATATATCATTCATATATATCTGTAGTCGCTGGGATGCTGTCTCATTGAGGGAAACTCGCATCTCCTTTTCTATATTCAGCGTGCACATGTCGTTTGCTTATTTTTGTCGCTAGGTAGCTGTCTCATTGACGTTTATCCTGCATTCTGTTTGTTGCACACTACATATTTTCAAACATGCAGTTAAAGTGTTATTTCATGTATAATAAAGTGAGAAAATGCAGAAGAGAAGATCAAAGGACTTAAGGTAGATAGGGTGTCTTCCTCCATTTTGGATTTTGAAATACTAGAAAACAAGGTCTAGATCTTTGATGAAATGTGCAAATTTTTATAGTAGTAGGTAATTCATGTGTAAGAATTTTCATTATAATGTAGAAAATGCCATGTTTGATCATATTTATGATTGTATTTTACAAAAATAAGAATTCTTTTAAATTGATTCATTTTTTCCCAACGTTGTCAAATAAGGGGAGGCAACTCAAATGCAAGGGCAGATAATTCAGATAGTGTTACTTTTACAATAGAATGTGTTAGGAATTTACCCATTTTTACACGTAGCAAGAAAACGAGTCCGGTGACCCCATTTTTTCTTTTTCTTATCTGAAAGCATAATATTGGAGCTATCTTCTCAAATTTTATCTCAAAATTCTATGGTGTGGTTTGCGTTTTATGGCGGAAAAATGAGTTTTCCATGCATAATCTATACAAAATCTTTACAATTTTGCACAACCTGTAGTGTGAAAATAAGTCCGGTGACCCATTCTTTTTATTAATGTTTTTAAACAAGTAGGATATGAACTACATTTTGGCAAATTATTAAAAGATTCTATGGATTATAATTTAGACACCCCATCTACCTTAATAGAAAAAGAAGAAATGATTTTTTTCTTTCTTCAAAAACGACCTGTTTGGTCACTCGTATATTGGTTGTCTATAAATATAGTCCCTGTCAGTTTTATGAATGGAAACTGTGTCTTTTAGGGGGATATGTATGGCTAAAAATTATTAGTTATGTTAATTATTTGTTTGATAGTCATTTCTTTAAATCTTAACTTTTTCAGTTGTCATTGTTGAATTAAGTGTCATGTCAGATATGTATGAAAGGCAACTCTGTCTACTTAAACAGCGTACAAATCGTAGATTTAAAAGTAGTGCGACTTTTCCCATGTGTCTAATGACTTTATTTCATGTCATTATTATAAGCAAAAATTCTTAATAAGTAAGCACACGAGTTCGTGTCAAGATGTACTACAGATTTCAACTTTTGTTTTATTTTTATTAGTAGCTGTAAATCTTAAATGTGCCTGTATTTGCAAACATGCAAAAATATGTCTTCACTGGGAACTCCAGAGCTGAAACCTACAGACTTCAGTATAGCAGGGACGTAACTCTATTACGTTTTTGCACATAGAATCTTTACAGACACAGTCAGTGTAGTACATTTGTGCTTCTCAACGACATGTCTATTTAGCTACCGAATGATGCATCCAAATAATGACTGCGCGATATATTCTCAGAAATTTTGCAATCCTTGGACATAAACCACACCCTTTTGTAGTAAGAACAAATATTCTATATATAAAGGCGTCGTCTTAAAGTTACACAAGGAACATACTTTACCTTTATAAAGTTTAAACTTTATATAATATAAAGTTTAAAGTTAAAGGTCTCCATATTAAATAGATATGGACACTAAGACCTATAAACGCAGGTCCTATATCTCATGCTTAACCCTTCCTACCTTCTCTTAAGTCTACTTATACTTTTAAGTCATATATACTAGTGCTTGTCAAGCATATAAATGACATTAGCAATATGTTTCTCAACAAATCAATCAATTCTACAAGGCATTGATGAAATATTTGCATTTGATGTAGCTGATTCATGTTCAGCGACAAATATATCAGTCATTATCCAAGAAGAGAGTAAAATGTATGTGTTGCAAAACATTGCTTTCAGTCAATTTAAAATCCGTTCAACAGGTTCTTGTTTGCCAAACCAAAAAAACGATGTAGGACACGTCTGAAATAAACCATGATTGATTGTATTGCTTTGTTAGTGTTTAATGCCACTTTCATCACTACCGGCTTTTTCATTGCGGACAGTTTTTTATCAGTAGAAAAGTTAAAAAAAAAAAAAAAAGAAACAAGTGGTAGCATCAGCAAAGTGAATATATCATTCATATATATCTGTAGTCGCTGGGATGCTGTCTCATTGAGGGAAACTCGCATCTCCTTTTCTATATTCAGCGTGCACATGTCGTTTGCTTATTTTTGTCGCTAGGTAGCTGTCTCATTGACGTTTATCCTGCATTCTGTTTGTTGCACACTACATATTTTCAAACATGCAGTTAAAGTGTTATTTCATGTATAATAAAGTGAGAAAATGCAGAAGAGAAGATCAAAGGACTTAATAGAAAAAGAAGAAATGATTTTTTTCTTTCTTCAAAAACGACCTGTTTGGTCACTCGTATATTGGTTGTCTATAAATATAGTCCCTGTCAGTTTTATGAATGGAAACTGTGTCTTTTAGGGGGATATGTATGGCTAAAAATTATTAGTTATGTTAATTATTTGTTTGATAGTCATTTCTTTAAATCTTAACTTTTTCAGTTGTCATTGTTGAATTAAGTGTCATGTCAGATATGTATGAAAGGCAACTCTGTCTACTTAAACAGCGTACAAATCGTAGATTTAAAAGTAGTGCGACTTTTCCCATGTGTCTAATGACTTTATTTCATGTCATTATTATAAGCAAAAATTCTTAATAAGTAAGCACACGAGTTCGTGTCAAGATGTACTACAGATTTCAACTTTTGTTTTATTTTTATTAGTAGCTGTAAATCTTAAATGTGCCTGTATTTGCAAACATGCAAAAATATGTCTTCACTGGGAACTCCAGAGCTGAAACCTACAGACTTCAGTATAGCAGGGACGTAACTCTATTACGTTTTTGCACATAGAATCTTTACAGACACAGTCAGTGTAGTACATTTGTGCTTCTCAACGACATGTCTATTTAGCTACCGAATGATGCATCCAAATAATGACTGCGCGATATATTCTCAGAAATTTTGCAATCCTTGGACATAAACCACACCCTTTTGTAGTAAGAACAAATATTCTATATATAAAGGCGTCGTCTTAAAGTTACACAAGGAACATACTTTACCTTTATAAAGTTTAAACTTTATATAATATAAAGTTTAAAGTTAAAGGTCTCCATATTAAATAGATATGGACACTAAGACCTATAAACGCAGGTCCTATATCTCATGCTTAACCCTTCCTACCTTCTCTTAAGTCTACTTATACTTTTAAGTCATATATACTAGTGCTTGTCAAGCATATAAATGACATTAGCAATATGTTTCTCAACAAATCAATCAATTCTACAAGGCATTGATGAAATATTTGCATTTGATGTAGCTGATTCATGTTCAGCGACAAATATATCAGTCATTATCCAAGAAGAGAGTAAAATGTATGTGTTGCAAAACATTGCTTTCAGTCAATTTAAAATCCGTTCAACAGGTTCTTGTTTGCCAAACCAAAAAAACGATGTAGGACACGTCTGAAATAAACCATGATTGATTGTATTGCTTTGTTAGTGTTTAATGCCACTTTCATCACTACCGGCTTTTTCATTGCGGACAGTTTTTTATCAGTAGAAAAGTTAAAAAAAAAAAAAAAGAAACAAGTGGTAGCATCAGCAAAGTGAATATATCATTCATATATATCTGTAGTCGCTGGGATGCTGTCTCATTGAGGGAAACTCGCATCTCCTTTTCTATATTCAGCGTGCACATGTCGTTTGCTTATTTTTGTCGCTAGGTAGCTGTCTCATTGACGTTTATCCTGCATTCTGTTTGTTGCACACTACATATTTTCAAACATGCAGTTAAAGTGTTATTTCATGTATAATAAAGTGAGAAAATGCAGAAGAGAAGATCAAAGGACTTAATAGAAAAAGAAGAAATGATTTTTTTCTTTCTTCAAAAACGACCTGTTTGGTCACTCGTATATTGGTTGTCTATAAATATAGTCCCTGTCAGTTTTATGAATGGAAACTGTGTCTTTTAGGGGGATATGTATGGCTAAAAATTATTAGTTATGTTAATTATTTGTTTGATAGTCATTTCTTTAAATCTTAACTTTTTCAGTTGTCATTGTTGAATTAAGTGTCATGTCAGATATGTATGAAAGGCAACTCTGTCTACTTAAACAGCGTACAAATCGTAGATTTAAAAGTAGTGCGACTTTTCCCATGTGTCTAATGACTTTATTTCATGTCATTATTATAAGCAAAAATTCTTAATAAGTAAGCACACGAGTTCGTGTCAAGATGTACTACAGATTTCAACTTTTGTTTTATTTTTATTAGTAGCTGTAAATCTTAAATGTGCCTGTATTTGCAAACATGCAAAAATATGTCTTCACTGGGAACTCCAGAGCTGAAACCTACAGACTTCAGTATAGCAGGGACGTAACTCTATTACGTTTTTGCACATAGAATCTTTACAGACACAGTCAGTGTAGTACATTTGTGCTTCTCAACGACATGTCTATTTAGCTACCGAATGATGCATCCAAATAATGACTGCGCGATATATTCTCAGAAATTTTGCAATCCTTGGACATAAACCACACCCTTTTGTAGTAAGAACAAATATTCTATATATAAAGGCGTCGTCTTAAAGTTACACAAGGAACATACTTTACCTTTATAAAGTTTAAACTTTATATAATATAAAGTTTAAAGTTAAAGGTCTCCATATTAAATAGATATGGACACTAAGACCTATAAACGCAGGTCCTATATCTCATGCTTAACCCTTCCTACCTTCTCTTAAGTCTACTTATACTTTTAAGTCATATATACTAGTGCTTGTCAAGCATATAAATGACATTAGCAATATGTTTCTCAACAAATCAATCAATTCTACAAGGCATTGATGAAATATTTGCATTTGATGTAGCTGATTCATGTTCAGCGACAAATATATCAGTCATTATCCAAGAAGAGAGTAAAATGTATGTGTTGCAAAACATTGCTTTCAGTCAATTTAAAATCCGTTCAACAGGTTCTTGTTTGCCAAACCAAAAAAACGATGTAGGACACGTCTGAAATAAACCATGATTGATTGTATTGCTTTGTTAGTGTTTAATGCCACTTTCATCACTACCGGCTTTTTCATTGCGGACAGTTTTTTATCAGTAGAAAAGTTAAAAAAAAAAAAAAAGAAACAAGTGGTAGCATCAGCAAAGTGAATATATCATTCATATATATCTGTAGTCGCTGGGATGCTGTCTCATTGAGGGAAACTCGCATCTCCTTTTCTATATTCAGCGTGCACATGTCGTTTGCTTATTTTTGTCGCTAGGTAGCTGTCTCATTGACGTTTATCCTGCATTCTGTTTGTTGCACACTACATATTTTCAAACATGCAGTTAAAGTGTTATTTCATGTATAATAAAGTGAGAAAATGCAGAAGAGAAGATCAAAGGACTTAATAGAAAAAGAAGAAATGATTTTTTTCTTTCTTCAAAAACGACCTGTTTGGTCACTCGTATATTGGTTGTCTATAAATATAGTCCCTGTCAGTTTTATGAATGGAAACTGTGTCTTTTAGGGGGATATGTATGGCTAAAAATTATTAGTTATGTTAATTATTTGTTTGATAGTCATTTCTTTAAATCTTAACTTTTTCAGTTGTCATTGTTGAATTAAGTGTCATGTCAGATATGTATGAAAGGCAACTCTGTCTACTTAAACAGCGTACAAATCGTAGATTTAAAAGTAGTGCGACTTTTCCCATGTGTCTAATGACTTTATTTCATGTCATTATTATAAGCAAAAATTCTTAATAAGTAAGCACACGAGTTCGTGTCAAGATGTACTACAGATTTCAACTTTTGTTTTATTTTTATTAGTAGCTGTAAATCTTAAATGTGCCTGTATTTGCAAACATGCAAAAATATGTCTTCACTGGGAACTCCAGAGCTGAAACCTACAGACTTCAGTATAGCAGGGACGTAACTCTATTACGTTTTTGCACATAGAATCTTTACAGACACAGTCAGTGTAGTACATTTGTGCTTCTCAACGACATGTCTATTTAGCTACCGAATGATGCATCCAAATAATGACTGCGCGATATATTCTCAGAAATTTTGCAATCCTTGGACATAAACCACACCCTTTTGTAGTAAGAACAAATATTCTATATATAAAGGCGTCGTCTTAAAGTTACACAAGGAACATACTTTACCTTTATAAAGTTTAAACTTTATATAATATAAAGTTTAAAGTTAAAGGTCTCCATATTAAATAGATATGGACACTAAGACCTATAAACGCAGGTCCTATATCTCATGCTTAACCCTTCCTACCTTCTCTTAAGTCTACTTATACTTTTAAGTCATATATACTAGTGCTTGTCAAGCATATAAATGACATTAGCAATATGTTTCTCAACAAATCAATCAATTCTACAAGGCATTGATGAAATATTTGCATTTGATGTAGATTCATGTTCAGCGACAAATATATCAGTCATTATCCAAGAAGAGAGTAAAATGTATGTGTTGCAAAACATTGCTTTCAGTCAATTTAAAATCCGTTCAACAGGTTCTTGTTTGCCAAACCAAAAAAACGATGTAGGACACGTCTGAAATAAACCATGATTGATTGTATTGCTTTGTTAGTGTTTAATGCCACTTTCATCACTACCGGCTTTTTCATTGCGGACAGTTTTTTATCAGTAGAAAAGTTAAAAAAAAAAAGAAAGAAACAAGTGGTAGCATCAGCAAAGTGAATATATCATTCATATATATCTGTAGTCGCTGGGATGCTGTCTCATTGAGGGAAACTCGCATCTCCTTTTCTATATTCAGCGTGCACATGTCGTTTGCTTATTTTTGTCGCTAGGTAGCTGTCTCATTGACGTTTATCCTGCATTCTGTTTGTTGCACACTACATATTTTCAAACATGCAGTTAACGTGTTATTTCATGTATAATAAAGTGAGAAAATGCAGAAGAGAAGATCAAAGGACTTAATAGAAAAAGAAGAAATGATTTTTTTCTTTCTTCAAAAACGACCTGTTTGGTCACTCGTATATTGGTTGTCTATAAATATAGTCCCTGTCAGTTTTATGAATGGAAACTGTGTCTTTTAGGGGGATATGTATGGCTAAAAATTATTAGTTATGTTAATTATTTGTTTGATAGTCATTTCTTTAAATCTTAACTTTTTCAGTTGTCATTGTTGAATTAAGTGTCATGTCAGATATGTATGAAAGGCAACTCTGTCTACTTAAACAGCGTACAAATCGTAGATTTAAAAGTAGTGCGACTTTTCCCATGTGTCTAATGACTTTATTTCATGTCATTATTATAAGCAAAAATTCTTAATAAGTAAGCACACGAGTTCGTGTCAAGATGTACTACAGATTTCAACTTTTGTTTTATTTTTATTAGTAGCTGTAAATCTTAAATGTGCCTGTATTTGCAAACATGCAAAAATATGTCTTCACTGGGAACTCCAGAGCTGAAACCTACAGACTTCAGTATAGCAGGGACGTAACTCTATTACGTTTTTGCACATAGAATCTTTACAGACACAGTCAGTGTAGTACATTTGTGCTTCTCAACGACATGTCTATTTAGCTACCGAATGATGCATCCAAATAATGACTGCGCGATATATTCTCAGAAATTTTGCAATCCTTGGACATAAACCACACCCTTTTGTAGTAAGAACAAATATTCTATATATAAAGGCGTCGTCTTAAAGTTACACAAGGAACATACTTTACCTTTATAAAGTTTAAACTTTATATAATATAAAGTTTAAAGTTAAAGGTCTCCATATTAAATAGATATGGACACTAAGACCTATAAACGCAGGTCCTATATCTCATGCTTAACCCTTCCTACCTTCTCTTAAGTCTACTTATACTTTTAAGTCATATATACTAGTGCTTGTCAAGCATATAAATGACATTAGCAATATGTTTCTCAACAAATCAATCAATTCTACAAGGCATTGATGAAATATTTGCATTTGATGTAGCTGATTCATGTTCAGCGACAAATATATCAGTCATTATCCAAGAAGAGAGTAAAATGTATGTGTTGCAAAACATTGCTTTCAGTCAATTTAAAATCCGTTCAACAGGTTCTTGTTTGCCAAACCAAAAAAACGATGTAGGACACGTCTGAAATAAACCATGATTGATTGTATTGCTTTGTTAGTGTTTAATGCCACTTTCATCACTACCGGCTTTTTCATTGCGGACAGTTTTTTATCAGTAGAAAAGTTAAAAAAAAAAAGAAAGAAACAAGTGGTAGCATCAGCAAAGTGAATATATCATTCATATATATCTGTAGTCGCTGGGATGCTGTCTCATTGAGGGAAACTCGCATCTCCTTTTCTATATTCAGCGTGCACATGTCGTTTGCTTATTTTTGTCGCTAGGTAGCTGTCTCATTGACGTTTATCCTGCATTCTGTTTGTTGCACACTACATATTTTCAAACATGCAGTTAACGTGTTATTTCATGTATAATAAAGTGAGAAAATGCAGAAGAGAAGATCAAAGGACTTAATAGAAAAAGAAGAAATGATTTTTTTCTTTCTTCAAAAACGACCTGTTTGGTCACTCGTATATTGGTTGTCTATAAATATAGTCCCTGTCAGTTTTATGAATGGAAACTGTGTCTTTTAGGGGGATATGTATGGCTAAAAATTATTAGTTATGTTAATTATTTGTTTGATAGTCATTTCTTTAAATCTTAACTTTTTCAGTTGTCATTGTTGAATTAAGTGTCATGTCAGATATGTATGAAAGGCAACTCTGTCTACTTAAACAGCGTACAAATCGTAGATTTAAAAGTAGTGCGACTTTTCCCATGTGTCTAATGACTTTATTTCATGTCATTATTATAAGCAAAAATTCTTAATAAGTAAGCACACGAGTTCGTGTCAAGATGTACTACAGATTTCAACTTTTGTTTTATTTTTATTAGTAGCTGTAAATCTTAAATGTGCCTGTATTTGCAAACATGCAAAAATATGTCTTCACTGGGAACTCCAGAGCTGAAACCTACAGACTTCAGTATAGCAGGGACGTAACTCTATTACGTTTTTGCACATAGAATCTTTACAGACACAGTCAGTGTAGTACATTTGTGCTTCTCAACGACATGTCTATTTAGCTACCGAATGATGCATCCAAATAATGACTGCGCGATATATTCTCAGAAATTTTGCAATCCTTGGACATAAACCACACCCTTTTGTAGTAAGAACAAATATTCTATATATAAAGGCGTCGTCTTAAAGTTACACAAGGAACATACTTTACCTTTATAAAGTTTAAACTTTATATAATATAAAGTTTAAAGTTAAAGGTCTCCATATTAAATAGATATGGACACTAAGACCTATAAACGCAGGTCCTATATCTCATGCTTAACCCTTCCTACCTTCTCTTAAGTCTACTTATACTTTTAAGTCATATATACTAGTGCTTGTCAAGCATATAAATGACATTAGCAATATGTTTCTCAACAAATCAATCAATTCTACAAGGCATTGATGAAATATTTGCATTTGATGTAGCTGATTCATGTTCAGCGACAAATATATCAGTCATTATCCAAGAAGAGAGTAAAATGTATGTGTTGCAAAACATTGCTTTCAGTCAATTTAAAATCCGTTCAACAGGTTCTTGTTTGCCAAACCAAAAAAACGATGTAGGACACGTCTGAAATAAACCATGATTGATTGTATTGCTTTGTTAGTGTTTAATGCCACTTTCATCACTACCGGCTTTTTCATTGCGGACAGTTTTTTATCAGTAGAAAAGTTAAAAAAAAAAAAAAAGAAACAAGTGGTAGCATCAGCAAAGTGAATATATCATTCATATATATCTGTAGTCGCTGGGATGCTGTCTCATTGAGGGAAACTCGCATCTCCTTTTCTATATTCAGCGTGCACATGTCGTTTGCTTATTTTTGTCGCTAGGTAGCTGTCTCATTGACGTTTATCCTGCATTCTGTTTGTTGCACACTACATATTTTCAAACATGCAGTTAAAGTGTTATTTCATGTATAATAAAGTGAGAAAATGCAGAAGAGAAGATCAAAGGACTTAATAGAAAAAGAAGAAATGATTTTTTTCTTTCTTCAAAAACGACCTGTTTGGTCACTCGTATATTGGTTGTCTATAAATATAGTCCCTGTCAGTTTTATGAATGGAAACTGTGTCTTTTAGGGGGATATGTATGGCTAAAAATTATTAGTTATGTTAATTATTTGTTTGATAGTCATTTCTTTAAATCTTAACTTTTTCAGTTGTCATTGTTGAATTAAGTGTCATGTCAGATATGTATGAAAGGCAACTCTGTCTACTTAAACAGCGTACAAATCGTAGATTTAAAAGTAGTGCGACTTTTCCCATGTGTCTAATGACTTTATTTCATGTCATTATTATAAGCAAAAATTCTTAATAAGTAAGCACACGAGTTCGTGTCAAGATGTACTACAGATTTCAACTTTTGTTTTATTTTTATTAGTAGCTGTAAATCTTAAATGTGCCTGTATTTGCAAACATGCAAAAATATGTCTTCACTGGGAACTCCAGAGCTGAAACCTACAGACTTCAGTATAGCAGGGACGTAACTCTATTACGTTTTTGCACATAGAATCTTTACAGACACAGTCAGTGTAGTACATTTGTGCTTCTCAACGACATGTCTATTTAGCTACCGAATGATGCATCCAAATAATGACTGCGCGATATATTCTCAGAAATTTTGCAATCCTTGGACATAAACCACACCCTTTTGTAGTAAGAACAAATATTCTATATATAAAGGCGTCGTCTTAAAGTTACACAAGGAACATACTTTACCTTTATAAAGTTTAAACTTTATATAATATAAAGTTTAAAGTTAAAGGTTTTTATATTAAATAGATATGGACACTAAGACCTATAAACGCAGGTCCTATATCTCATGCTTAACCCTTCCTACCTTCTCTTAAGTCTACTTATACTTTTAAGTCATATATACTAGTGCTTGTCAAGCATATAAATGACATTAGCAATATGTTTCTCAACAAATCAATCAATTCTACAAGGCATTGATGAAATATTTGCATTTGATGTAGCTGATTCATGTTCAGCGACAAATATATCAGTCATTATCCAAGAAGAGAGTAAAATGTATGTGTTGCAAAACATTGCTTTCAGTCAATTTAAAATCCGTTCAACAGGTTCTTGTTTGCCAAACCAAAAAAACGATGTAGGACACGTCTGAAATAAACCATGATTGATTGTATTGCTTTGTTAGTGTTTAATGCCACTTTCATCACTACCGGCTTTTTCATTGCGGACAGTTTTTTATCAGTAGAAAAGTTAAAAAAAAAAAAAAAAGAAACAAGTGGTAGCATCAGCAAAGTGAATATATCATTCATATATATCTGTAGTCGCTGGGATGCTGTCTCATTGAGGGAAACTCGCATCTCCTTTTCTATATTCAGCGTGCACATGTCGTTTGCTTATTTTTGTCGCTAGGTAGCTGTCTCATTGACGTTTATCCTGCATTCTGTTTGTTGCACACTACATATTTTCAAACATGCAGTTAAAGTGTTATTTCATGTATAATAAAGTGAGAAAATGCAGAAGAGAAGATCAAAGGACTTAATAGAAAAAGAAGAAATGATTTTTTTCTTTCTTCAAAAACGACCTGTTTGGTCACTCGTATATTGGTTGTCTATAAATATAGTCCCTGTCAGTTTTATGAATGGAAACTGTGTCTTTTAGGGGGATATGTATGGCTAAAAATTATTAGTTATGTTAATTATTTGTTTGATAGTCATTTCTTTAAATCTTAACTTTTTCAGTTGTCATTGTTGAATTAAGTGTCATGTCAGATATGTATGAAAGGCAACTCTGTCTACTTAAACAGCGTACAAATCGTAGATTTAAAAGTAGTGCGACTTTTCCCATGTGTCTAATGACTTTATTTCATGTCATTATTATAAGCAAAAATTCTTAATAAGTAAGCACACGAGTTCGTGTCAAGATGTACTACAGATTTCAACTTTTGTTTTATTTTTATTAGTAGCTGTAAATCTTAAATGTGCCTGTATTTGCAAACATGCAAAAATATGTCTTCACTGGGAACTCCAGAGCTGAAACCTACAGACTTCAGTATAGCAGGGACGTAACTCTATTACGTTTTTGCACATAGAATCTTTACAGACACAGTCAGTGTAGTACATTTGTGCTTCTCAACGACATGTCTATTTAGCTACCGAATGATGCATCCAAATAATGACTGCGCGATATATTCTCAGAAATTTTGCAATCCTTGGACATAAACCACACCCTTTTGTAGTAAGAACAAATATTCTATATATAAAGGCGTCGTCTTAAAGTTACACAAGGAACATACTTTACCTTTATAAAGTTTAAACTTTATATAATATAAAGTTTAAAGTTAAAGGTCTCCATATTAAATAGATATGGACACTAAGACCTATAAACGCAGGTCCTATATCTCATGCTTAACCCTTCCTACCTTCTCTTAAGTCTACTTATACTTTTAAGTCATATATACTAGTGCTTGTCAAGCATATAAATGACATTAGCAATATGTTTCTCAACAAATCAATCAATTCTACAAGGCATTGATGAAATATTTGCATTTGATGTAGCTGATTCATGTTCAGCGACAAATATATCAGTCATTATCCAAGAAGAGAGTAAAATGTATGTGTTGCAAAACATTGCTTTCAGTCAATTTAAAATCCGTTCAACAGGTTCTTGTTTGCCAAACCAAAAAAACGATGTAGGACACGTCTGAAATAAACCATGATTGATTGTATTGCTTTGTTAGTGTTTAATGCCACTTTCATCACTACCGGCTTTTTCATTGCGGACAGTTTTTTATCAGTAGAAAAGTTAAAAAAAAAAAAAAAAGAAACAAGTGGTAGCATCAGCAAAGTGAATATATCATTCATATATATCTGTAGTCGCTGGGATGCTGTCTCATTGAGGGAAACTCGCATCTCCTTTTCTATATTCAGCGTGCACATGTCGTTTGCTTATTTTTGTCGCTAGGTAGCTGTCTCATTGACGTTTATCCTGCATTCTGTTTGTTGCACACTACATATTTTCAAACATGCAGTTAAAGTGTTATTTCATGTATAATAAAGTGAGAAAATGCAGAAGAGAAGATCAAAGGACTTAATAGAAAAAGAAGAAATGATTTTTTTCTTTCTTCAAAAACGACCTGTTTGGTCACTCGTATATTGGTTGTCTATAAATATAGTCCCTGTCAGTTTTATGAATGGAAACTGTGTCTTTTAGGGGGATATGTATGGCTAAAAATTATTAGTTATGTTAATTATTTGTTTGATAGTCATTTCTTTAAATCTTAACTTTTTCAGTTGTCATTGTTGAATTAAGTGTCATGTCAGATATGTATGAAAGGCAACTCTGTCTACTTAAACAGCGTACAAATCGTAGATTTAAAAGTAGTGCGACTTTTCCCATGTGTCTAATGACTTTATTTCATGTCATTATTATAAGCAAAAATTCTTAATAAGTAAGCACACGAGTTCGTGTCAAGATGTACTACAGATTTCAACTTTTGTTTTATTTTTATTAGTAGCTGTAAATCTTAAATGTGCCTGTATTTGCAAACATGCAAAAATATGTCTTCACTGGGAACTCCAGAGCTGAAACCTACAGACTTCAGTATAGCAGGGACGTAACTCTATTACGTTTTTGCACATAGAATCTTTACAGACACAGTCAGTGTAGTACATTTGTGCTTCTCAACGACATGTCTATTTAGCTACCGAATGATGCATCCAAATAATGACTGCGCGATATATTCTCAGAAATTTTGCAATCCTTGGACATAAACCACACCCTTTTGTAGTAAGAACAAATATTCTATATATAAAGGCGTCGTCTTAAAGTTACACAAGGAACATACTTTACCTTTATAAAGTTTAAACTTTATATAATATAAAGTTTAAAGTTAAAGGTCTCCATATTAAATAGATATGGACACTAAGACCTATAAACGCAGGTCCTATATCTCATGCTTAACCCTTCCTACCTTCTCTTAAGTCTACTTATACTTTTAAGTCATATATACTAGTGCTTGTCAAGCATATAAATGACATTAGCAATATGTTTCTCAACAAATCAATCAATTCTACAAGGCATTGATGAAATATTTGCATTTGATGTAGCTGATTCATGTTCAGCGACAAATATATCAGTCATTATCCAAGAAGAGAGTAAAATGTATGTGTTGCAAAACATTGCTTTCAGTCAATTTAAAATCCGTTCAACAGGTTCTTGTTTGCCAAACCAAAAAAACGATGTAGGACACGTCTGAAATAAACCATGATTGATTGTATTGCTTTGTTAGTGTTTAATGCCACTTTCATCACTACCGGCTTTTTCATTGCGGACAGTTTTTTATCAGTAGAAAAGTTAAAAAAAAAAAAAAAAGAAACAAGTGGTAGCATCAGCAAAGTGAATATATCATTCATATATATCTGTAGTCGCTGGGATGCTGTCTCATTGAGGGAAACTCGCATCTCCTTTTCTATATTCAGCGTGCACATGTCGTTTGCTTATTTTTGTCGCTAGGTAGCTGTCTCATTGACGTTTATCCTGCATTCTGTTTGTTGCACACTACATATTTTCAAACATGCAGTTAAAGTGTTATTTCATGTATAATAAAGTGAGAAAATGCAGAAGAGAAGATCAAAGGACTTAATAGAAAAAGAAGAAATGATTTTTTTCTTTCTTCAAAAACGACCTGTTTGGTCACTCGTATATTGGTTGTCTATAAATATAGTCCCTGTCAGTTTTATGAATGGAAACTGTGTCTTTTAGGGGGATATGTATGGCTAAAAATTATTAGTTATGTTAATTATTTGTTTGATAGTCATTTCTTTAAATCTTAACTTTTTCAGTTGTCATTGTTGAATTAAGTGTCATGTCAGATATGTATGAAAGGCAACTCTGTCTACTTAAACAGCGTACAAATCGTAGATTTAAAAGTAGTGCGACTTTTCCCATGTGTCTAATGACTTTATTTCATGTCATTATTATAAGCAAAAATTCTTAATAAGTAAGCACACGAGTTCGTGTCAAGATGTACTACAGATTTCAACTTTTGTTTTATTTTTATTAGTAGCTGTAAATCTTAAATGTGCCTGTATTTGCAAACATGCAAAAATATGTCTTCACTGGGAACTCCAGAGCTGAAACCTACAGACTTCAGTATAGCAGGGACGTAACTCTATTACGTTTTTGCACATAGAATCTTTACAGACACAGTCAGTGTAGTACATTTGTGCTTCTCAACGACATGTCTATTTAGCTACCGAATGATGCATCCAAATAATGACTGCGCGATATATTCTCAGAAATTTTGCAATCCTTGGACATAAACCACACCCTTTTGTAGTAAGAACAAATATTCTATATATAAAGGCGTCGTCTTAAAGTTACACAAGGAACATACTTTACCTTTATAAAGTTTAAACTTTATATAATATAAAGTTTAAAGTTAAAGGTCTCCATATTAAATAGATATGGACACTAAGACCTATAAACGCAGGTCCTATATCTCATGCTTAACCCTTCCTACCTTCTCTTAAGTCTACTTATACTTTTAAGTCATATATACTAGTGCTTGTCAAGCATATAAATGACATTAGCAATATGTTTCTCAACAAATCAATCAATTCTACAAGGCATTGATGAAATATTTGCATTTGATGTAGCTGATTCATGTTCAGCGACAAATATATCAGTCATTATCCAAGAAGAGAGTAAAATGTATGTGTTGCAAAACATTGCTTTCAGTCAATTTAAAATCCGTTCAACAGGTTCTTGTTTGCCAAACCAAAAAAACGATGTAGGACACGTCTGAAATAAACCATGATTGATTGTATTGCTTTGTTAGTGTTTAATGCCACTTTCATCACTACCGGCTTTTTCATTGCGGACAGTTTTTTATCAGTAGAAAAGTTAAAAAAAAAAAAGAAAGAAACAAGTGGTAGCATCAGCAAAGTGAATATATCATTCATATATATCTGTAGTCGCTGGGATGCTGTCTCATTGAGGGAAACTCGCATCTCCTTTTCTATATTCAGCGTGCACATGTCGTTTGCTTATTTTTGTCGCTAGGTAGCTGTCTCATTGACGTTTATCCTGCATTCTGTTTGTTGCACACTACATATTTTCAAACATGCAGTTAAAGTGTTATTTCATGTATAATAAAGTGAGAAAATGCAGAAGAGAAGATCAAAGGACTTAATAGAAAAAGAAGAAATGATTTTTTTCTTTCTTCAAAAACGACCTGTTTGGTCACTCGTATATTGGTTGTCTATAAATATAGTCCCTGTCAGTTTTATGAATGGAAACTGTGTCTTTTAGGGGGATATGTATGGCTAAAAATTATTAGTTATGTTAATTATTTGTTTGATAGTCATTTCTTTAAATCTTAACTTTTTCAGTTGTCATTGTTGAATTAAGTGTCATGTCAGATATGTATGAAAGGCAACTCTGTCTACTTAAACAGCGTACAAATCGTAGATTTAAAAGTAGTGCGACTTTTCCCATGTGTCTAATGACTTTATTTCATGTCATTATTATAAGCAAAAATTCTTAATAAGTAAGCACACGAGTTCGTGTCAAGATGTACTACAGATTTCAACTTTTGTTTTATTTTTATTAGTAGCTGTAAATCTTAAATGTGCCTGTATTTGCAAAAATGCAAAAATATGTCTTCACTGGGAACTCCAGAGCTGAAACCTACAGACTTCAGTATAGCAGGGACGTAACTCTATTACGTTTTTGCACATAGAATCTTTACAGACACAGTCAGTGTAGTACATGTGTGCTTCTCAACGACATGTCTATTTAGCTACCGAATGATGCATCCAAATAATGACTGCGCGATATATTCTCAGAAATTTTGCAATCCTTGGACATAAACCACACCCTTTTGTAGTAAGAACAAATATTCTATATATAAAGGCGTCGTCTTAAAGTTACACAAGGAACATACTTTACCTTTATAAAGTTTAAACTTTATATAATATAAAGTTTAAAGTTAAAGGTCTCCATATTAAATAGATATGGACACTAAGACCTATAAACGCAGGTCCTATATCTCATGCTTAACCCTTCCTACCTTCTCTTAAGTCTACTTATACTTTTAAGTCATATATACTAGTGCTTGTCAAGCATATAAATGACATTAGCAATATGTTTCTCAACAAATCAATCAATTCTACAAGGCATTGATGAAATATTTGCATTTGATGTAGCTGATTCATGTTCAGCGACAAATATATCAGTCATTATCCAAGAAGAGAGTAAAATGTATGTGTTGCAAAACATTGCTTTCAGTCAATTTAAAATCCGTTCAACAGGTTCTTGTTTGCCAAACCAAAAAAACGATGTAGGACACGTCTGAAATAAACCATGATTGATTGTATTGCTTTGTTAGTGTTTAATGCCACTTTCATCACTACCGGCTTTTTCATTGCGGACAGTTTTTTATCAGTAGAAAAGTTAAAAAAAAAAAAAAAAGAAACAAGTGGTAGCATCAGCAAAGTGAATATATCATTCATATATATCTGTAGTCGCTGGGATGCTGTCTCATTGAGGGAAACTCGCATCTCCTTTTCTATATTCAGCGTGCACATGTCGTTTGCTTATTTTTGTCGCTAGGTAGCTGTCTCATTGACGTTTATCCTGCATTCTGTTTGTTGCACACTACATATTTTCAAACATGCAGTTAAAGTGTTATTTCATGTATAATAAAGTGAGAAAATGCAGAAGAGAAGATCAAAGGACTTAATAGAAAAAGAAGAAATGATTTTTTTCTTTCTTCAAAAACGACCTGTTTGGTCACTCGTATATTGGTTGTCTATAAATATAGTCCCTGTCAGTTTTATGAATGGAAACTGTGTCTTTTAGGGGGATATGTATGGCTAAAAATTATTAGTTATGTTAATTATTTGTTTGATAGTCATTTCTTTAAATCTTAACTTTTTCAGTTGTCATTGTTGAATTAAGTGTCATGTCAGATATGTATGAAAGGCAACTCTGTCTACTTAAACAGCGTACAAATCGTAGATTTAAAAGTAGTGCGACTTTTCCCATGTGTCTAATGACTTTATTTCATGTCATTATTATAAGCAAAAATTCTTAATAAGTAAGCACACGAGTTCGTGTCAAGATGTACTACAGATTTCAACTTTTGTTTTATTTTTATTAGTAGCTGTAAATCTTAAATGTGCCTGTATTTGCAAACATGCAAAAATATGTCTTCACTGGGAACTCCAGAGCTGAAACCTACAGACTTCAGTATAGCAGGGACGTAACTCTATTACGTTTTTGCACATAGAATCTTTACAGACACAGTCAGTGTAGTACATTTGTGCTTCTCAACGACATGTCTATTTAGCTACCGAATGATGCATCCAAATAATGACTGCGCGATATATTCTCAGAAATTTTGCAATCCTTGGACATAAACCACACCCTTTTGTAGTAAGAACAAATATTCTATATATAAAGGCGTCGTCTTAAAGTTACACAAGGAACATACTTTACCTTTATAAAGTTTAAACTTTATATAATATAAAGTTTAAAGTTAAAGGTCTCCATATTAAATAGATATGGACACTAAGACCTATAAACGCAGGTCCTATATCTCATGCTTAACCCTTCCTACCTTCTCTTAAGTCTACTTATACTTTTAAGTCATATATACTAGTGCTTGTCAAGCATATAAATGACATTAGCAATATGTTTCTCAACAAATCAATCAATTCTACAAGGCATTGATGAAATATTTGCATTTGATGTAGCTGATTCATGTTCAGCGACAAATATATCAGTCATTATCCAAGAAGAGAGTAAAATGTATGTGTTGCAAAACATTGCTTTCAGTCAATTTAAAATCCGTTCAACAGGTTCTTGTTTGCCAAACCAAAAAAACGATGTAGGACACGTCTGAAATAAACCATGATTGATTGTATTGCTTTGTTAGTGTTTAATGCCACTTTCATCACTACCGGCTTTTTCATTGCGGACAGTTTTTTATCAGTAGAAAAGTTAAAAAAAAAAAAAAAAGAAACAAGTGGTAGCATCAGCAAAGTGAATATATCATTCATATATATCTGTAGTCGCTGGGATGCTGTCTCATTGAGGGAAACTCGCATCTCCTTTTCTATATTCAGCGTGCACATGTCGTTTGCTTATTTTTGTCGCTAGGTAGCTGTCTCATTGACGTTTATCCTGCATTCTGTTTGTTGCACACTACATATTTTCAAACATGCAGTTAAAGTGTTATTTCATGTATAATAAAGTGAGAAAATGCAGAAGAGAAGATCAAAGGACTTAATAGAAAAAGAAGAAATGATTTTTTTCTTTCTTCAAAAACGACCTGTTTGGTCACTCGTATATTGGTTGTCTATAAATATAGTCCCTGTCAGTTTTATGAATGGAAACTGTGTCTTTTAGGGGGATATGTATGGCTAAAAATTATTAGTTATGTTAATTATTTGTTTGATAGTCATTTCTTTAAATCTTAACTTTTTCAGTTGTCATTGTTGAATTAAGTGTCATGTCAGATATGTATGAAAGGCAACTCTGTCTACTTAAACAGCGTACAAATCGTAGATTTAAAAGTAGTGCGACTTTTCCCATGTGTCTAATGACTTTATTTCATGTCATTATTATAAGCAAAAATTCTTAATAAGTAAGCACACGAGTTCGTGTCAAGATGTACTACAGATTTCAACTTTTGTTTTATTTTTATTAGTAGCTGTAAATCTTAAATGTGCCTGTATTTGCAAACATGCAAAAATATGTCTTCACTGGGAACTCCAGAGCTGAAACCTACAGACTTCAGTATAGCAGGGACGTAACTCTATTACGTTTTTGCACATAGAATCTTTACAGACACAGTCAGTGTAGTACATTTGTGCTTCTCAACGACATGTCTATTTAGCTACCGAATGATGCATCCAAATAATGACTGCGCGATATATTCTCAGAAATTTTGCAATCCTTGGACATAAACCACACCCTTTTGTAGTAAGAACAAATATTCTATACATAAAGGCGTCGTCTTAAAGTTACACAAGGAACATACTTTACCTTTATAAAGTTTAAACTTTATATAATATAAAGTTTAAAGTTAAAGGTCTCCATATTAAATAGATATGGACACTAAGACCTATAAACGCAGGTCCTATATCTCATGCTTAACCCTTCCTACCTTCTCTTAAGTCTACTTATACTTTTAAGTCATATATACTAGTGCTTGTCAAGCATATAAATGACATTAGCAATATGTTTCTCAACAAATCAATCAATTCTACAAGGCATTGATGAAATATTTGCATTTGATGTAGCTGATTCATGTTCAGCGACAAATATATCAGTCATTATCCAAGAAGAGAGTAAAATGTATGTGTTGCAAAACATTGCTTTCAGTCAATTTAAAATCCGTTCAACAGGTTCTTGTTTGCCAAACCAAAAAAACGATGTAGGACACGTCTGAAATAAACCATGATTGATTGTATTGCTTTGTTAGTGTTTAATGCCACTTTCATCACTACCGGCTTTTTCATTGCGGACAGTTTTTTATCAGTAGAAAAGTTAAAAAAAAAAAAAAAAGAAACAAGTGGTAGCATCAGCAAAGTGAATATATCATTCATATATATCTGTAGTCGCTGGGATGCTGTCTCATTGAGGGAAACTCGCATCTCCTTTTCTATATTCAGCGTGCACATGTCGTTTGCTTATTTTTGTCGCTAGGTAGCTGTCTCATTGACGTTTATCCTGCATTCTGTTTGTTGCACACTACATATTTTCAAACATGCAGTTAAAGTGTTATTTCATGTATAATAAAGTGAGAAAATGCAGAAGAGAAGATCAAAGGACTTAATAGAAAAAGAAGAAATGATTTTTTTCTTTCTTCAAAAACGACCTGTTTGGTCACTCGTATATTGGTTGTCTATAAATATAGTCCCTGTCAGTTTTATGAATGGAAACTGTGTCTTTTAGGGGGATATGTATGGCTAAAAATTATTAGTTATGTTAATTATTTGTTTGATAGTCATTTCTTTAAATCTTAACTTTTTCAGTTGTCATTGTTGAATTAAGTGTCATGTCAGATATGTATGAAAGGCAACTCTGTCTACTTAAACAGCGTACAAATCGTAGATTTAAAAGTAGTGCGACTTTTCCCATGTGTCTAATGACTTTATTTCATGTCATTATTATAAGCAAAAATTCTTAATAAGTAAGCACACGAGTTCGTGTCAAGATGTACTACAGATTTCAACTTTTGTTTTATTTTTATTAGTAGCTGTAAATCTTAAATGTGCCTGTATTTGCAAACATGCAAAAATATGTCTTCACTGGGAACTCCAGAGCTGAAACCTACAGACTTCAGTATAGCAGGGACGTAACTCTATTACGTTTTTGCACATAGAATCTTTACAGACACAGTCAGTGTAGTACATTTGTGCTTCTCAACGACATGTCTATTTAGCTACCGAATGATGCATCCAAATAATGACTGCGCGATATATTCTCAGAAATTTTGCAATCCTTGGACATAAACCACACCCTTTTGTAGTAAGAACAAATATTCTATATATAAAGGCGTCGTCTTAAAGTTACACAAGGAACATACTTTACCTTTATAAAGTTTAAACTTTATATAATATAAAGTTTAAAGTTAAAGGTCTCCATATTAAATAGATATGGACACTAAGACCTATAAACGCAGGTCCTATATCTCATGCTTAACCCTTCCTACCTTCTCTTAAGTCTACTTATACTTTTAAGTCATATATACTAGTGCTTGTCAAGCATATAAATGACATTAGCAATATGTTTCTCAACAAATCAATCAATTCTACAAGGCATTGATGAAATATTTGCATTTGATGTAGCTGATTCATGTTCAGCGACAAATATATCAGTCATTATCCAAGAAGAGAGTAAAATGTATGTGTTGCAAAACATTGCTTTCAGTCAATTTAAAATCCGTTCAACAGGTTCTTGTTTGCCAAACCAAAAAAACGATGTAGGACACGTCTGAAATAAACCATGATTGATTGTATTGCTTTGTTAGTGTTTAATGCCACTTTCATCACTACCGGCTTTTTCATTGCGGACAGTTTTTTATCAGTAGAAAAGTTAAAAAAAAAAAAAAAAGAAACAAGTGGTAGCATCAGCAAAGTGAATATATCATTCATATATATCTGTAGTCGCTGGGATGCTGTCTCATTGAGGGAAACTCGCATCTCCTTTTCTATATTCAGCGTGCACATGTCGTTTGCTTATTTTTGTCGCTAGGTAGCTGTCTCATTGACGTTTATCCTGCATTCTGTTTGTTGCACACTACATATTTTCAAACATGCAGTTAAAGTGTTATTTCATGTATAATAAAGTGAGAAAATGCAGAAGAGAAGATCAAAGGACTTAATAGAAAAAGAAGAAATGATTTTTTTCTTTCTTCAAAAACGACCTGTTTGGTCACTCGTATATTGGTTGTCTATAAATATAGTCCCTGTCAGTTTTATGAATGGAAACTGTGTCTTTTAGGGGGATATGTATGGCTAAAAATTATTAGTTATGTTAATTATTTGTTTGATAGTCATTTCTTTAAATCTTAACTTTTTCAGTTGTCATTGTTGAATTAAGTGTCATGTCAGATATGTATGAAAGGCAACTCTGTCTACTTAAACAGCGTACAAATCGTAGATTTAAAAGTAGTGCGACTTTTCCCATGTGTCTAATGACTTTATTTCATGTCATTATTATAAGCAAAAATTCTTAATAAGTAAGCACACGAGTTCGTGTCAAGATGTACTACAGATTTCAACTTTTGTTTTATTTTTATTAGTAGCTGTAAATCTTAAATGTGCCTGTATTTGCAAACATGCAAAAATATGTCTTCACTGGGAACTCCAGAGCTGAAACCTACAGACTTCAGTATAGCAGGGACGTAACTCTATTACGTTTTTGCACATAGAATCTTTACAGACACAGTCAGTGTAGTACATTTGTGCTTCTCAACGACATGTCTATTTAGCTACCGAATGATGCATCCAAATAATGACTGCGCGATATATTCTCAGAAATTTTGCAATCCTTGGACATAAACCACACCCTTTTGTAGTAAGAACAAATATTCTATATATAAAGGCGTCGTCTTAAAGTTACACAAGGAACATACTTTACCTTTATAAAGTTTAAACTTTATATAATATAAAGTTTAAAGTTAAAGGTCTCCATATTAAATAGATATGGACACTAAGACCTATAAACGCAGGTCCTATATCTCATGCTTAACCCTTCCTACCTTCTCTTAAGTCTACTTATACTTTTAAGTCATATATACTAGTGCTTGTCAAGCATATAAATGACATTAGCAATATGTTTCTCAACAAATCAATCAATTCTACAAGGCATTGATGAAATATTTGCATTTGATGTAGCTGATTCATGTTCAGCGACAAATATATCAGTCATTATCCAAGAAGAGAGTAAAATGTATGTGTTGCAAAACATTGCTTTCAGTCAATTTAAAATCCGTTCAACAGGTTCTTGTTTGCCAAACCAAAAAAACGATGTAGGACACGTCTGAAATAAACCATGATTGATTGTATTGCTTTGTTAGTGTTTAATGCCACTTTCATCACTACCGGCTTTTTCATTGCGGACAGTTTTTTATCAGTAGAAAAGTTAAAAAAAAAAAAAAAGAAACAAGTGGTAGCATCAGCAAAGTGAATATATCATTCATATATATCTGTAGTCGCTGGGATGCTGTCTCATTGAGGGAAACTCGCATCTCCTTTTCTATATTCAGCGTGCACATGTCGTTTGCTTATTTTTGTCGCTAGGTAGCTGTCTCATTGACGTTTATCCTGCATTCTGTTTGTTGCACACTACATATTTTCAAACATGCAGTTAAAGTGTTATTTCATGTATAATAAAGTGAGAAAATGCAGAAGAGAAGATCAAAGGACTTAATAGAAAAAGAAGAAATGATTTTTTTCTTTCTTCAAAAACGACCTGTTTGGTCACTCGTATATTGGTTGTCTATAAATATAGTCCCTGTCAGTTTTATGAATGGAAACTGTGTCTTTTAGGGGGATATGTATGGCTAAAAATTATTAGTTATGTTAATTATTTGTTTGATAGTCATTTCTTTAAATCTTAACTTTTTCAGTTGTCATTGTTGAATTAAGTGTCATGTCAGATATGTATGAAAGGCAACTCTGTCTACTTAAACAGCGTACAAATCGTAGATTTAAAAGTAGTGCGACTTTTCCCATGTGTCTAATGACTTTATTTCATGTCATTATTATAAGCAAAAATTCTTAATAAGTAAGCACACGAGTTCGTGTCAAGATGTACTACAGATTTCAACTTTTGTTTTATTTTTATTAGTAGCTGTAAATCTTAAATGTGCCTGTATTTGCAAACATGCAAAAATATGTCTTCACTGGGAACTCCAGAGCTGAAACCTACAGACTTCAGTATAGCAGGGACGTAACTCTATTACGTTTTTGCACATAGAATCTTTACAGACACAGTCAGTGTAGTACATTTGTGCTTCTCAACGACATGTCTATTTAGCTACCGAATGATGCATCCAAATAATGACTGCGCGATATATTCTCAGAAATTTTGCAATCCTTGGACATAAACCACACCCTTTTGTAGTAAGAACAAATATTCTATATATAAAGGCGTCGTCTTAAAGTTACACAAGGAACATACTTTACCTTTATAAAGTTTAAACTTTATATAATATAAAGTTTAAAGTTAAAGGTCTCCATATTAAATAGATATGGACACTAAGACCTATAAACGCAGGTCCTATATCTCATGCTTAACCCTTCCTACCTTCTCTTAAGTCTACTTATACTTTTAAGTCATATATACTAGTGCTTGTCAAGCATATAAATGACATTAGCAATATGTTTCTCAACAAATCAATCAATTCTACAAGGCATTGATGAAATATTTGCATTTGATGTAGCTGATTCATGTTCAGCGACAAATATATCAGTCATTATCCAAGAAGAGAGTAAAATGTATGTGTTGCAAAACATTGCTTTCAGTCAATTTAAAATCCGTTCAACAGGTTCTTGTTTGCCAAACCAAAAAAACGATGTAGGACACGTCTGAAATAAACCATGATTGATTGTATTGCTTTGTTAGTGTTTAATGCCACTTTCATCACTACCGGCTTTTTCATTGCGGACAGTTTTTTATCAGTAGAAAAGTTAAAAAAAAAAAAAAAGAAACAAGTGGTAGCATCAGCAAAGTGAATATATCATTCATATATATCTGTAGTCGCTGGGATGCTGTCTCATTGAGGGAAACTCGCATCTCCTTTTCTATATTCAGCGTGCACATGTCGTTTGCTTATTTTTGTCGCTAGGTAGCTGTCTCATTGACGTTTATCCTGCATTCTGTTTGTTGCACACTACATATTTTCAAACATGCAGTTAAAGTGTTATTTCATGTATAATAAAGTGAGAAAATGCAGAAGAGAAGATCAAAGGACTTAATAGAAAAAGAAGAAATGATTTTTTTCTTTCTTCAAAAACGACCTGTTTGGTCACTCGTATATTGGTTGTCTATAAATATAGTCCCTGTCAGTTTTATGAATGGAAACTGTGTCTTTTAGGGGGATATGTATGGCTAAAAATTATTAGTTATGTTAATTATTTGTTTGATAGTCATTTCTTTAAATCTTAACTTTTTCAGTTGTCATTGTTGAATTAAGTGTCATGTCAGATATGTATGAAAGGCAACTCTGTCTACTTAAACAGCGTACAAATCGTAGATTTAAAAGTAGTGCGACTTTTCCCATGTGTCTAATGACTTTATTTCATGTCATTATTATAAGCAAAAATTCTTAATAAGTAAGCACACGAGTTCGTGTCAAGATGTACTACAGATTTCAACTTTTGTTTTATTTTTATTAGTAGCTGTAAATCTTAAATGTGCCTGTATTTGCAAACATGCAAAAATATGTCTTCACTGGGAACTCCAGAGCTGAAACCTACAGACTTCAGTATAGCAGGGACGTAACTCTATTACGTTTTTGCACATAGAATCTTTACAGACACAGTCAGTGTAGTACATTTGTGCTTCTCAACGACATGTCTATTTAGCTACCGAATGATGCATCCAAATAATGACTGCGCGATATATTCTCAGAAATTTTGCAATCCTTGGACATAAACCACACCCTTTTGTAGTAAGAACAAATATTCTATATATAAAGGCGTCGTCTTAAAGTTACACAAGGAACATACTTTACCTTTATAAAGTTTAAACTTTATATAATATAAAGTTTAAAGTTAAAGGTCTCCATATTAAATAGATATGGACACTAAGACCTATAAACGCAGGTCCTATATCTCATGCTTAACCCTTCCTACCTTCTCTTAAGTCTACTTATACTTTTAAGTCATATATACTAGTGCTTGTCAAGCATATAAATGACATTAGCAATATGTTTCTCAACAAATCAATCAATTCTACAAGGCATTGATGAAATATTTGCATTTGATGTAGCTGATTCATGTTCAGCGACAAATATATCAGTCATTATCCAAGAAGAGAGTAAAATGTATGTGTTGCAAAACATTGCTTTCAGTCAATTTAAAATCCGTTCAACAGGTTCTTGTTTGCCAAACCAAAAAAACGATGTAGGACACGTCTGAAATAAACCATGATTGATTGTATTGCTTTGTTAGTGTTTAATGCCACTTTCATCACTACCGGCTTTTTCATTGCGGACAGTTTTTTATCAGTAGAAAAGTTAAAAAAAAAAAAAAAGAAACAAGTGGTAGCATCAGCAAAGTGAATATATCATTCATATATATCTGTAGTCGCTGGGATGCTGTCTCATTGAGGGAAACTCGCATCTCCTTTTCTATATTCAGCGTGCACATGTCGTTTGCTTATTTTTGTCGCTAGGTAGCTGTCTCATTGACGTTTATCCTGCATTCTGTTTGTTGCACACTACATATTTTCAAACATGCAGTTAAAGTGTTATTTCATGTATAATAAAGTGAGAAAATGCAGAAGAGAAGATCAAAGGACTTAATAGAAAAAGAAGAAATGATTTTTTTCTTTCTTCAAAAACGACCTGTTTGGTCACTCGTATATTGGTTGTCTATAAATATAGTCCCTGTCAGTTTTATGAATGGAAACTGTGTCTTTTAGGGGGATATGTATTGCTAAAAATTATTAGTTATGTTAATTATTTGTTTGATAGTCATTTCTTTAAATCTTAACTTTTTCAGTTGTCATTGTTGAATTAAGTGTCATGTCAGATATGTATGAAAGGCAACTCTGTCTACTTAAACAGCGTACAAATCGTAGATTTAAAAGTAGTGCGACTTTTCCCATGTGTCTAATGACTTTATTTCATGTCATTATTATAAGCAAAAATTCTTAATAAGTAAGCACACGAGTTCGTGTCAAGATGTACTACAGATTTCAACTTTTGTTTTATTTTTATTAGTAGCTGTAAATCTTAAATGTGCCTGTATTTGCAAACATGCAAAAATATGTCTTCACTGGGAACTCCAGAGCTGAAACCTACAGACTTCAGTTTAGCAGGGACGTAACTCTATTACATTTTTGCACATATAATCTTAACAGACACAGTCAGTGTAGCACAGTTGTGCTTCTCAACGACATGTCTACTTGGCTACCGAATGATGCATCCAAAATATGACTGCGCGATATATTCTCAGAAATTTTGAAACTTCAAGATGTTACATGATGGATGGATGTACATATCAGAAATACAATGTCTCTATGAAGTTGTAGGTGGAAAATAAATAAGGTGGTGTCTTAAGATTTCAAATGAGACTCAATCACAAGACAAAACTACAGGTCACATTAATTGTTAAAACCTTTTGACATTTTTTCTCAAATTGCTCTTGTTTCTTTTAAGTTTGTGTCTCATTGATGCATAAATGACTTCTCCTTTCATTTCAAGTTGTCTGATATAAACAGACAAAATAAATTTACACATGTAATCCGGCTGGCCACGTTATTACCGATGACCTCAATATTGCCAATAACACTTGCGTGAGAAATGTGTTATCGAAAGGTCCGAAATATCGTGAGTCTAAATCCATGAATTGGAAACACAACTTAAATTGTCGAGGATTATGCCAGGCAATGGGCTAATCGTGAGAGGGAAGACGTAGACACTATTTCCGAATGGATTAAGGCTGTGAGGTCGTTGATACAAATCAGAATTAAGTAACTGAATTGGTCTATCAATTCCCATGCTACGTCAATCTTTAAAGACGCAAAACACTTATTCTACCTCCATGACAAATGTGTTGCTGTCCCCGCAGATAAAGCCCAAAACAACATCATGTTTGTGTTTAAAACTCATTATGTTCTAATTCGTAACCTCAACCGAATATAAAACATTTATCAATATGATACAAAACTCGTACATGGGAGTAGCCACTTGCAAAACTTAAGTGCTCTTTTATTCAGGTAATTAAGTACACGTAATTCATTTTATATCAAACCCGTGCATGAAATTTTTCCCGCATACTTTATCTATCCAATCAAACAGATCTTTCTATAAATAGCATAAACACATGTTCCTTACCAAACAAAACAAACTAGCATCGATATATGTACAACTTTGATAAATATAATTATGTTCTAATTCGTAACCTCAATCGAACATAAAACATTTATCAATATAAAACAAAACTCTCACATGGGAGTAGCCACTTGCAAAAGTCAAGTGCATTTTCGAAAAAAAAACAAAGATCGGGCAAATGTATGATCAGTTTATTATAATTAAATACCTAAATTCTGAAATACAGATAATTGAGTAATAATATTTTCCTTCACATATCCATCTTTAGCAGATTCGGATAAATCTATCTGTCATGTTTACACCAACTATGCACCAAGCTTTGAAACCATAATAATAAAATAATTCATCCGTATAAAGAACCTATATCCAAAATAAACTAGCTTAGTACTGTAGTGTAAAGTGTAAATTTTATGAAGTCATGGCATATTATAGACATTCGACATGTAGCATTCAGATACGCTACATTGACCTTGAACAAGCAGTGTCATGTAGCCCAGCAGTATTGATTCAGCGTACACATGGTACATGTTGTTTTTCTGTCCAAACTGTATTTATATTTTTGTGTTCTAATCAATCAACATACTTTAATCAATCAACATATCTTCAATGATATTCTAGCTAAGTGGTAATCCGTATTATTATTCTAGCCAAGCGGCAACCTGTATTGTTATTTAGCCAAGCGGCAATCTGTATAGTTATTATAGCCAAGTGGCAATCTGTATATTGTTATTCTAGCTATGCGGCATATCTAAAGCGTTACTCTAGCCAAGCGACAATCTGTATTATCATTTAAACCAAGCGGCAATCTATATAGTTACTATAGCCAAGCGGATTATCTTAAGCGTTACCATAACCAAGCGGCAATCTATATTGTTGTTTAAGCCAAGCGGCAATCTATATAGTTATCATAGCCAAACGGTAATCTGTATTGTTATTCTAGCCATGCGACATATCATAAGCGTTACTTTAGTCAATCAACAATCTGTATTGTTATTCTAACCATGCTGCATATCTTAAGCTTAACTCTGGCCAAGCGGCAATCTGTATTGTTATTTAAGCCAAGCGGCAATTTTTATTGTTATTCTAGCCATGCGGCATATCTTAAAAAGCGTTACTCTAGCCAAACGGCAATCTGTATTTTTATTCTAGCCATGCGGCATATCTTAAGCGTTACCTTAGCCAAGCGACAATCTATATTGTTGTTTAAGCCAAGCGGCAATCTATATAGTTATTATAGCCAAGAGACAATATATATTGTTATTCTAGCCATGCAGCTTATCTTAAAAGAGGGACGAAAGATACCAAAGGGACAGTCAAACTCATAAATCTAAAATAAACTGACAACGCCATCTTAAGCGGCCACCTGTAAATATTGTCATTCTAGCCAAGCGACAACCTGTAAATATTGTCTTCTAGCCAAGCAGCTATCTGTAATGTTATTCTAGCCAAGCGGCTATTTATCTGTAATGTTATTTTAGCCAAGCGGCAACCTGTAAATATTGTCATTCTACCCAAGCAGCAATCTGTAATGTTATTCTAGCCAAACGGCTATTTATCTGTAATGATATTTTAGCCAAGAGGCAATCTATATTGTTATTTTAGCCAAGCGGCTACCCGTAAATATTGTCATTCTAGCCAAGCGGCATGTTTATATTGTTATTCTAGCCAAGCGGCATATCTTAATCGTTACTCTAGCAAAGCGGCATATCTATAATGTTATACTAGACAATAATGTTGAGTAGAAAATACATAAACCTTAACAAACTACACAAAGTAAAGAAGATTTATCATTATTCAAAACCAATCAATTATATCAATACTAGATCACAATAGGTACAGCAATTACAGTGCCTTTCAAATCATTTGAACCAGACAATGATTTCTTTTAAGAACCACGAATAAAAATGTCTTTAGTATCATTGAATGCAAGCATCTCGTCCACACAATGTTGGCATAACAAACTATTCTGATATAACAAGGCCAAAAATGGCGCAATATAATGTTTAATAACTATACATACTAAATGTATAGGGAGAACAACCAAGTGTTGTCATCCTTCCAGTCAAAGCAAAACGCAACACACCTGATGAACCTGGTGTATAACATCTAGAATAAAATAATTCAATTTTCTTGTTATCACTGTCAGCAAATCTATCAACTGAATGAGGTCCATACATATAATCTATAAATTCAAAAAGAAATTTCAACACTGACGCCCCAATCGTTAGAATAAAAAACCTTGCTTATAGCATCTGCTTTAACATTTTTATCTCTAGGTATCCATTCAATATCTAAATTAATAGAATTCTTTACACAACTAGAAAATATTGACATCGCCAACTATGTAGTTGCGTTTTTACCACTACCCGACTCCACTATACCCACACAATTCTGACTGTCCGTAAACCACTTCAAGATATTCCAGCATGGATAACTGACCTTGAATAGTATCTATACATAATTCTATAGCCTTCTTTTCTCTCCATATCAAACTTAATCCTGTCCCTCAACCAGTCCACATTTTATAAAAAAAATATGATTCCCTTATAGACATAAATAAGCTCCATAAGCAAAACTGCTAGCATCAGAATACACAATTATCATACCTGCCAACTGTCACTATTTGCGGGGGATTACCCCCATGGAGGCTCCCAAATTGAAATTTTGAAAGATCAATTTTGTCCACAGTTTTAAACAAAACAATTAGTTTTACAATGACTTTAAGCTTATAAAAGTATGAAGAACCCAAAAAACAACATTAAAATGTATTTGAAGGCCCCCTCAAAATTTTTTTATGACTATGACAGCCATCTTGCACGCAAAACCCCCATGGGAATTTTGAAAAGTTGGCAGGTATGAATTATAGATGGAACCTTATACTAGAAAAATTATCTCCCCTTGACCACTAACCCTTTCCTCAAGCATTTGAACTGTTATTTTTGTTTCTTTAATCACTATGTAATGTTTATGTAATGACGTTATTAATGTTATGCTCTTATTGGGCCCTTTAATTTTATAATAAAATATTGTATTGCATACTCTGAAAAACATTTCGAATTTAAATCAAAATTTCCAAAACTGTAACTCACATATGACCTCTTGTTCCCTCAGTCAAGATAAAAATATAGTCTCATGAAACACGTGACTCAATCAATCTATACAAATTTCTAGTTATTAATCTGGTTACATTACCTATGACAGGCGACATAAAAATTACTCAGCCGGTGACCCCGGCTAAAAGCATGCACTAATAAAAGGGAAAGCATATATCGAAATTGTAAATGGATTTATAACATGAGGTCTGGTTTTAACTTCTTCAATACAATCATTAACCAAATGATCAGCAATAGCTCGTGATACAATTTTTGCATTATCAATAGCAGAATTATTGTTTTTACTATTAAAAAAGGAATAGCATATCCGTTTAAAATAATGTCTAACACATATGATTTTTCTTCTATCAGTTTTCAATAATCGAAATATTTTTTCGTCTACCTTTTAACAGATTGTACACTAATTGATTGCTCATATTCATATGAATCCAGTTGTAAAGTATTTAACTGCTCTTTTAAATGACGCTTATCACTGGCAACAAAATCAAAATAATACTTATCATTCATATCGTCGTCCGCAACTATTTGGGTTGTTAAACTTTGAACTTTGAACTTTTCGTCTCCAGTGACCTATCGTCTGGCAACCAAAGCAGATGTCTGTGGATTTAGGTTCAGTGTTGTTTTTCTAGTAGACACGAAAACTACGAGCAGTAGCACTAGTAACAGGTGCATTGATATTCTCTACATGTATTAGGAATAGTCTCTTCATTTTCAGAATTTCCCATACTAAGTTGAATGTATTAAATTGTAAGAATTCGAAAAAATCATCTAGAGCACTTGACTGCAATGACTCGAATGACTTTAACTACTATCAAACCACCCGTGCATGAAATTCTTCCCGCATACTTTATATATCCAATCAAACAGACCTTTCTATAAATAGCATAAACACATATTCCTTACCAAACATAACAAACTAGCATCGATATATGTACAACTTTGATAAATATAGATTCTACCACTGCATCGTGTGTGATACGATATTTATCCACTCGAGACAGTTAAATTTTCAAATTTAAAAACGCGAGGCTCACCGAGCGTTTTAAATATTTAATATTTAACTGTCGAGAGTGGATAACTAACGTATTACACGAGATTTGGCGGTGGAATCTGTGTCTCTAATGATTTTCAAACAATACACAGGCAAACTTATTGCTTTGCGACTGATCTGCAAAAAAGATGTGTTCTTTCTATGTGACGTCAGCAGACATGGTCGCCTTTTTTCATGCCGTCACAATAGCGAATTCAGAGGAAAACAAGAATATTCGACGTCATAATTGGATTTTAACCAATGAAGAACTGAGATCAATTAACCACACGTTGATTAAATTTGTTTATACAATGGGTGCAGAAAAGGATAAATTGACGAAGAATAAGAGAAATATAATTATCTGCTGCACATGTTAGATATCTTTTCATCCTTTTTTAAACTATTTAATAGTTAGTACTCATTAAAAATCTGATGTATACTGAACTGGATACCATGAAAAGAAGAACTGAATTATTCATTCCCAAACGTGTTATTTATAGCACTTCATCTTTTATATAAGCTTTGGATTTCAAATATTTTGGCCATGAGCATCACTGAAGAGACATGTATTGTCGAAATGCGCATCTGGTGCAGGAAAATTGGTACCGTTAATGTTATTACTACCACTGGGTCGATGCCTCTGCTTTTTGATTGTCTTTAAAACCATGTTTTGGTGACTATATTTCCAACAATTCATGCATGCTGGTGGGCTGTATCACCAGCCCAATAGCCAGAACTTCGAAATGCGCATCTGGTGCAGGAAAATTGGTACCGTTAATGTTATTCAGTACATGTAGGTAAAACATGATCCCCTTTACAAATCCTTTCTCTGGCTTAGCTTCTGAAACAAATTCAGCATTTTTATATAGTTCTTGTTAAATATAACAGTATAACTGGTTAAATCGTGATGAACGGGATAGAATAACCATTATCAATCATGTATAAAACGAATGAATTTGTATTATTATCTTTCAAATATTATTAGTTACATAGTGTGCTAGTTACTTAATACGGTATATATGGGGTCAGTAAATTCCATATAGGGTGACTATCTTAACGGTGAAATTAAGACTAGTGATTCTCAAAATAAGCAAGTCTTCAATACTGTTAGCACTAAGCAAATACTTCCATTGATCCTACAAAACAGATGCCAACAATAACGACTTGTAAGGTTTAAATGTGTTTTATGAATTTGTTTCAATCTTAATCATCAATTTCTTCGTCTGTTGGAACTTTTAAGATTTTTTCTCAGTACCGTTTTGTTTTTAATAAAGGGACATAACACCATTACTAACCGTGTATGAAATAAGCCCCACCCCCTTCTTACCTATAATAAGGAATATAAAGGGACGTAACTCCACTACTAACCGTGTATGAGATAAGCCCCGCCTCCCTACAAACCTTATATCAAATATACACGGTTTGCACGCGGACGCTTTTAACCAATCATATTCCTGGAAATGTATAGGAGGTAAGATAAATAATTATGTTCTTCTCATTTCCCTAAACAGATCATGAAGAGGCTTTTTTTTCATATTCAAATGGCATGTACTGATTTGAATCTAAATATTCATTTTATATAATAAAATTTGCTATTCAATATGATGACAAAACCATACATCATGTAATCAATACTTATCACCTTGATATTTTAAACGCTCTTGTTACTTGTTCTACTTGGTGCGTCAAGGTCCGTGTTACAGCGAACCTAATCTTCCTCTCATCATCGGAAACCTAAGCCAGCTTGTCTGACAGGTATTCTATGAATGTATCCCATCCTGCTGGTGACTTATCAGCAATCGTAATAAACTTGTTCCGCTTAAGAAATTGGTCAAAGTTATGTCTGCAACTTTGGTTAGCATGTCTCTATCTGTTATGTCAGTGTCATAATGTCATAGAGGTGACTTTCTTCACGTTTAGAACTTGCCATATTACGAAAGTACAAGTTGCAGAGAAACCAATAAAATGCTACTGTACACTTTGGCGGATTTGGTTTGTTTGTAAGGATTTGATTTCCTTTCACGGATTTGGCTATACTTTTTGGACCTTTTGGATTATAGCTCTTATCTTTTATATAAGCTTTGGGTTTCAAATATTTTGGATACGAGCATCACTGAAGAGACATTTATTGTCGAAATGCGCATCTGGTGCAAGAAAATTGGTACCGTTAATTTTATTGACTGCAATGGCTCGAATGACTTCAAATCACCTGAGTTCACTCGTGCATGAACTCAATATCCCAATCAAACCGACCTTACTATAATTAACCAAACACATGTTCATTATAAACAAACAACATTTTACATGTTCGATTTTGTACAACTTTGATAAATACATCTATATTCTGGGAAAAAAAGTTTCTGTTCAACAGAGAACGAATCTGCATGTGTTTAAAAATATATGGTAGTTTCAGATATATTATGTTCTAATTCGTAACCTCAACCGAACATAACACATTTATCAATATAATACAAAACTCTCACTTGGGAGTAGCCACTTGCAAAAGTCAAGTGCATTTTTATTCAGGTAATAAGTACACGTAATACCTTTTATATCAATGAGAATGATGAGAATTGTCTGTCTCTAGTCTAACTAGCACTGCTACATCAATATTTGCGACTCATCTTGGACTATCAACATGTAAATAAATAATTTTCATAATTATTTATTTGGAAAAAAGCCTCTAAAGCACTTGACTGCAGTTACTAGAATGACTTTAACAACTATTAAACCACCCGTGCATGAAATTCTACCCGCACACTTCATATTCATATATCCAATCAAACAGACCTTTCTATAAATAGCATAGACACGTGTACCTAACCAAACATAACATACTAACATCGATATATGTACAACTTTGATAAATATAGTTATTGATTATACATATCATAAAAAAGCAAGAGGTATATTCTTAATTACATTAATTTTGTATTTTTAATAAGTTACAAGTGTGAATAGTATATTTGGATGTATGACAGTGCTTTCTGACATAGTGAGTTCTCTGGTTTTCCCCCAATAAGTTTCTATATTAAACTGTGGTGCACAGTGACAGCCAACCTGTACTAAACACTAAAAAGAGCAGCCTCTTTTATTTGTTATTAAATTTTAATGTTCAAGACTGTCGTGAAGGAGACACTAATTTAAATCAGTGCCAACCGTTCATAGATTTTATTCAGATAAAGATTGCTAATGATATCAAATCTGCATATTGGCCAAAATACTTTGACTGCTTCGTGTAAATAATATATCCGTTCCTGTAATTAAATTTTGCGCATTTCAAATTTTCCATTCCGGAATTTCCTTTCAACATTTGTAATAACTTCTTTTTGAATACATTAACATTTTTAACAATGATCATTTAAGAGAACTCAACACAGCTAGCTGCAGAGATTTACGTAAAGAAGAAGAAGATTGCATGCATTGCCAAATGATTCTGATAAAAAATGTTATTTCGGATTGCAGGAAAAGCTCAAAATAAGATGAGGATCACATACGTTGCATTTCTGCATGATGTATTATAATATGCGACATGGCATCCAAGAAACTGCAAGCATGTTATACTTGTATGGTTCTATTTGTGTTCTTTGAAGTGTTAATTTCTTAGTTGGGTTTGTCCAACAACAAAAAAAGTGCACACGCTGAATTGTCTCGCCTTCTTTACTAGTCATTGAAATTATGTTGATAGTTCTAAATATAAAGCTTTATTACAACTGTCACATAAACTTAACATTAACCAAGAAAATAAAACATTGACCAATGAACCATGAAAATGAGGTAATGGTCAAATGAACCATGTCAGGCAGTCATGTAAAGCTAACTTTAGTTGACCTATTGCTTATGGTTTAAGAAAAAGACCAAAACACAAAACCTAATACTGAGCTATGAACCGTGACAATGAGGTCAAGGTGAAATAAAATCTGTGCGACAGACATATAGATTATAAAATATTTCCATACACCAAAAATAGTAGACCTATTGCACATAGTATTAGAAAAAAATACAAAACTCACAAACTTAACTTTTTGACAACTGAACCATGAAACTGAGGTCAAGGTCAGATGACACCTACCAGGTAGACATGTGCACATTACAATCATTCCATACACCAAATATAGTAGACCTATTGCATACGTTATAAGAAAAACAGACCAAAACACAAAAACTTAACTATAACCACTGAACCATGAAAATGAGATCAAGGTCAGATGACAACTGCCAGTTGGACATGTACGCCTTACAGTCCTTCCATACACCCTATACAGTAGACCTATTGCTTATAGTATCTGAGATATGGACATGACCACCAAAACTTAATCTTGTTCACTGATCCGTGAAATGAGGTCGAGGTCAATTGTAAACTGTCTGACGGGCATGATGACCTTGCAAGGTACGCAAATACCAAATATAGTTATCATATTACTTATAATAAGAGAGAATTTAACATTACAAAAATTCTGAACTTTTTTTTAAGTTGTCACTCACTGAACCATGAAAATGAGGTCAAGGACATTGGACATGTGACTGACGGAAACTTTATAGCATGAGGCATCTATATACAAAGTATGAAGCATCCAGGTCTTCTACCTTCTAAAATATAAAGCTTTTTAGAAGTTAGCTAACGCCGCCGCCGCCGCCGGATCACTTTCCCTATGTCGAGCTTCTTGCGACTAAAGTCGCAGTCTCGACAAAACCCGTAAAAAAGAAATCAGGATCTTCCCAGTATCATTAGTAAAATATTTTATTTAAATGTTGGTAGTGTTTCTATCAAGCTATATCAGTTTTTAAGTGACAACAGTTTACGAGATATGGCAGATATCGATACACATGATCTTAACTCCTACACACCGATAATCTTTTAGACATGAACAGGACTGAAGGTCAAAAGTATTTAACATTTACACTTACTAACATTACCAGTATATATGTTTCAGTCAATGATCATCTACATTTATTCTTCAGCAGGCAACACAGATGTTTAAATGTCAGTGTGACAATTGCACGTATTGTTGATCATCCCCATTCCAGTATAGGTCGTTGTTTTAATAAAAAAAATAATCAGGCAACAAAGGATGTTAATACCTAGCGAGATAAAAAAAAAAAAGACAATCTTTAACATCAGAAAGGGAAAACCAAGCATTATGCAGTTTTGTCAGAAGGAAACCCTTTGCAAACAACTTACAATCCGGAAAAGAGAGTGGTTACCATACAGGAGACTTTAAACGAAAACTGTTCGCAATGAGCTACTGGTTATCGTGCGACAAGACTATTTCTGGGACCCTTGCTTCCAAACAGACATAAAGTAACCCATTTCCAATGGTGCAGAGCTCGCCATCATTTCTGTCATTAAAAAAGAACAGAGCAGAATGACTTTTCAGTTGTCTTGACATAGCACCAAAATCATTAAAGACTATCAATATAAATAAAAATAACTTTCAAATTTTAATATTCCTTTTGTGTGAATGAATAATAATACATGTTTATTGTTATTTTTTTAGTCATGGCGTTGACGGTTTGTTTTCGACTTCTGAGTTTGAATAACCCTTTGGTATTTTTCGTCTGTCTTTCTATGCTTTCTACTATAGTAAAACAGCATACTGAATGAGTAGCACTATTTTCAGTTGTAATATTATGAAACAAAATTCACGGCTGCTTGAGAGGAATTGAATTTTAAGAGAAGAATTAAGCGGCATGATATTTAAAGCAGCGTGGACAATTTGATTTAAAAAACTTAGGACATGACTACGACTTATTTGGTGAAGGCAATGTCCAAATCGTATATATCCATGTAGGCTACTATAACTGTTCTCCCCTTTTTGCACACCAATTCGTATTTATTGATTTAAATTCTAGGTGATATGTTTTTTTTATATGTAAATACCAAACAGCATACTTCAGTATTGCAAGGATTTACTATACAAATCATCGAGTAATGTAAAAGGGTGAGAAAGGCTTTGTTTATAGTAAGAGATTTTATCAAAAACAATGCATAAAAATAAAGTACATACAAGTTTCTATTCTAGTTCCCTGGTTTCCATATCAGATTTTGTCCATACACCATTGTCCTATTAGGTTTCTTTTACGTTTTTTTCTCCATTATACACGAAAAGATACAACGAAAATCACCAATGCAGAACAACGCAACAAGGTACACCACATCACTAATCTTGATTCAAGGCAATTAAGAAAGAAACAAAGAAAATAATGATGCAAAGGATTCGCCCAAAAATTGATTACTTCACAACCTATTTATAGAATCGAGGCTGATGGTAATCTTTTTTTTTAGGCCTGTAGAGTTTTTTTTGTGTTGTTGGGTTGCTATCTTATTGACATTGGTCAAACTGGTTTTTAAAGGAAAGTCGAACAGACTATCCTAAATTGCAGGAATGACGTACGCATGGCCTTATCAAATATTTGAAAAACATAGTCTCATCATCTCCTGGTAATTATTTCAATACTACTTATGCTTTAAAATCTTTTATTTTAAATTCATTCCTCTGGTTTAGTCTTGTGAACATGTGTAATATTATATAAAACATGCCTATGTAGATGAAATAACCAAAAAGAAAAGATGTTAATTCTTTCTGTTTCCGTTTTCCGTTCCGTTTTCCGTTTCCGCCGTTTAGCAACACCCCAATCAACAATGATGTGAACAATTATCTTAAGATTTATTTTGAAATGTCTGACATTGTAAAGTTCGATTACAGTAAAAGTTGTTAAATGCAATTTTTGGTTCAAAAATTAATTCATTTTGTTATCAAAATTGTGGTAAATTAGAACATTTTTTCATATATTTTTCTATTCGTTTTAATGTCAATGTTTTCATATTATTCTACAAATATTTTATCATATTCAATCTAAAAAACATTCTGATTTTCCAAGATTTAAAAAATCTCAAGGTGTTGGGCTAGAACAAAATTAGAATATGGATTCAATACATAAAAAGTATGAGGGCCAGAAGAAATAGACCATAGAATGTGTAACGTCAATGTTACCATTAAAAATGTTATCATATTATTATACAAATATTTTATCATATTCAATCTAAAGAACATTCCGATTTTCCAAGATCTAAAAAATCTCAAGGTGTTGCAATACTTTTTTCCACGTGTATATATAAATTGCTTCGCTGGGCGCAGCTGGACACGACAGCAGATGTCCAACCCTGAAATTTGGGGCCAAAATGGACACAATGTTCACGCTTGGTACAGGTCTGAATTTGGATTGTAGTAAAGTTGCGACATAATAGGTTTCTGACACAGAATAGCTGTAGCCAAAGAACTTTAAATTGGTAACATGATTTATATTCATTTCTTTGCTTTTGTGCAATACACTATGCTGTTGCGAATTGACCCCTACCCCATACTGTGCTTATACAGTAACCTTTGTGGTATCACAATAGCAATGCCTAACAGTTTACCAATTTGCAGTTAGATTTCTTCTCCAACTAACTGATCAACTGGTAAAATATTTTTGCAGATTGTTGGTTAGCAGGCAGGGTCATTGGACACATTTTGAAAATTTGATACCCTTATGCATACCTGCCAACTGTCACTATTTGCGGGCGATTTCCCCAATGGAGGCTGCCAATTGGAAATTTTGAAAGAGCAATTTTCACGGTGCATAATTTATAGGAAAACAATCAATTTTACCATAGGTATAGCATTGTAAAGGTATAAAGAAGCTAATAAACCATATTAAACTAAATTTGAAGGCCCCTTTAAAAGTTTTGTAGGACTTATAGCCATGTCTGCCATGTTGATTGGCAGGCAGGATTATCGGACACATTTTTAAAACTGTATATCCTATGATGTGACCAAGTTTGGTTAAATTTGTCTGTTTTCAAAGAAGACTTTTGTAAGATTATAAATATTTATATAATTTACCATAAGGGACAACAACTGCTGAATGGATCAGTTAATAATACTAAAGATAATCAAAAACTGCAAAATTTACCTAAAATTACCAATTCAGGGGCAGTACCCAAACAACGGCCTGGCCAATTGTCTGAAAATTTTAGGGCAGATTTTGAGCAAATCCGGCATGGGGATATAATTGTTACTTGGGTCAAGATCTATCTGCCCTAAATTTTTTAATTTGTCTATTTTCAAAGAAGACTTTTGTAAGATTATAAATATTTATACAATTTACCATAATATATATACTTTGGTTTCAGAGATACAAGCCAAAATCTACATTTTACCCCTATGTTCTATTTTTAGCCATGGTGGCCATCTTGATTGGTTGGCCTGGTCAACCGACACATTTTTTAAACTAGATACCTCAATAATGATTGTGGACAAGTTTGTTCAAATTTTACCCACTAGTTTCAGAGAAGATTTTTCTAAAAGTTAATGGACGCCAGTGGGTCAGATGAGCTAAAAATCATAATTATCGGTAATCAGAAAGGAAAGAAAACACGAGACAGGACAAAGGGATGGACGAACATGTCGTACTGTTAGAAAACTGTCCCAGGTTAGGGAGGGTTGGGATTCCGCTAACATGTTAAACTCCGCCACATTCTAGGTGTCACACCACCAATTACTCCCCCAAATTTGATGTCATTGTTTACTTAATCTACCCAACAAATTTGCAGAAATGAAACTTTTGGTGAAAGAGAAATATATTAAGACCATTTTCAGCCCAAATTTACTTGTCTATGAGTTGACATTAAAAATTGATGATTAATGCGCTCTGTAGTATACAAATTTAAGATTTCAAGAAAACCAGCGGTTATTGCTCCGTAATGGTAAGAGTTCATCTGCTGATATGATCTCAAATGAAATGTTGAAAAATGTTGTACCAGTAATAATTAAACCACTTCATAAATTATTTAATTTTATTTTTACTAGTGGAAAATTTCCAAAGACCTGGAATGAAAGTTTTCTAGTTTTTCTCCACAAAAAGGGAAACAAATTTGACCCTGGAAATTATAGGGGCATATCCATCAGCTCCAACCTCGGCAAGCTGTTTAATAAAGTTATCTATAACAGACTTATGAACTTCATAAATAGTAAACAACTGAATCAATAAAAATCAAATTGGTTTTAAAGAAAAAAGTCGTACTGCTGATCACATATTTACACTAAAATCAGTAATTGATCATTATAAACAACAAAATAAAAAGGTATTTGCAGCTTTCATTGATCTTAAAAAAGCCTTTGATACAGTTTGGCGAATAGGACTATTTTATAAACTTTTGATACATGATATTCCAAATAGAATTTTTAGAATTGTTTATTCAATGTACAAATGTATACTGACTCAGTATGCAGAATCAAGTTTTCAAATGGACTCAGTTCAGCATTTTTATCTGAGCGAGGAGTAAAACAAGGAGATATACTGAGCCCTGTACTTTTTAATTATTATATTAATGACCTCTCTAATGCTTTAGTCAATTGTAATTCTGATCCAGTTGTAATTGGGGACTTTTCTTTAAATATTCTTCTTTATGCAGATGATATTGTTTTATTGTCTCAAAGTAAAAAAGGACTACAAAATAGTCTAATGCTTTATATGATTATTGTGATTGTTGGAAACTACAAGTTAACACAGATAAGTCCAAAGTTATTGTATTTAATTCAAATGGTAAAACATTTTTGGACGAATTTACTTACAATGATTCTTGTATTGAAACTGTTAGTCATTATTCTTATTTAGGTATTGTAATAAAATGTAATGGTAATTTCAATTTAGCCATTAATACTCTTATGGAAAAGGCAAGAAAGGCCTATTTCAAAATTAAGAAAACTGTTGGTCTGAATAATCCATGTAGACTACTTGAAAAATTGTTCGATACATTAATATCACCTATACTGATGTACTGTTCTGAAATTTGGGGTGTTAACTCATCATTAAGGGACTCTGAACCCTTTGAAAAATTACACATTAAAATTGTTAAAGAAGCACTTGGTGTTCATTGCAAGGCTTCAAATGATGCTTGTCGTGCTGAGCTTGGTAGAATTTCACTCAAAAATAAAATTGTTTTTTCAAGCATAAATTTTCTAGAGCATATAATTTCATCAGAAAATACACTTGTAAATCAAATTTTCTGTGCAACAAGATTTTCAAACCCCTGGATCCTAAAAACTCAGTGCATTTTACAAAAATTAGGATATTCATATCTTGTTGAAAAAAGTTGTCTAACAAAGCAGCACTTGGGACAAGTAAAACAGAGAATTTATGATCAGTGCTTGCAAAATCAAAATGCAAACATACAGGAGTCTTCTAAGCTCAGTTTCTTTCGTCAAGTCTACAAAATGGGTCAAATACCATCATATGTTGATTCACTAAACAATTTAAATGATAGAGCAGCAATATGCAAAATACGCATAAGTGCACTTTCTTTAATGATTGAAAGGGGAAGACATCTTAATATTCCTAGAGAGGAAAGATACTGTCCTGTCTGTAAAAAGGGGAAATTGAGGATGAACAACATTTCTTATTAAAATGTAATAGATATACCTCAAAGCGAGAAATATTAGAAAATAAAATAAATGTTATATTTCAAATACAGCGTAACATTACCGTTGATGAAAAAATATCTCTATTGGTCAATAATAGCTTAGCATTATTACTTAGACTGTCTTCCTCTTTCATATCAGAATGTCTAAATATAAGAAATAGTGAACTTGTATGATACATCATTTTGTAACTTTTCATAATTTAGCATGATATGTTATCATGGAACCTTTCTTTCTACCATGTCAATTATTATAGTTGTATGTACTGCCATAGGTCTTAACCATTTATTAGGTCTTTCCACCTTTCCGTGTGGAAAGACCTATTGATTTTGTTCTTATTATTTTTTTTTTCTTCTGCCTAATTTTTTTCTTGCGGTGTAAAAATGTTTTAAAAGATGTCGCTTAGTTTTTTTGTATATCATATTATACAGTCTATACGCTTTTGAAACTGACCCTGTTTAACCGAACACTGTTCTTTGTAAGAGTTATCTCCCCAAAACTCTGTTTTTCTTGTTATCAGATCTCCTCAGCAACCGTAAAAGAAAGCGACAAATTTATTTTTCCAAATTGCTCGTTATATCCTCAGGATGTTAGCTTTTATTTTGACCGAAGCTTTGCGAAGACTCCATTTGAGAGTTATTTCCCCTTTTATATTGAAATAAATGAAATAAATTTGTAACTGGAAAACCATAAGTGATAGAGGCCTAGGGTCTTTTGATTTGATGTCCTTGGTAAAAAAATTGAAAATGAGGTCAAGGTCAAAGGTCAAGGTCATGTTCAAATTTTTGATTTTGGCTTGTTATCTCTTATTTTCAGAAATCATACAAGATATTGACAAAATATTTTCAGACAATTGTTAGTTGCAACATGTCGTAACACATAAATTTTACTTAAAAGGGTATGTAACATTTAATGCGAGTTTTCTCCCCTTTTATATCTAATATTAGCTGTATGGTAATATAATTAACTCATTAACAATATGAAGTAGAGGCCTAGAGTCTTTTGATTTGAGGTCCTTGGTTGATGACCTTGAAATTGAGCTCAAGGTCATAGGTAAATTCAACGTTCTAGATTTTGACCTTTGCTCTTTCCTCTTATGTATACATGATAAAGCCATGGGACTTTTTGCAAAAGGTTGCTAGCAAAGTGACCTTGTAAAATCAAGCCGAAAGTGACATTTTGTAAACCGGAAGTAGCCATTTTTTGTACTAATTTAATGTAAAGGTGTCAGACCACCAATTAAAAATCCCTATCTGTTCAACCAAATTTTGCAATTTTCACAGCTTTCTAAATATTTTACCTAAAGTTTAACTTCAAAGAAACCAGGTATATCCTTAATTGTACATGTATCAGCTTTCTACATGCCAATTTTCACCATACCTTTAAAGCCTTCTAATAAAATTAAACATCAAACAGAGGTACTCCAAAACAAAAACCTGGTTTTCCAGAAATCTAAAATTAGTATACTATGGAGCGCATTAATCCTCAATTTTTAATGCAAACTCATAGACAAGTAAATTTTGGCTCAAAATGATCTAGATATATTTCTCTTTCACCAAAAGTTTCATTTCTGCAAATTTGTTGGTTAGTTTAAGTAAACAAGGACATCAAAAGCACTATTTTGTGTCGCAGTAGGGCTACTTTAACGTTCTAAATTGGAGGGAGTAATTGGTGGTCTGACACCTAAAGAGCAAAAAAAGTTGATCAGAAATCTTTTATTTTGTTTATTCTTAATCCTTAGTCAATTTGAAGTTAAAAACATCCTTTCTGAGCATAATGCGACTCATATTACAAATTTCACAGCTCAATTTAAACTGACTGTAATGTAAGCCTTTGATAGAAAATACTTAAAAATCTCATTTTGGACTAGAGAAACATAAACTTTCAATATCAAGATCAGCTTTTGTTGATTTTTCCTTGTTTGTTCTACTGCTTTAAAGATTTTCCACAATTTTTACAATGAGTTTAATAAAAAAAATCCAAGGTATTGAAGAGTCAAGGAATATTGACCCCCCTTTTTTACACCTGGTGTCAGTAATGGGACTATTAACTGATCAAAAGTGCAGTAATGGTCATTTAACTGTTTTATTTACTATCAGTCAATAAAATTTAAAGTGTAAAACTTTCATTTGAGATAATAAATGAGATTTTTGTGAGTTTATGCAGTGTTTATATCAGTCTATGTTAACTGCCATATACATGGTATGCCGCAATGATATAAGGGGTAAAAATCAAATAATTTCATCAAATCTTCATGACGACAATTTTTTTGGGGTAGCAATCAACCTATGTTTAAATGTTTAACACCACAGAAACAACTTACTGTGCATTTATAACAATTTACAACATTTTTTATAGGAAAGCATATTGTCAGGGTGAGAAAAGCTAAAAATAGCACACATTCAGGTTTAAGGCTCTAAATTTGCAATATGTGACTTTTTGCTCCAAAAAAGATTAAAATGTGACTACTATTATTTCAAATGACCAGTTAAGACCAAAAAATCAATTGTTTTCTGAATTTTGGGTTTCACCGCATTTCTCTTAAAGAGCAAAAAAAGTTTATCAGAAATCTATTGTTTTGTTTATTCTTAATCCTTAGTCAATTGAAGTTAAAAACATCCTTTCTGAGCATAATGCGACTCATATTACAAATTTCACAGCTCAATTTAAACTGACTGTTATGTAAGCCTTTGATAGAAAATACTTGAAAATCTCATTTTGGACTAGAGAAACAAACTTTCAATATCAAGATCAGCTTTTGTTGATTTTTCCTTGTTTGTTCTACTGCTTTAAAGATTTTCCACAATTTTTACAATGAGTTTAATAAAAAATCCAAGGTATTGAAGAGTCAAGGAATATTGACCCCCCTTTTTTACACCTGGTGTCAGTAATGGGACTATTAACTGATCAAAAGTGCAGTCATGGTCATTTAACTGTTTTATTTACTATCAGTCAATAAAATTTAAAGTATAAAACTTTCATTTGGGATAATAAATGAGATTTTTGTGAGTTTATGCAGTGTTTATATCAGGCTATGTTAACTGCCATATACATGGTATGCCGCAATGATATAAGGGGTAAAAATCAAATAATTTCATCAAATCTTCATGACGACAATTATTTTGGGGTTGCAATCAACCTATGTTTAAATGTTCAACACCACAGAAACAACTTACTGTGCATTTATAACAATTTATAACATTTTTTATATGAAAGCATATTGTCAGGGTGGGAAAAGCTAAAAATAGCACACATTCAGGTTTAAGGCTCTAAATTTGCAATATGTGACTTTTTGCTCCAAAAAAGATTAAAATGTGACTACTATTATTTCAAATGACCAGTTAAGACCAAAAAATCAATTGTTTTCTGAATTTTGGGTTTCACCGCATTTCTCTTAAAGAGCAAAAAAATATGATCAGAAATCTTTTGTTTTGTTTATTCTTAATCCTTAGTCAATTTGAAGTTAAAAACATCCTTTCTGAGCATAATGCAACTCATATTACAAATTTCACAGCTCAATTTAAACTGACTGTAATGTAAGCCTTTGATAGAAAATACTTGAAAATCCTATTTTGGACTAGAGAAACAAACTTTCAATATCAAGATCAGCTTTTGTTGATTTTTCCTTGTTTGTTCTACTGCTTTAAAGATTTTCCACAATTTTTACAATGAGTTTAATAAAAAAAATCCAAGGTATTGAAGAGTCAAGGAATATTGACCCCTCCTTTTTTACACCTGGTGTCAGTAATGGGACTATTAACTGATCAAAAGTGCAGTCATGGTCATTTAACTGTTTTATTTACTATCAGTCAATAAAATTTAAAGTATAAAACTTTCATTTGGGATAATAAATGAGATTTTTGTGAGTTTATGCAGTGTTTATATCAGGCTATGTTAACTGCCATATACATGGTATGCCGCAATGATATAAGGGGTAAAAATCAAATAATTTCATTAAATCTTCGTGACGACAATTTTTTTGGGGTAGCAATCAACCTATGTTTAAATGTTTAACACCACAGAAACAACTTACTGTGCATTTATAACAATTTATAACATTTTTTATATGAGAGCATATTGTCAGGATGGGAAAAGCTAAAAATAGCACACATTCAGGTTTAAGGCACTAAATCTGCAATATGTGACTTTTTGCTCCAAAAAAGATTAAAATGTGACTACTATTATTTCAAATGACCAGTTAAGACCAAAAAATCAATTGTTTTCTGAATTTTGGGTTTCACAGCTTTCTAAATATTTTACCTCAAGTTTAACTTCATAGAAACCAGGTATATCCTTAATTGTACATGTATCAGCTTTCTACATGCCAATTTTCACCATACCTTTAAAGCCTTCTAACAAAATAACGGACCATCAAACAGAGGTACTCCAAAACAAAAACCTGTTTTTCTGGAAATCTAAAATTAGTATACTATGGAGCGCATTTAAATCCTCAATTTTTAATGCAAACTCATAGACAAGTAAATTTTGGCTCAAAATGATCTAGATATATTCACCAAAAGTTTCATTTCTGCAAATTTGTTGGTTAGTTTAAGTAAACAAGGACATCAAAAGCACTATTTTGCGTCAGAGTAGGGCTACTTTTACATACGTTCTAAATTGGAGGGAGTAATTGGTGGTCTGACACCTAAAAGTATACAGAACCATCTATTTTTGGAATCAGAGTCAAGTAAACTATCAAAACATACCGGAAGTAACATCTCTTAAACCGGAAGCAAAAAATGATCTTTATTTATATCTTTTTGTAAAGAAACCATATATTTTTGGAATCGGCGTTCAATAAGCTGTCATTCGACGCTAAAATTGACATTTAAAACCGAATGTTAATATTTTCATATAAAAAAAGATCCGTACTGGTGGAAAGACCATCAATGGTTCTCTGAACAATTGGGTTTTTAATTGTTAATGAGTTTGTGCCAATAAAAATATTTGTATTTGTATTTGTTATTTTTAGTGGTACATCAGTTCTGAAGGTCTCTTCTTTCTTATATGGCTTTAGAGGTATGTTGAAAATTGGCATAAAGAAAGGTGATACCTGTACGATTCAGGACATACCTGGTTTGTAAGAGGTTAAACTTAAGATAAAAAATTTAGAAAGTATGAAAATTGCAAAATTTGGTTGAACAGATAGGGACTTTTAATTGGTGGTCTGACACCTTCTATACCCTTACCGAAAAATAAGCCCTGCGGCAAACATTTGCCGCAAGTTTGCAGCAAACATTGCCGCAAGCTTGCAGCAAACGTTTGCGGCAAACTTGCCGCAACCATTTTACCATGCAAATGAAGTTTGCGGCAAGCTTGCGGCAAACATAATTATGCAAATTAGATTTGCCGCAAGCTTGCGGCAATTGTTTGCTGCAAGCTTGCGGCAATTGTTTGTTGCAAACTTGCGGCAAACTTGCAGGAACTACACATATACCAATGTCATGTGTGTAGACACATTCAATTTATCTCTTTCAAATTACACAGCACCATTTTTAAAAAGTTAATTCCTGTTTATACAAACAGTCATTGAAAGAATTCTTGCAAACTCATGAGATGTGAGGAAATACAAACATGTATTTGAGTTTTGAAACCGGGACAGGAGTCATTCTCAAATGACATAATATACCTGTATTAAAAACTGAAAAAGATAAAATCTCAAGATGTATTATAAAAGCATTACAGAATTTAACTTAATCTTAATTAGTACATCAGTAACAAATTCAAACTTATAATAGCTTAAGTTTTTCAATCACACATACATGTACATATAGTTGCTTACTTAATTATGTATGATGATAACATTAATTATTTTATTAAAACATGCAGTTTTATGAATCATTTGTACTTACACAATTACATACTGATTATCCCATATTATTGAATCAAATGCCTCCTTGATCTCTTATATATGTGAAATGCATTTCCAAACACAACCAACATGACCTAGCCACAATTTCAAATTGTTAGCATCCAGAAAGTGCCAACTAGGCATGCCCAGTCAATATTGTGTAATTCCTGCAATGTTCTGGCAAACATATAGAATGGTCAAAGTTTTCTGCAATCTTGCGGCAAACATATTGAATGATCTAAGTTTTCTGCAATCTTGCGGCAAACATATTAAAAGATCTAAGTTTTCGGCAATCTTGCGGCAAACATTCTTAATTATTTTAAACTTTCTGGCAATCTTACGGCAAACATTGATGTTTCTGCAAACTTGCCGCAAGCTTGCAGCAATGTTTGCCGGAAGTTTGTAGCTAGCGGCAAACATCTGCAAACATTATTTTCTGTGTTCCTGCAAACTTTTTGTTTGCCGCAAGCTTGCAGCAAGTCTGCTGCAAGTTTGCAAGTCTGCTGCAAGTTTGCGGCAAACAATTCAGTTTCATAAGGGTATGTATGTGCCTGTCAAAAGTCAGGAGCCTGTAACTAAGTGGAATTGTCGTTTGTTTGTGTTACATATTTGTTTTTCTTCCATTTCTTGCACATAAATTAGGCAGGCCGTTAGTTTCTCGTTTGAATTGATTTACATTATCATTTGGGGCCTTTTATAGCTGACTATGCGGTTTGGGCTTAGCTCATTGTTGAAGGCCATAAGGTAACCTATAGTTGTTAATTTCTGTGTCATTTTGTCTCTAATGGAGAATTGTCCTATCTGCAATAATACCACATCTTTTTAATATGTGCATCACCGTATAAGGAGGGTAATGAGATGTTACATAGGTTTTATCAAGGATTCATATAATACTATCAGACATAATTGTATTACAAGTCTGGTACTATACACATTCTCGGTTTTCAAATACATTTTATTTAAGAATCTTTCAAAATAATTTATAGGCTTAAACAAAATAAACAATATATTCATATTGCTGATAACCTAGACATCATATTTTATTTTCATCAACATAATAAACATGCATACAAGTTTAGCAAATATAGCATACGTCATAACACATAAAGAAAACTCTAAAAAAGTAATGCACCATGTTTAAAATAACATGACAAAAATCTGCATCATGACAAAAAATACAAAATATATTGTAACTTGTAGTGTTATGTCACTGTAGTACATCTTTGAATCTGCATCATAAGTAAGGTATAATGAGAAATATATTAGTCTTAACTACACTACAATAATAACAAACACAAAGCAATGCATTTAGCCGTGCAGACTTACAGAGTCGGCGTTTAATGTATATTTATATTATAAATCATGACATACATTCCAAATGAGTACACAGAAAGAATAAACATCTGAAACAAGTTTAGTCTGAATCAATAAGAGCCCATATCTCTATGTATGTATTTATGTATATATCCGTCTTTAACGTAACCTCACCGCCCAGGAAAAACCATCAAAAACTTTACGAAAGAAATTGATATGGAAACCTGTGTTCGGAGCAAGTGCAAGGCACGCCTCGGGACATTGATGCCAAACTCCATCACAAGAAAAAACAGCAAAATAATATACAATATAAGTTTTATAGTGTCATGAACGTCTGTGGCTAGAATGATTTTCAATTAACACAAGAAAATTAAAAACCCGCTTTCACCTTATTAACATAATAATACTTATTGACACAATCCAAATGATTGGTCCACGTGTAGAACTACACATAACAAAACCCGCCAAAAACATACTGTTCTTATAAAACATTCCTTTTAGACAACATTTTCCCGCTATACTCCGAAACGCGGGAAAATTATACATTTCTACAATATAAATGTTTTGTTGATTCATTTCAATTTCCCGGATACCAGTTCTGTGGGTTTGTTATAAAAATACTTGATAGCTGACAAATTCCAGTACATGCAACTCTGCTAGCACCTTTATGTGTGAGGCATGTACAAATATTGATTGTGAAATGGGTCTGTTATAAAAAGAAAGTTGATAGCTGACTCTGTCCAGTACATGCAACTCTGCTTGCACCTTTTTGTGTGAGGCATGTACAAATATTGATTGATATATAAAAAAAACATTTAATATATCAATACATTTAGTAGGATGTCTACAGGGTCCAGTAGACTATACTTCATTATCTAACCAATAAGGGAATTAACCTTGTTAGCCATCAGTGATTTTGCACATCCATGTTACCAAATGAAGCAAAAATTTATATTTAGGAATTGTTTTCACTTGTGCTTAAATTAAGTAAATAAATGATCTTATTTTTAAAATTCCATCCATCAAAATGTGTCAGTTGCAATTTGAATTTTATTTCCAAAATGTGTCAGTTACAATTTGAATTCTATTTCCAAAATGTGTCAGTTACAATTTGAATTCTATTTCCAAAATGTGTCAGTTACAATTTGAATTCTATTTCCAAAATGTGTCAGTTACAATTTGAATTCAATTTCCAAAATGTGTCAGTTACAATTTGAATTATATTTCCAAAATGTGTCAGTTACAATTTGAATTATATTTCCAAAATGTGTCAGTTACAATTTGAATTCTATTTCCAAACTGTCAGTTACAATTTAAATTCTATTTCCAAACTGTCAGTTACAATTTAAATTCTTTTTTTTTTTTTTTTTAACTATTTAGATTTATTATCTGATAAAATACACATTCTTTTTTTTTTTTTTTTTTTTTTAACGTGGATAATATACTTTATTGCACTCTATTGCTGTTAACAATTTACTTAGTGTACAGCATTGCACTAAGTATCCCTGATATATTAGTTATTAGGTATCCAGGGAGAATATCTAATAAAAGTAAATTGATGTTACATTACAATGTTACAATATTTTAAATGATTTCATGTTTACCGGAGAATATTTCACTTCCGTCCGATAGTGTTTTTTAATATTAGATAAATGTGCATCGTTTGCCATCATCATCTTTGTGATTTGGATAAATTTAATTCACAATACTTAGACAGTTTGTCTAATTTAAAAGGTAAGTTGATCATAATTTTCGTGATGTTTTGAATCATAATAAAAGTGTAACTGTTAACTTATTTGAAACCTGTTGTATTTTAGACTGATGTGTCTAAACTACTCGGGTAAACATGATTATACACGACATCAGAGTGCACTACACATAGTTGTCAAAGATAAACACATAAGGTATAAAGTAAAAAAAGAAGACAAAAAAGTGTGTATTATACAATATTGAATGATACATTATTATCTTTTTTTTTAACACGTGGTATTAAAGTACATTAATGTCACCTGACATGCTCAAGTCATGTGACTTAATACTTGGGTCATGTGATCTCAGGGATATTTTGTACAAATCCTTGTTATTATTTATGATCATTTATGTAGTTTAGGGTTTTTAAAATCAATTTACTGGTTTTTCTTTTAATTATATTATTGATTTCAACTATAGATTTTATTTCTGCCTTGAATATTTTAAAGATCTACTTTTGTTCTTCTTGAGTCAGAGATGTAATATGATTTGTAGATAGAAAAAAATATTACAGTCAAAAGAAAGTTAATTTCATAGTAAGCTTCATCATTTATTTTATATCCTACTACAAGATTTTCTATATTAAGAATACTTTCATTGAAACCTATAAATTTAAGAAGGTTGGATATTTTTGATAAAAAATTGCTGTTGTAACTGCAAGAAAAATAAAGATGTTCATAATCTTCTTTTATACTGCAATGATTACATTTATTATTTGTGAGTATTTTCCATTTAACTAATAAATCATTGCATGGAAGTATAAAGTGAATTAATTTCCATCTAAACATTTTCAATTTATTGTCAGGTAAGTAGTTAAAAATGAAGTTGAAACAATTTTCTAGTTTGAAGTACAGGTTTTTGGCAAACATTTTTTCCCACATTATAACTCCTATAGGTTTGTCCAGTTTGTTTTCATTTATAATAATGTTATAAATTTGTTTTGTATTCATTTTAGAATTGATTTCTTGATTAAGCATGATTTTTAGACTATTTATAGTATTATGAATATTAACTTTAGTTTTAATTGAATTATCTTGATTTATTATTGTAAGCCATTGATTTGGTATAGCTTTTTTAATGCAAGATATCTGCCTGATCCAATCTTGTTTGTTTTTTAGTTTAGAAAGTATATATGTTTCTGAAATTTGACCTCTATCATCTATAATATCATTTATGAAATACAAATTGCTTTTTACCCACTCTTCAAAGAATAAACATTTTCCATTTAGTCTGAGAAAGTTATTTCCCCATAGAAATTGTTTTCTTATTTGTAGAAAGTCATGTGGGTATGATGACCCACCTCCTTTAACACTAATCCAAGTTTTAATTAATTCTTGGTAAAATTCTGGAACACTCTTGAAAATTGATTTATCTAGATCATTTATATTTTTCAGATTCATTAGAAATATTATCAAGTTATTACCAAATTTATTTAAATAATATCTTGGTATAACTGTCCAATTGTCTGTTTCAGTATTAAATAATTTTGTTATCCAGCCTATGTGTATGGATTTTATAAAATTATCGATGTCTATCATTTTAAGTCCCCCTTTTTTGTACTCTGTTGAAAGAGTTGATCTTTTAATTTTGTCTCTTTTACCATTCCATATAAAATTATATATGAGGGTTTTAAATTTTTGTAGCGAATCTTTTGGTATTACAGTATTTGATGCTATATATGTTAAGTTTGGTAGAATTAAAGATTTAGTTACTACTATTCTTCCTAATATACTTAGTTTTCTTTTCTTCCAGTTAGCTATTATTTTTTCACATTTCAATATTTGTTTTTCAATATTAAGATTTTGACATTCTAATCTGTTGTGTCCAAAATAAATTCCTAAACTTTTGATAGGTTTATCACTCCAATTAATATTCTCATATTTTTCTTTGCAGTGCTTTAATTTGCCAAGCCATATTCCTTCAGTTTTAGTTCTATTAAGTTTAAGACCAGAAAAGTTACCAAATGTTTCAATTAAATTTAATGCAATTGTAATGTCCTGTTTAGAATGTAGGAACAGAGTGGTATCGTCTGCTAGTTGACATATTTTTAGTGTATTGGTGCTGCTTTCTAGCTTAATTTCTAATCCTTTAATATTTTTATTTTCTCTAATTTTTATAGCCATTATTTCTACGGCAAGAACAAAAAGTAACGAAGAAAGCGGACAGCCTTGTTTAATACCACGGAATGCTTTAAAACGACTTGAAACCCAGCCATTATTAGTTATACATCCCTTAATATCTGAATACATTAGTTGAATCCATTTTAAAAAACTTTCTTTAAAACCAAACTTTTTTAGTGTTTCAAACATAAAGATCCACTCAAGAGAGTCAAAAGCTTTGCTAAAATCTAGAAATAAGACAGCTCCGTCTATTTTGAGATTTTCTGAATAGTCAATAGCATCTTGTATCTGTCTAATGTTGAAACCAATGTACCTATTTTTTATATATCCTTTTTGATCAGAATGTACCAGTTTATGAAGTAGGGGTTTAAGTCTTTGTGCCAAGGCATATGCTAGAAGTTTAACATCATAATTCAAAAGTGTTATAGGTCGATAATTATCAAGTGACAATGGGTCATTTTTTTTATAAATAAGTGATATAACGCCTATTTTTTGTGTGTTGGACAATTGTCCTTTAGAATAGCAATAGTTAAATGTTGATACTATTAAAGTTTTTAATTCTACCCAAAACTTTCTGTAAAATTCAACATTTAGTCCATCTAATCCTGGGGCACGGTTTAATTTCATTTTAAATATAGCTTCTGTGCATTCTTCTTCAGTTATTTCTCCTTCGCAAGTATCACTTTCACTTTCAGTTAATTTTTTATGTTTTTTAATATCATTTAAATAATTTTGTGTTTCTTGTAAATTTGGATTTGTTGACGTGTATAAATCTTTATAATATTTTACTTCAAGGTTTAATATTTTTTCATGATCCCTAGTTATCTCCCCTTTTTCATCATATAGTTCATTGTCAAGAATCAGTCCGGTCGACATTGCGCATGCGTGAATTCAGATACCCTACATGGAGACAATCGTTATATAGAAGTTATATGGAAAATAATCTTTATAAGACGATATTCAACTTTCTTCCCGGTTGTTTTCTTAGCTGTTGTGATCACCAGAATCCTTAATGTGTCTTCTTTTTAATGATATAAATTATTTTAAAATAATGTTTAAACTTCATGCAACAAATTTAGATTTTTCATACAGTGATGTCAAATGGCTCACATTTGCCGTTATTCTTACAGAAAATGCCATTTTTAGGGAAAGTGGTCAGCTTTGAAAAAATAAATAAAATACTTTTACTGATGACATTCCTTAGCTGTTGTGACCAAGAGAAAGATGAAAAGTTATAGTTTAATGTGGTGTAGTTTATTTTCAAATTGGTTATTGTCTCCTTGCACCAAATTTGATTTAAAAGTAGGCGATTTTAAGTTTTTATTCTATCAATTTCTATTTGACAACAGGATACATTGTTTGTGTAAACAGATAGTAGCCTGTTACACAATCTTGTTTATACAGTCATGCTGAGACAATAATTCATGTGATATAGTGTAAACGACGTTTTGTATTAAGTTAGTGTAGGGCTGAAGGAATTACAAAACAATAAATAATATGAAATTCACGTTTTTATTATTGAAGTTAATTATATATTCAAAGTTTTTGTTTGTGTTTGTTATCACGTGCTTATAACCGATATTAAATAAAGTATGAGAATATGCAATCGTAATCTAAAAGTTAACGCATTGTATTAAATAGATGCACGTTCAACTGAGTGTTTTATCAATACACAATCACATTTTTTTTGTAATTAATGGGATTAAATAGTTTCTATTCATATTTGGGAAATATAAGCCTGAGTTCAGCAGTAGCTGTATGATGGCAGATTGTCAATGAGACAACTCCCCCAGTGACTAGTTGCATTTTAACTGGTCCTTTTGACTCTTTTTCGTAACAATGCTCGTATAACCTTTTTAAGGCTATTTTCTCAAGATTTGAATACACAATCATAAAGGAGAACAATTCCATTTCGTCGCACTTTAACAGTGCATGCATACACCACTGAATTCGACCACTTGATACGGCAAGTTAAAATCGAATAATACATTTTTCTTCAAAACCAAGTTTCTGTTATTAATTTCTTAAAACTAAATATACGAATAATGTGTGCGCACAATAGTGATACATTAGAAAGTTAACCCCTTTTAAGACAGGTTTTACCATATGATGATATAAATTTACATTCGCCGTCAAAAAGAAACTTGTTGATGACTAAAATAATCGAAACTAACATATATATCTAAATACAACAGTATTCTTGAATAAAATGAAAATAAACTGCCGTTTATAGAATTGCCTTGTCATTTTATTTTATCCTAAGCTCTTCAACTGAATTAAAATTCATTGAACCGAAACAATATTAAATAAAAAGTCAATCATTTCTTCACAAAACGATAAAGATTGTTAGCTTTGAACAGGTACTTGTATGACAATTAACATGTCAGCTTCAGGCTATATACCTGTAGATACTCGAGGTGGATATATGGTGGAAACGATGCTGGAATCTTGTATTATTTTATTAAAAACAGGAAAGGGTCAACAAATATGACATTTCCGAGATTTTATTTTCAGACATGATTTAAGTGTGTTAATTGTCATAACGTAGATATAAACAAAATGTAGAATCTGCTTTTGAAATGACTCTGTCTCACTATCTTCGTGCAGCCGTATAAGTTACTGTATGGCTTTTATCAATTATCTTAACCCATATCGTATAGTTGCTTCATAACTTCAATAGAATTGAGAATGGAAACGGGAAATGAGTTATAAAAAGAGGCAACAACCCGACAAAAGAGCAGAAAACAACCCATAGTCACCAATGGGTCTTTAACGCAAAAGGGGGGGGGGGGGTATTCAATACAATAATGTTATAACTATATATAATTTAGCGAAAAGAACGTCACACAAAACTCCGTAACATATAAAAAAAAAATTGAAAAAAACACACACACACACATAAGACTAACAAAATTTCTGTTTCATATTTTCTCTTGTGGATAACAAGAAACGACAACCTCATAATAACAAATAATTTGTTCCTGACTTTATAAAACAAAACTAGAAACCGTGGCATTCGACGGGGTTAAAAATGTTTGTGAGTGCTCAAATTTATCTGTGGTATAAAAGCACAACACAAGACCAAACTCTTAAAATTAGTAGGAAAATGCTTCCCTGTACATTGGGCATGAAACTTATTTACAGAATACAAAAGATCTAAAGTACCGATTTGAAGATAAGTTATCTACCATTACACATCGAACATACATATGAAAACAAAAAATATGTGATACGATTGCCAATAAGACAACTGTCCACCAAAGTTCAAACAAAAAAAGTAAAATCACAAAAATACTGAACTCCGAGGAAAATTCAAAACGAAAATTCCGTAATCAAATGGCAATATCATATGATAAAACACATCAAACATGTAACAACTGTCATATTCCTAACTTGGTATAGGTGGTCGTATCCAACTATAGACAACCGTACGGTCTTCAACATTGAGGAAAAAAAACATACCGTACGTATAGTCTGATATAAAAGGCCCCAACATTAAAAAAATATGCAATTATTTGATTGAGAAAACTAACGGCCTCATTTATAACAAAAGAATTTACGAAAAACAAATCAGAACTCGAGGAATTGTGCTGTTATCCTCACTCAAAGCATAGAAGTAATATTACTTCCATGCTCAAAGTGAGTGTACATTTAATAATTATTAACTGTCAATGAATTTTAAAATTGAATTAAACGCGACAGACATTCCGAATTCTCAAGGTACCTGTTATATATATACACATAAAAAAAAAAAAAATAAAGACTCGTAAGACAACGACATTTCGACCAATTGTGTTACTTGAACTAAAATTTCAAATACATTTCAGTCAGTTTGATGATCAATCCATTTTGAATAAGAAAATATAATTCATTTATATGCATTTTTCATTTACCAATTTGGGTCAAACATCTTGCGCCGTTTTAATGTTTCAACTAGGACTAAGAAACTAATTCAGTAGTCCCCGGTTTCAATAAAGATCGGAACTCCGGCCTTCAATTAATTTTACAAATTGAACCAAAAATTAGAAAACATGAATCAAAATTATTTTAGCGATAACATCTGGTATTGGTTTTCACTGAAGTTATCTTACAGACCAGCGGGTGTCCAACCCCTTAAATGTGCGTCTTATCGCAATTGTCAAATTATCTAGTAACCCCATGTGGAGCGAGGATGTATTATCGTCCTTGTCGATACAAATAATTGTTATCAAATTGAGTTATCTCCCTTAAACCGGACAGATTCTTGGCAATGTGTGTTATGGTTTTTTTGCTTTGCCTAGATTTCTCAAGACCTAGAAAATAAGCTGAATTTCTTTCACCCTCTTCCACCCATTTTGCTCTAGCTCTAATTTGGTTACCCTTTATTTTTTCATAGTAAAGCTTTCCCAATTTTTCTTCTGTATATTCTATTGTTTGCAATAAACTTGTTTTGGTTGTATTATTGTTTTCAGTATCAGCTAAGATATTAAGTCTTTGTAAGTCTTTTTCTAAAATATTTATCTTATCTCTTTTTTCCTTAGCTTTAGATTTGCAAAAATTGATTGAAATATCTCTTACCTCAGTTTTAAAGTTATCCCATAGTAGGTCGAGATCGGGATAATTTATACTTTTGTTTTTATAATTAGTTATCAAATTAGAAATTGTATTCACATAATCCTCATTCTCTAATATACTGCTATTCAATTTCCAGTATCCTCTGCCTTTAGGACCTCTATTTAAATCTATTTTTAGTGAAACACAATTATGATCAGTATGTTGCAGAACTATAGGTCTTATATCACATGAAATGGAGTTTTTGTACACTTCAGATCCTATTAAAAAATAGTCAATTCTTGTTGCTTCAGATCTATCTTTTCTACACCAAGTGAACTGTGTTTTATGTTTGTTTTTCTCTCTCCAAACATCTATAACTTTTAATGATTTGATTAATTTGTTAAGATTACAGACTGGTTTTTTATTTTTTATTTGTTTAGATTTATTTTTTGAATCTATTTGAGCTAATATGTCATTAAAATCACCTCCCATGATTATTTGTCCTATACTATGTTTATCCACCAATAATTTAATGTTTTTAAAAAAGTTATTTCTAGTGTGTGGGTTATTAGGTGCATATAAATTAACTAAAGTTAATATGTTGTCATTAACTTCCATATTTACAAGTAGAAATCTACCTTCTTCGTCTTCAAAACTATCAATTAATTTCAAATTTAGTGGGTTTTTTATCCAAATTGCAACACCTCGTGAATTGCTTGTTCCGTTACTTAATATAATTTGTCCTTCAAATTCATTTTTTAATTGGGTTGACATATTATTTACAAAGTGAGTTTCTTGCATTAATATGATATCACATTTTTGTTGCTTTGACCATTCTATTAATCTTTTTCTTTTTTCAGCTTTTTGTAGTCCTTTGCAATTAATAGAACAAATGTGAAGATTATTCCAAATTTTCATACGATTGGTAAGTTTGTTTTATATTATTTTCGGAAAGTTGGGGAATTTCCATTCTATTTTTATAGACAGGTATCATGACCTGTTTCTGACCTAGATCGAAATCGATCACGTGGTATATATGTGTATAGTTTACAACGTGGATGTCGGATATATTCTTGTAAGTGGTAGGTCTTTTACAGATCAGTTCGATATTTAAGCATTCGTGTACATGACATTCATTTAATAAAGAGTACTTAAACAATTCAAAAATTGCACAACATTCTCTAATGGTACAAAAAAATATACACATTATTTCATGTGTCAATATATGGGTCATCATGGTGACTTTGTTTACAAACTTTGACATGCAATACAATGTGCACTTACATTCAAAGTTTGAACAATAAAATTTACAGTAATAACAGTTTAAAAAGATAGAAATGTACAAAGGCGAAAAGTTGTGTAGAATAAATATACAGGTATATACAATAACATAAGTTAGCTGTTTAATTGAAAATAAATTCTGTACTAGATTACAGTAGTGAATAATAGTTGTTTTCCTATTTATTGTAATAATGATCTGACAATAAATGACAAAAAGACAGTAAATTCTGTACCTGTCAAGAAAATTATGAACATAGTCAGACTGGATTTGTTTTGCTTTTAAGCTTTGTTTGAAATAGAATTTTTCTCTCTCTTTTAGGTTTGATATTATTTGATGATGAATGGTGTGACCATTCCAGTGACAAGTAGTTGAATGACTGAGTATTTATCTTTATGGAAGATAACAAACAGTATGAGAAGATGCTGTCCAAATTTACATATAAACTTATGAAAAAACTAAAAATAGATATGTACAAATTCATGTTTTTTTTTATAGTTTTTTTTTTGATTTTATATTAAAAAGAATAAGTCTACATAGTATTCTGGTCTTTATCTCTGGCATGACGTCTAGGAAGCGGTTTTTGATCTTTTGTTTGCATTATTACGGGTTCCATCGTGTAATTGCTCAGTTGGTGTCACTGGTGACTTTTCGATGCCACGGCCTGATGTTGATTTTCCTGGCGTATTGACTTGTTTATTTTCATTTTTTCTAGTTGAACGAGATTCCTGATTTGTGACTTGCATAAATTGCGTCATTTGCGGTTGACCCGTATTCCTGCTTTGTTTGACATGATCAGGATTAGCTTGTTTGTTTGTTGGGCCTGATTTACGTGTTGGAAAAACTTTAGGTCTAACTGCTGGTGGATCATTTTTTTGTGACGCTGCATTTGTTTTGTCTGCATTGGCAGTTGTTAGGATTGACTGTGATTGTTCTATAGTGCAGTTTAGCAAGTCATCTGGTTGTGCATCACCTAATGTATGTTGCGTCTCATCGTCGTTTATATCGTCATTGTTATCTGACTCTGCGTTTGACTGATGCGATGGATAATAACTAGTATCATCTTCATTATATTCAGTGTTGTGCGGTATGCTTTCGCCTTCAGCTGAATCAATTTTCGTACAATCTATCTGTTTGTGTCCAGATTCACCACAATTTCGACATTTCCAGTCATTTTGGCATTGCGAAGCGCGATGACCCAATTCCATGCATTTGCTACATTTTGCAATGCTGTCATTTTGACCTCTGTATAGGACGGTTCCTCTATATTTACCGATAGGTATGTTTTTTGGGATCGGTTCCTCTAACGGACCTTGACATATCACAATGCGGTCTCCAGTTTGACAGTCAGTAATCATGTTGTCATATCGAAGTCGTTCTCTGAAATGTTTAAGTATGACACATTTGTACCTCTCCAGCACTCTTAGAATCTGTCCATCATCTGCTGAGAGAGGTATATCTTTGACACGAATCTTGATATCTGTTGAGTTTTCATATGACCTAACTCTTGGATTTCTTGAGTAGACTAATACTAACCTACCACGAAGTTCTAAGCCATTAGACACTAAGAGTTCCCTCTCTTTTTCGTTGTCTAAATATATCCGCCAAAGTCCACGGATTCTTTGTAGGCCTTTGATGCTACGTTTTGGCACTACTTTATCAATAGCTTCAAACATTTCGTTCGTAGTCAGGTATAGACTTTTCATAGGATTTGTGATACTACCAAATAGATCGGATTCCTGAGAGAATACAGGTTTAACTGATGAGATGAAATCAGATTCGTCGGACTTGGGTCCGTTTTTGAATGCGTCAGCATAAGACGCCATATTGGGTGGTTCTTGAGTATTTGATTTTGTCATTGTTTATCTTTTACTTCGAAATATTTTGTTCAATTAACAAAATTTTAAGTTGTTTGTGATGTGAAATCTATAAAGGATCTTATCCAACACAATTTACATCTGTTTTACCGGTTAAATCAAGTAAACTTCGTATATTTTTGCGGACAGTTTACAAACCCGTTACCATAGTCAGGGGTCGTAACTCCAATTTAAATTCTATTTCCAAAATGTGTCAGTTAAAATTTGAATTCGATTTCCAAAATGTGTCAGTTACAATTTGAATTCTATTTTCGAAATGTGTCAGTTACAATTGGAATTCTATTTCCAAAATATGTCAGTTACAATATGAATTTTCCATTTCCAAAAATTATGAATTAAAAAGTTTAAATAGTTCAAATGTTCATGCAATAAATTTAATATGGTTTCTTTTTCAATGAAAATAAAATATCAAATATATATCGTTTCAGAATTACATTGTGAGATTGCGAGTTCCCTTTGAATGACAAAAACATATCCTGAAGACATAGAAACTACTGATTCCGCCATAGAAAAAACAAGAAACACGCCAATAGGAACTACCTCAGTAACTCAGAACCAACTATGTTAAATGTTAGTGAAGATGCAGCGCTGCAATCAAGTGTATTTCTGAAATGATTATTTGATATTTGCTTAGCCCACCACAAAACTTTTAAGATATAGATTAAAGGAGCATGAACTAAACTATTAGTTTAATAGAATTTTAATTGTGTTGATAAAAATTAGAAATAATTTTAACAAAATTACTTTCTTTTTGTTTTTATCTTACAAAAACAATGATGGATATACAAGAAAAAAACCAAATGATTAAGTTATTGTTTGGGTGTTCCAATCGATTACTCAAAAGATATCCATTTGTACAAAAAAAGGAACATACACAATATTTTAATTTCTTCATTAGAAGATATGGTAACTTGTTAAATTTAACTTCAAAAATTGAAGTTGCTGGCAAACCAGAAGAATGTGATATATATATTTTGAACAGAAATGATTGAAACTCAACATGAATTTCACACAATCTTAATAGTCATATTGTTCCAATTACCTTAAAAATAAATTCAGGTAAATATGTACATATCTTATAAAATTGACAATCAGAACCTACTTTTAAAAATAAGAATATTGAAGATTTTTTTACAGTGCATCCTCAATTGTGCATGTTTATATTTCGTTGAAGACATATTGAGGGCACTTAACAAATTATCATATGATATTATGAACATTACAGAATTTTATTATCTAAATCTATAAACAATATTATTAGATTTCCCAAAGCAATAAACTGTCTCATCACAACAATCAGTTTAACATGTTTGGCTGCCTAACTGCACCTGCTACGACTGAAACATCATCTGTTTAAGTTGAATCTGTAACAAAAACAATTTGGAAATTAATGTGATGGATGTTTTATGTTAAATCCTAAATTGGAGACAGGTATATTTTTAACAATCTCTATGCATTCTGATAAAAATATACTTCACATGAATAAATCTGAATGAAAGAAAAATTTAAGACCAATGTCTGTTATAAAGCTTACTTCAGTGCCCTCAAATACCTAAATGTAAGCTCAGTTTATTGTTTCCAGCAAAAATTGTTTTATTAACTAATAAACGTAGACATATTTTTGAGAAATATTGTTATGAACAAATACTTACATGCAACTTTTCCTAATGTGCTTTCTACAATAGAAGCATCTTTCATGGTATAGGAGTGTTACATATTGAGGCTGTATCTGTGACAAAAACAAAAAACATACATAATTTAATTTCAGTTTTAAAAAAGACTATTTCCAGTTGCAAATTAAAATATACATCATTACAGTAAATAATTTAATAAAAGAAATGTAGGACCAATTTGTAATAAAGTTTCAAACTGTTGTTCCTGGAAAAACTTTTGTTTTATTATTTCAGAACAATTGAAATGACCAAATACCTACATGTAACTCATTCTAATGTGTTAAACTACAATGTAAGCATCTTTCATGGTAAAGGAGTGCCAACATATTTAGGCTGCATATGCAACAGAAACAAAAATTATAAATTTGTTGCAGTTTCAAAATCAAGACGATTTGCTTTTGTAAATCAATTCAAAAATCAATGTGATGCATGCATGTTTTAAGTCAAATCCTAAATTGGAAATTTATATTTGCAATTAGTGATATTCTTATTAAAAAATAAAAATAGTTTTAGACCAATTTGTTATATAGTTTCAATCTGGTATTTCACTTACTGAAAATTTATTTTTAATACCTAACAAATAGAAACATAGTTTAAAGAGAAATACTTACATGTGATGTATCCGTGACGTATCCTAATGCACTATCTACAATGAAACTATCTTCATTGGCGAGGAGTAACATGTATAGGCTGCATCTGTAACAAAAAAAAAGTTTTAAATTGGTATTTTTAATTAAAGAATATTTGCTGGTCATTCAATTCAGAGATTATAATGGCGCATATTTTATGTCAAATCCTAAATTTGAGACAAGCATATTAACACTAACTTTACATTCTTATTGAAATAAACCTTACTATAGTAAATATTGGAAAAAAGAAATGTAAGACCAATTTGTTATTTGTTATTAAATTTCAAGCTGTTCCATGGAAAAACTGATTTTCATTACCAAACACATAATTATTATAATAGTTAAAAGTACAATTACAATAAACAAATACATACATGTCAATAATCCTCAAGTGTTGTATACCATGTAAGCATCTTCATTGTCTAGGAGTATAACATATTTAGAATGTATCTGTTAAAAAAATAAATTCTTAATTAGTAATAGCTTTAAATAGAGAAAATTGATAGTTGCAATTTATTCAAAATTAATATGATGCATTTTTCTTTAAAATCCTCATTTGGAGACAAGTATATAGACAATTCTATACCTTCTGGTTAAAACATACTACATAACAGTATACATTTGAATAAAAGAAATTTTAAACCAATTTGTAATAAATTCTTATTTTAGCTGTTGTTCTGGGGAAAACTGATATTTGTTTTCCCACACATATAGACATGGTTTAAAGTAGTTATAAATACCAAATACATACATGCTAAACATTCTGATGTGAGATCCATCTACCATGAAACAATCTTCATTGTCCAGTAGCACAACATATGTAGGCTGTATCTGTAACAAAAACAATCTTTACGAATTAGCATCAGCTTTGGATAGACTATTGGTTCTTAAAATCAATTATAAAATAAAAGTCGCAGGTATTTTATGTCAAATCCATAATTTGACAAAAGTATGATAACAATTACAACACACTTTTGTTAAAATATACTACATTAGATTATAAATTTGAATAAAAGAAATATTTAGACTAATTCAAAATATAATTATTCTTTTTGGAGACGTCATTCCAGGTCAAAACATATTTTCATTCCAGATCACTATAAAACAAGACTGCACACGCTGAAATGTCTTGCCTTCTTTACTAATCATTGATATTATTAAATATAAAACTTTATTACAACTGTCACATAAACTCAACATTAACCAAGACAAGAGTGCACACACTGAAATGTCTCGCCTTCTTTACTAATCAGTGATATTATGTTGATAGTCCTAAGTATAAAGCTTTATTACAACTGTCACATAAACTTAACATTAACCAAGATAGCTAAACAAAGACCAATGAACCATGAAAATGAGGTCAAGGTCAGATGAACCATGCCAGGCAGACATGTACAGCTAACAAAAGTTCCATACAACAAATATAGTTGACCTATTACTTATAGTTTAAGAAAAATAGACCAAAACACAAAAACTTAACACTGTGCAATGAACCGTGCAATTGAGGTCATGGTCAAATAAACCTGCGGGACTGACATATAGATCATAATATATTTCCATACACCAAATATAGCTGACCTTTGGCATATAAAATTAGATAAAAAGACCAAAACTTAAAAACTTAACTTTGACCACTGAACCATGAAAATGAGGTCAAGGTCAGATGACACCTGCCAGTTGGACATGTACACCTTCCAGTCCTTCCATACACTAAATATACTAGCCCTATTGCTTATAGTATCTGAGATATGGACTTGACCACCAAAACTTAACCTTGTTCACTGATCCATGAAATGAGGTCGAGGTCAAGTGAAAACTGTCTGACGGGCATGAGGACCTTGCAAGGTACGCACATACCAAATATAGTTATCCTATTACTTATAATAAGAGAGAATTCAACATTACAAAAATTCTGAACTTTTTTTTCAAGTGGTCACTGAACCATGAAAATGAGGTCAAGGACATTGGACATGTGACTGACGGAAACTTCGTAACATGAGGCATCTATATACAAAGTATGAAGCATCCAGGTCTTTCACCTTCTAAAATATAAACCTTTTAAGAAGTTAGCTAATGCCGCCGCCGTAGCCGCCGCCGGATCACTATCCCTATGTCGAGCTTTCTGCAACAAAAGTTGCAGGCTCGACAAAAACCAAACATTGATCAATGAACCATGAAAATGAGGTCAAGGTCAGATGAACCATGCCAATTACTTATAATAATAACGCCACCGCCGCCGGATCACTATCCCTATGTCAAGCTTTCTACAAAAGTTGCAGGCTCGAAAAAAGTGGAAAACAACATTTTAATAATTTAAAGCGTCCGAATCAAAATTTTAATAAAAGAAATTGATTCAACACCAAATTTGTCATAAAATTCTAAGCTATTGTTACAGTAAAACATAGTTTCAAGTACAATTTTAATGAGCAAATACTAACATGTGACTCATCCTGGTGCGTTATCTTCCATGAAATCCCTCTCGTTGGAGTGGAACATATATGGGTATCTGTAACAAAAGGAAATTATAAATTAGTATCAGCTTTAAAATGGGGAATATTTTTTGGCTATTGAAATTAATGTGATGTGTTTTATGTCAAATTTTAAATCAGCGACACTTAATTTACAATTTCTATCAATTCTAATTAAAAAATGCCGCATTCGAATCGAAATTTTAATAAAAGAAATTGATTTAAGACCAAATTTGTCATAAAATTCTAAGCTATTGTTACAGTAAAATATAGTTTCAAGTACAATTTTAATGAGCAAATACTAACATGTGACTCATCCTGGTGCGTTATCTTCCATGAAATCCCTCTCGTTGGAGTGGAACATATATGGGTATCTGTAACAAAAGGAAATTATAAATTAGTATCAGCTTTAAAATGGGGAAGTTTTTTTGGCTATTGAAATTAATGTGATGTGTTTTATGTCAAATTTTAAATCAGCGACACTTAATTTACAATTACTATCAATTCTAATTAAAAAATGCCGCATTCGAATCCAAATTTTAATAAAAGAAATTGATTTAAGACCAAATTTGTCATAAAATTCTAAGCTATTGTTACAGTAAAACATAGTTTCTAGTACAATTTTAATGAGCAAATACTAACATGTGACTCATCCTGGTGCGTTATCTTCCATGAAATCCCTCTCATTGGAGTGGAACATATATGGGTATCTGTAACAAAAGGAAATTATAAATTAGTATCAGCTTTAAAATGGGGAATATTTTTTGGCAATTGAAATTAATGTGATGTGTTTTATGTCAAATTTTAAATCAGCGACACTTAATTTACAATTACTATCAATTCTAATTAAAAAATGCCACATTCCAATCCAAATTTTAATAAAAGAAATTGATTTAAGACCAAATTTGTCATAAAATTCTAAGCTATTGTTACAGTAAAACATAGTTTCAAGTACAATTTTAATGAGCAAATACTAACATGTGACTCATCCTGGTGTGTTATCTTCCATGAAATCCCTCTCATTGGAGTGGAACATATATGGGTATCTGTAACAAAAGGAAACTAGATATCATTGAGATGGGAGCCATCTCTGTGGGCCCCGCTGTGAATAATGTGCATTAAAAAATTGTATCTTTACCATAGGACATGGGTTTGTCAACTGAAATCAAAGTTTTTGACCTTGACCTTTGACCTAGGAAGTTGTAAATAAATTATGACACACCCTTTGGTGTTGGTTTATAAACATGTCAAGTATAAACTTTGAAATCATAACGGTTCTCAAGATATAGAGCGGACACGATCTTCACCACAGGACACAGGGTTGTCAACTGAAACCAAAGTTTTTGACCTTGAACTTTGCCCTAGACAGTCGTTCATAAATTATGACACACCCTCTGATGTTGGTACATATACATGTCAAGTATAAACTTTGAAATCATAACGGTTCTCAAGATATAAAGCGGACACGCTCTTCACCAAAGGACATTAGGTTGTCAACTGAAACCAAAGTTTTTGACCTTGAACTTTGCCCTAGGCAGTCGTTCATAAATTATGACACACCCTCTGGTGTTGGTTCATATACATGTCAAGTATAAAGTATGAAATCATAATGGTTCTCTAGATATGGAGCGGACACAAAGTGTTACGGACGGACGGACAGACGGACGGACGGACAGACTGATCACTATAGGGCGACCCGCCTTTGGCGGGGCCCTAATTATAAATTAGTATCAGCTTTAAAATGGGGAATATTTTTTGGCTATTGAAATTAATGTGATGTGTTTTATGTCAAATTTTAAATCAGCGACACTTAATTTACAATTACTATCAATTCTAATTCAAAAATGCTGCATTCGAATTGAAATTTTAATAAAAGAAATTGATTTAAGACCAAATTTGTCATAAAATTCTAAGCTATTGTTACAGTAAAACATAGTTTCCAGTACAATTTTAATGAGCAAATACTAACATGTGACTCATCCTGGTGCGTTATCTTCCATGAAATCCCTCTCGTTGGAGTGGAACATATATGGGTATCTGTAACAAAACGAAATTATAAATTAGTATCAGCTTTAAAATGGGGAAGTTTTTTTGGCTATTGAAATTATTGTGATGTGTTTTATGTCAAATTTTAAATCAGCGACACTAAATTTACAATTACTATCAATTGTAATTAAAAAATGCAGCATTCGAATCGAAATTTTAATAAAAGAAATAGATTAAAGACCAAATTTGTCATAAAATTCTAAGCTATTGTTACAGTAAAACATAGTTTCAAGTACAATTTTAATGAGCAAATACTAACATGTGACTCATCCTGGTGCGTTATCTAACATGAAATCCCTCTTGTTGGAGTGGAACATATATGGGTATCTGTAACAAAACGAAATTATAAATTAGTATCAGCTTTAAAATGGGGAATATTTTTTGGCTATTGAAATTAATGTGATGTGTTTTATGTCAAATTTTAAATCAGCGACACTTAATTTACAATTACTATCAATTCTAATTAAAAAATGCCACATTCCAATCCAAATTTTAATAAAAGAAATTGATTTAAGACCAAATTTGTCATAAAATTCTAAGCTATTGTTACAGTAAAACATAGTTTCAAGTACAATTTTAATGAGCAAATACTAACATGTGACTCATCCTGGTGTGTTATCTTCCATGAAATCCCTCTCATTGGAGTGGAACATATATGGGTATCTGTAACAAAAGGAAACTAGATATCATTGAGATGGGAGCCATCTCTGTGGGCCCCGCTGTGAATAATGTGCATTAAAAAATTGTATCTTTACCATAGGACATGGGTTTGTCAACTGAAATCAAAGTTTTTGACCTTGACCTTTGACCTAGGAAGTTGTAAATAAATTATGACACACCCTTTGGTGTTGGTTTATAAACATGTCAAGTATAAACTTTGAAATCATAACGGTTCTCAAGATATAGAGCGGACACGATCTTCACCACAGGACACAGGGTTGTCAACTGAAACCAAAGTTTTTGACCTTGAACTTTGCCCTAGACAGTCGTTCATAAATTATGACACACCCTCTGGTGTTGGTACATATACATGTCAAGTATAAACTTTGAAATCATAACGGTTCTCAAGATATAAAGCGGACACGCTCTTCACCAAAGGACATTAGGTTGTCAACTGAAACCAAAGTTTTTGACCTTGAACTTTGCCCTAGGCAGTCGTTCATAAATTATGACACACCCTCTGGTGTTGGTTCATATACATGTCAAGTATAAAGTATGAAATCATAATGGTTCTCTAGATATGGAGCGGACACAAAGTGTTACGGACGGACGGACGGACAGACGGACGGACGGACAGACTGATCACTATAGGGCGACCCGCCTTTGGCGGGGCCCTAATTATAAATTAGTATCAGCTTTAAAATGGGGAATATTTTTTGGCTATTGAAATTAATGTGATGTGTTTTATGTCAAATTTTAAATCAGCGACACTTAATTTACAATTACTATCAAATCTAATTAAAAAATTGATTTAAGACCAAATTTGTCATAAAATTCTAAGCTATTGTTACAGTAAAACATCGTTTCAAGTACAATTTTAATGAGCAAATACTAACATGTGACTCATCCTGATGCTTTATCTTCCATGAAATCCCTCTCGTTGGAGTTGAACATATATGGTTATCTGTAACAAAAGGAAATTATAAATTAGTATCAGCTTTAAAATGGGGAAGTTTTTTTGGCTATTGAAATTAATGTGATGTGTTTTATGTCAAATTTTAAATCAGCGACACTTAATTTACAATTACTATCAATTCTTATTAAAAAATGCCGCATTCGAATCGAAATTTTAATAAAAGAAATTGATTTAAGACCAAATTTGTCATAAAATTCTAAGCTATTGTTACAGTAAAACATAGCTTCAAGTACAATTTTAATGAGCAAATACTAACATGTGACTCATCCTGGTGCGTTATCTTCCATGAAATCCCTCTCGTTGGAGTGGAACATATATGGGTATCTGTAACAAAATGAAATTATAAATTAGTATCAGCTTAATAATGGGGAAGTTTTTTTGGCTATTGAAACTAATGTGATGGGTTTTATGTCAAATTTTAAATCAGTGACACTTAATTTACAATTACTATCAATCCTAATTTAAAAATGCCGCATTCGAATCCAAATTTTAATAAAAGAAATTGATTCAAGACCAAATTTGTCATAAAATTCTAAGCTATTGTTACAGTAAAACATAGTTTCAAGTACAATTTTAATGAGCAAATACTAACATGTGACTCATCCTGGTGCGTTATCTTCCATGAAATCCCTCTCGTTGGAGTGGAACATATATGGGTATCTGTAACAAAAGGAAATTATAAATTAGTATCAGCTTTAAAATGGGGAATATTTTTTGGCTATTGAAATTAATGTGATGTGTTTTATGTCAAATTTTAAATCAGCGACACTTAATTTACAATTACTATCAATTCTAATTAAAAAATGCCGCATTCAAATCGAAATTTTAATAAAAGAAATTGATTTAAGACCAAATTTGTCATAAAATTCTAAGCTATTGTTACAGTAAAACATAGTTTCAAGTACAATTTTAATGAGCAAATACTAACATGTGACTCATCCTGGTGATTTTTCTTCCATGAAATCCCTCTCGTTGGAGTGGAACATATATGGGTATCTGTAACAAAAGAGAATTATAAATTAGTATCAGCTTTAAAATGGGGAAGTTTTTTTGGCTATTGAAATTAATGTAATGGGTTTTATGTCAAATTTTAAATCAGCGACACTTAATTTACAATTACTATCAATTCTAATTTAAAAATGCAGCATTCGAATCCAAATTTTAATAAAAGAAATTGATTTAAGAACAAATTTGTCATAAAATTCTAAGCTATTGTTACAGTAAAACATAGTTTCAAGTACAATTTTAATGAGCAAATACTAACATGTGACTCATCCTGGTGCGTTATCTTCCATGAAATCCCTCTCGTTGGAGTGGAACATATATGGGTATCTGTAACAAAAGGAAATTATAAATTAGTATCAGCTTTAAAATGGGGAATATTTTTTGGCTATTGAAATTAATGTGATGTGTTTTATGTCAAATTTTAAATCAGCGACACTTAATTTACAATTACTATCAATTCTAATTAAAAAATGCCGCATTCAAATCGAAATTTTAATAAAAGAAATTGATTTAAGACCAAATTTGTCATAAAATTCTAAGCTATTGTTACAGTAAAACATAGTTTCAAGTACAATTTTAATGAGCAAATACTAACATGTGACTCATCCTGGTGCGTTATCTTCCATGAAATCCCTCTCGTTGGAGTGGAACATATATGGGTATCTGTAACAAAAGAGAATTATAAATTAGTATCAGCTTTAATATGGGGAAGTTTTTTTGGCTATTGAAATTAATGTGATGGGTTTTATGTCAAATTTTAAATCAGCGACACTTAATTTACAATTACTATCAATTCTCATTTAAAAATGCAGCATTCGAATCCAAATTTTAATAAAAGAAATTGATTTAAGACCAAATTTGTCATAAAATTCTAAGCTATTGTTACAGTAAAACATAGCTTCAAGTACAATTTTAATGAGCAAATACTAACATGTGACTCATCCTGGTGCGTTATCTTCCATGAAATCCCTCTCGTTGGAGTGGAACATATATGGGTATCTGTAACAAAATGAAATTATAAATTAGTATCAGCTTAATAATGGGGAAGTTTTTTTGGCTATTGAAACTAATGTGATGGGTTTTATGTCAAATTTTAAATCAGCGACACTTAATTTACAATTACTATCAATTCTAATTAAAAAATGCCGCATTCGAATCCAAATTTTAATAAAAGAAATTGATTTAAGACCAAATTTGTCATAAAATTCTAAGCTATTGTTACAGTAAAACATAGTTTTAAGTACAATTTTAATGAGCAAATACTAACATGTGACTCATCCTGGTGCGTTATCTTCCATGAAATCCCTCTCGTTGGAGTGGAACATATATGGGTATCTGTAACAAAAGGAAATTATAAATTAGTATCAGCTTTAAAATGGGGAATATTTTTTGGCTATTGAAATTAATGTGATGTGTTTTATGTCAAATTTTAAATCAGCGACACTTAATTTACAATTACTATCAATTCTAATTAAAAAATGCCGCATTCAAATCGAAATTTTAATAAAAGAAATTGATTTAAGACCAAATTTGTCATAAAATTCTAAGCTATTGTTACAGTAAAACATAGTTTCAAGTACAATTTTAATGAGCAAATACTAACATGTGACTCATCCTGGTGCGTTATCTTCCATGAAATCCCTCTCGTTGGAGTGGAACATATATGGGTATCTGTAACAAAAGAGAATTATAAATTAGTATCAGCTTTAAAATGGGGAAGTTTTTTTGGCTATTGAAATTAATGTGATGGGTTTTATGTCAAATTTTAAATCAGCGACACTTAATTTACAATTACTATCAATTCTAATTTCAAAATGCAGCATTCGAATCCAAATTTTAATAAAAGAAATTGATTTAAGAACAAATTTGTCATAAAATTCTAAGCTATTGTTACAGTAAAACATAGTTTCAAGTACAATTTTAATGAGCAAATACTAACATGTGACTCATCCTGGTGCGTTATCTTCCATGAAATCCCTCTCGTTGGAGTGGAACATATATGGGTATCTGTAACAAAAGGAAATTATAAATTAGTATCCGCTTTAAAATGGGGAATATTTTTTGGCTATTGAAATTAATGTGATGTGTTTTATGTCAAATTTTAAATCAGCGACACTTAATTTACAATTACTATCAATTCTAATTAAAAAATGCCGCATTCAAATCGAGATTTTAATAAAAGAAATTGATTTAAGACCAAATTTGTCATAAAATTCTAAGCTATTGTTACAGTAAAACATAGTTTCAAGTACAATTTTAATGAGCAAATACTAACATGTGACTCATCCTGGTGCGTTATCTTCCATGAAATCCCTCTCGTTGGAGTGGAACATATATGGGTATCTGTAACAAAAGGAAATTATAAATTAGTAATCAGCTTTAAAATGGGGAAGATTTTTTGGCTATTGAAATTAATGTGATGTGTTTTATGTCAAAGGAGTAGGTTCAGTAAGACCCCTTTTTGGCCCCAAAATATAGCAGTTTTACAAAATTTTTAAAATGTAAACCTTTAGTTATTTATTGGACAGTAGAATGCTTCTGCTACATAAATATGGGCTGTTTTTGACAATACAATGCACATATATCCGGTACTAGCACCATTAAGTCGTGCTAAATTACTGAAATCCTCATAATTCTAGCATTTTAGTTAAATTTTAGACGGTTTTCGTGTAATACGAAAGTGGCCGCATTCGTGTTCATCCTTAATATTGAAATGTAAGTTGTATTTTATGATAATACATAACATATATAAAGGTTGAGGATGAACACGGATGCGGCCACTTTCATTTTTACCAAAAACCATCTGAAAAGTGACATTTTTCGGCATATTAGGTAGATTTTTCATATTTGAGCTTGAATCGGATCGTTTTTAATGACTAAATCTGTTAAAATCTTTCACATAAACTAATCAATTCAAATAAAATAGACACTTAAGTGTTTAAAAAGTGGTCAAAATCTTTCGTCAGATGAACCTGAAATATGAGGCCAAATTCGGTCCTTACCGGACCTACTCCTTTTAAATCAGCGACACTTAATTTACAATTACTATCAATTGTAATTAAAAAATGCCGTATTCGAATCGAAATTTTAATAAAAGAAATTGATTTAAGACCAAATTTGTCATAAAATTCTAAGCTATTGTTACAGTAAAACATAGTTTCAAGTACAATTTTAATGAGCAAATACTAACATGTGACTCATCCTGGTGCGTTATCTTCCATGAAATCCCTCTCCTTGGAGTGGAACATATATGGGTATCTGTAACAAAAGGAAATTATAAATTAGTATCAGCTTTAAAATGGGGAAGTTTTTTTGGCTATTGAAATTAATGTGATGTGTTTTATGTCAAAGGAGTAGGTTCAGTAAGACCCCTTTTTGGCCCCAAAATATAGCAGTTTTACAAAATTGTTAAAATGTAAACCTTTAGTAATTTATTGGACAGTAGAATGCTTCTGCTACATAAATATGGGCTGTTTTTGACAATACAATGCACATATATCCGGTACTAGCACCATTAAGTCGTGCTAAATTACTGAAATCCTCATAATTCTAGCATTTTAGTTAAATTTTAGACGGTTTTCGTGTAAAACGAAAGTGGCTGCATTCGTGTTCATCCTTAATATTGAAATGTAAGTTGTATTTTATGATAATACATAACATATATAAAGGTTGAGGATGAACACGGATGCGGCCACTTTCATTTTTACCAAAAACCATCTGAAAAGTGACATTTTTCGGCATATTAGGTAGATTTTTCATATTTGAGCTTGAATCGGATCGTTTTTAATGACTAAATCTGTTAAAATCTTTCACATAAACTAATCAATTCAAATAAAATAGACACTTAAGTGTTTAAAAAGTGGTCAAAATCTTTCGTCAGTTGAACCTGAAATATGAGGCCAAATTCGGTCCTCACCAGACCTACTCCTTTTAAATCAGCGACACTTAATTTACAATTACTATCAATTCTAATTAAAAAATGCCGCATTCGAATCGAAATTTTAATAAAAGAAATTGATTTAAGACCAAATTTGTCATAAAATTCTAAGCTATTGTTACAGCAAAACATAGTTTCAAGTACAATTTTAATGAGCAAATACTAACATGTGACTCATCCTGGTGCGTTATCTTCCATGAAATCCCTCTCGTTGGAGTTGAACATATATGGGTATCTGTAACAAAATGAAATTATAAATTAGTATCAGCTTAATAATGGGGAAGTTTTTTTGGCTATTGAAATTAATGTGATGGGTTTTATGTCAAATTTTAAATCAGCGACACTTAATTTATAATTACTATCAATTCTAATTTAAAAATGCAGCATTCGAATCCAAATTTTAATAAAAGAAATTGATTTAAGACCAAATTTGTCATAAAATTCTAAGCTATTGTTACAGTAAAACATAGTTTCAAGTACAATTTTAATGAGCAAATACTAACATGTGACTCATCCTGGTGCGTTATCTTCCATGAAATCCCTCTCGTTGGAGTGGAACATATATGGGTATCTGTAACAAAAGGAAATTATAAATTAGTATCAGCTTTAAAATGGGAAAGATTTTTTGGCTATTGAAATTAATGTGATGTGTTTTATGTCAAATTTTAAATCAGCGACACTTAATTTACAATTACTATCAACTCTAATTAAAAAATGCCACATTCGAATCGAAATTTTAATAAAAGAAATTGATTTAAGAACAAATTTGTCATAAAATTCTAAGCTATTGTTACAGTAAAACATAGTTTCAAGTACAATTTTAATGAGCAAATACTAACATGTGACTCATCCTGGTGCGTTATCTTCCATGAAATCTCTCTCGTTGGAGTGGAACATATATGGGTATCTGTAACAAAAGGAAATTATAAATTAGTATCAGCTTTAAAATGGGGAAGTTTTTTTGGCTATTGAAATTAATGTGATGATGTTTTATGTCAAATTTTAAATCAGCGACACTTAATTTACAATTACTATCAATTGTAATTAAAAAATGCCGCATTCGAATCGAAATTTTAATAAAAGAAATTGATTTAAGACCCAATTTGTCATAATATTCTAAGCTATTGTTACAGTAAAACATAGTTTCAAGTACAATTTTAATGAGCAAATACTAACATGTGACTCATCCTGGTGCGTTATCTTCCATGAAATCCCTCTTGTTGGAGTTGAACATATATGGGTATCTGTAACAAAAGGAAATTATAAATTAGTATCAGCTTAATAATGGGGAAGTTTTTTTGGCTATTGAAATTAATGTGATGGGTTTTATGTCAAATTTTAAATCAGCGACACTTAATTTATAATGACTATCAATTCTAATTTAAAAATGCAGCATTAGAATCCAAATTTTAATAAAAGAAATTGATTTAAGAACAAATTTGTCATAAAATTCTAAGCTATTGTTACAGTAAAACATAGTTTCAAGTACAATTTTAATGAGCAAATACTAACATGTGACTCATCCTGGTGCGTTATCTTCCATGAAATCCCTCTCGTTGGAGTGGAACATATATGGGTATCTGTAACAAAAGGAAATTATAAATTAGTATCAGCTTTAAAATGGGGAATATTTTTTGGCTATTGAAATTAATGTGATGTGTTTTATGTCAAATTTTAAATCAGCGACACTAAATTAACAATTACTATCAATTCTAATTAAAAAATGCCGCATTCGAATCCAAATTTTAATAAAAGAAATTGATTTAAGACCAAATTTGTCATAAAATTCTAAGCTATTGTTACAGTAAAACATAGTTTCAAGTACAATTTTAATGAGCAAATACTAACATGTGACTCATCCTGGTGCGTTATCTTCCATGAAATCCCTCTCGTTGGAGTGGAACATATATGGGTATCTGTAACAAAAGGAAATTATAAATTAGTAATCAGCTTTAAAATGGGGAAGATTTTTGGGCTATTGAAATTAATGTGATGTGTTTTATGTCAAAGGAGTAGGTTCAGTAAGACCCCTTTTTGGCCCCAAAATATAGCAGTTTTACAAAATTGTTAAAATGTAAACCTTTAGTAATTTATTGGACAGTAGAATGCTTCTGCTACATAAATATGGGCTGTTTTTGACAATACAATGCACATATATCCGGTACTAGCACCATTAAGTCGTGCTAAATTACTGAAATCCTCATAATTCTAGCATTTTAGTTAAATTTTAGACGGTTTTCGTGTAATACGAAAGTGGCCGCATTCGTGTTCATCCTTAATATTGAAATGTAAGTTGTATTTTATGATAATACATAACATATATAAAGGTTGAGGATGAACACGGATGCGGCCACTTTCATTTTTACCAAAAACCATCTGAAAAGTGACATTTTTCGGCATATTAGGTAGATTTTTCATATTTGAGCTTGAATCGGATCGTTTTTAATGACTAAATCTGTTAAAATCTTTCACATAAACTAATCAATTCAAATAAAATAGACACTTAAGTGTTTAAAAAGTGGTCAAAATCTTTCGTCAGATGAACCTGAAATATGAGGCCAAATTCGGTCCTTACCGGACCTACTCCTTTTAAATCAGCGACACTTAATTTACAATTACTATCAATTGTAATTAAAAAATGCCGTATTCGAATCGAAATTTTAATAAAAGAAATTGATTTAAGACCAAATTTGTCATAAAATTCTAAGCTATTGTTACAGTAAAACATAGTTTCAAGTACAATTTTAATGAGCAAATACTAACATGTGACTCATCCTGGTGCGTTATCTTCCATGAAATCCCTCTCCTTGGAGTGGAACATATATGGGTATCTGTAACAAAAGGAAATTATAAATTAGTATCAGCTTTAAAATGGGGAAGTTTTTTTGGCTATTGAAATTAATGTGATGTGTTTTATGTCAAATTTTAAATCAGCGACACTTAATTTACAATTACTATCAATTCTAATTAAAAAATGCCGCATTCGAATCCAAATTTTAATAAAAGAAATTGATTTAAGACCAAATTGGTCATAAAATTCTAAGCTATTGTTACAGTAAAACATAGTTTCAAGTACAATTTTAATGAGCAAATACTAACATGTGACTCATCCTGGTGCGTTATCTTCCATGAAATCCCTCTCGTTGGAGTGGAACATATATGGGTATCTGTAACAAAAGGAAATTATAAATTAGTATCAGCTTTAAAATGGGAAAGATTTTTTGGGTATTGAAATTAATGTGATGTGTTTTATGTCAAATTTTAAATCAGTGACACTTAATTTACAATTACTATCAATTCTAATTAAAAAATGCCACATTCGAATCGAAATTTTAATAAAAGAAATTGATTTAAGACCAAATTTGTCATAAAATTCTAAGCTATTGTTACAGTAAAACATAGTTTCAAGTACAATTTTAATGAGCAAATACTAACATGCGACTCATCCTGGTGCGTTATCTTCCATGAAATCCCTCTCGTTGGAGTGGAACATATATGGGTATCTGTAACAAAAGGAAATTATAAATTAGTATCAGCTTTAAAATGGGGAACTTTTTTTGGCTATTGAAATTAATGTGATGTGTTTTATGTCAAATTTTAAATCAGCGACACTTAATTTACAATTACTATCAATTCTAATTAAAAAATGCTGCATTCGAATCGAAATTTTAATAAAAGAAATTGATTTAAGACCAAATTTGTCATAAAATTCTAAGCTATTGTTACAGTAAAACATAGTTTCATGTACAATTTTAATGAGCAAATACTAACATGTGACTCATCCTGGTGCGTTATCTTCCATGAAATCCCTCTCGTTGGAGTGGAACATATATGGGTATCTGTAACAAAAGGAAATTATAAATTAGTATCAGCTTTAAAATGGGGAAGTTTTTTTGGCTATTGAAATTAATGTGATGTGTTTTATGTCAAATTTTAAATCAGCGACACTTAATTTACAATTACTATCAATTCTAATTAAAAAATGCCGCATTCGAATCCAAATTTTAATAAAAGAAATTGATTTAAGACCCAATTTGTCATAAAATTCTAAGCTATTGTTACAGTAAAACATAGTTTCAAGTACAATTTTAATGAGCAAATACTAACATGTGACTCATCCTGGTGCGTTATCTTCCATGAAATCCCTCTCCTTGGAGTGGAACATATATGGGTATCTGTAACAAAAGGAAATTATAAATTAGTATCAGCTTTAAAATGGGGAAGTTTTTTTGGCTATTGAAATTAATGTGATGTGTTTTATGTCAAATTTTAAATCAGCGACACTTAATTTACAATTACTATCAATTCTAATTAAAAAATGCCGCATTCGAATCCAAATTTTAATAAAAGAAATTGATTTAAGACCAAATTGGTCATAAAATTCTAAGCTATTGTTACAGTAAAACATAGTTTCAAGTACAATTTTAATGAGCAAATACTAACATGTGACTCATCCTGGTGCGTTATCTTCCATGAAATCCCTCTCGTTGGAGTGGAACATATATGGGTATCTGTAACAAAAGGAAATTATAAATTAGTATCAGCTTTAAAATGGGAAAGATTTTTTGGGTATTGAAATTAATGTGATGTGTTTTATGTCAAATTTTAAATCAGTGACACTTAATTTACAATTACTATCAATTCTAATTAAACCAGGTGCTCCGCAGGGCGCAGCTTTATACGACCGCAGAGGTCGAACCATGAACAGTTGGGGCAAGTATGGACAAAACATTCAAGCATGATACAGCTCTGAATTTGGATTGTGATCAAATTTTTGACATTACATGGTTTTTTTTTACACAAAACAAATGCCAAGATTTTACAAATCAATTAAAGATTTCTTCTTCAAACTTTTTAAATCTAAAATTAAATAGTTGACACAGCATAGGTTTCTGACATAGAATGAATGTGGTCTAATGAACTTAAAAGGTTTTTTTTGCCTTTGAGCAAATCACTATGCTGTTGAATATTAATCCTCTCAAAAAAATGTTTGAAGAAATTTTCTTTTTATTTATGAAATCTGAAATGAGAAAAATTTAACCCCCCCCTTTTTTTTTTCACATCCCCGTTTCCCTTTTTCAAAACTGATATCAATTCAAATTTCTAATGGAGTTTGCAACAATAACTACTCATTTAAATACATCATAAAATATTAAGATGTAAAAAAACTGCTTGTTATCACTGAATGGTAAAGATTATTTAAATTTATCAGTTGGTAGTAAAAAGTGTATATACATTGTATATTGTATATAACAAAGATTTAAGTTGATTCTGGACAAAGAAAGATAACTCCAATTAAAAAAAATTCTTGCTATTGCACAAATAGGATATTTCTTGCTTACTATTCTGGACAAAGAAAGATAACTCTAATTAAAAAAAAATTTGCTATTTCACAATATTGTGCAATTAGATATTTCTTGCCATTGCACAATACTGTGCAATTGAAAAGACTTGCTATTGCACAATACTTAATATAATAATTTTAGATCCTGATTTGGACCAACTTGAAAACTGGGCCCATAATCAAAAATCTAAGTACATGTTTAGATTCAGCATATCAAAGAGGCCCAAGAATTCAATTTTTGTTAAAATCAAACTTAGTTTAATTTTGGACCCTTTGGACTTTAATGTAGAATTTGAAATTTGAAAACAGGACCAAAAATGAAGAATCTACATACACAGTTAGATTTGGCATATCAAAGAACCCCAAGGATTCAATTTTTGATGAAATCAAACAAAGTTTAATTTTGGACCCTTTGGACCTTAATGTAGACCAATTTGAAAACTGGACCAAAAAAACTTCAATAATCAAGAATCTAAGTACATTTTTAGATTCAACATATCAAAGAACCCAACCGATTCAATTCAATTTTGATGAAATCAAACAAAGTTTAATTTTGGACCCTTTGGGCCCCTTTTTCCTAAACTGTTGGGACCAAAACTCCAAAAATCAATACCAACCTTCCTTTTATGGTCATAAGCCTTGTGTTTAAATTTCATAGATTTGTATTTACTTATACTAACATTATAGTGCGAAAACCAAGAAAAATGCTTATTTGGGTCCCTTTTTGGCCCCTAATTCCTAATCTGTTGGGTCCTAAACTCCCAAAATAAATACCAACCTTCCTTTTGTGGTCATAAACATTGTGTTTAAATTTCATAGATTTCCATTTACTTAACCTAAGGTTATTGTGCAAAAACCAAGAAAAATGCTTATTTGGGCCCTTTATTGGCCCCTTATTCCTAAACTATTGAAACCAAAACTCCCAAAATCAATCCCAATCTTTCTTTTGTGGTCATAAACCTTGTGTCAAAATTTCATAGATTTCTATTAACTTAAACTAAAGTTATGGTGCGAAAACCAAGAAAATGCTTATTTGGGCCCTTTTTGGCCCCTTATTCTTAAAATGTTGGGACCAAAACTCCCAAAATCAATACCAACCTTCCTTTTATGGTCATAAACCTTGTGTTAAAATTTCATAGATTTCTATTCACTTTTACTAAAGTTAGAGTGCGAAAACTAAAAGTATTCGGACGCCAGACGACGACGACGACGACGACGACGACGCAGACGCCAACGTGATAGCAATATACGACGAAAATTTTTTCAAAATTTGCGGTCGTATAAAAATGCCACATTCGAATCGAAATTTTAATAAAAGAAATTGATTTAAGACCAAATTTGTCATAAAATTCTAAGCTATTGTTACAGTAAAACATAGTTTCAAGTACAATTTTAATGAGCAAATACTAACATGTGACTCATCCTGGTGCGTTATCTTCCATGAAATCCCTCTCGTTGGAGTGGAACATATATGGGTATCTGTAACAAAAGGAAATTATAAATTAGTATCAGCTTTAAAATGGGAAAGATTTTTTGGCTATTGAAATTAATGTGATGTGTTTTATGTCAAATTTTAAATCAGCGACACTTAATTTACAATTACGATCAATTCTTATTAAAAAATGCCACATTGGAATCGAAATTTTAATAAAAGAAATTGATTTAAGACCAAATTTGTCATAAAATTCTAAGCTATTGTTACAGTAAAACATAGTTTCAAGTACAATTTTAATGAGCAAATACTAACATGCGACTCATCCTGGTGCGTTATCTTCCATGAAATCCCTCTCGTTGGAGTGGAACATATATGGGTATCTGTAACAAAAGGAAATTATAAATTAGTATCAGCTTTAAAATGGGGAACTTTTTTTGGCTATTGAAATTAATGTGATGTGTTTTATGTCAAATTTTAAATCAGCGACACTTAATTTACAATTACTATCAATTCTAATTAAAAAATGCTGCATTCGAATCGAAATTTTAATAAAAGAAATTGATTTAAGACCAAATTTGTCATAAAATTCTAAGCTATTGTTACAGTAAAACATAGTTTCATGTACAATTTTAATGAGCAAATACTAACATGTGACTCATCCTGGTGCGTTATCTTCCATGAAATCCCTCTCGTTGGAGTGGAACATATATGGGTATCTGTAACAAAAGGAAATTATAAATTAGTATCAGCTTTAAAATGGGGAAGTTTTTTTGGCTATTGAAATTAATGTGATGTGTTTTATGTCAAATTTTAAATCAGCGACACTTAATTTACAATTACTATCAATTCTAATTAAAAAATGCCGCATTCGAATCCAAATTTTAATAAAAGAAATTGATTTAAGACCCAATTTGTCATAAAATT